>NC_042518.1:12045818-12356373 GCF_900963305.1 Echeneis naucrates
TGTGATGCCGGTCGACAGTGGAAAATATATCTGCAAACTGCGCTCCAACCAGGGAGCAAAGAGCGCCGTCACCTCAGTAACAGTACAAGGTGGGCTAAAAGTTATATAATGCACAGTAATATATATATATATATTTCTGTAATATTTCACATTTGTCTAACTTATTTCTTTACAGATTGCCTTGAAAGCTATGTTTCCGAAACCAATAAGTCTCATGCTATGTGTTCATTCACTGGAGTTTATCCCAGAGGCACCATTCACTGGTTCAAGGAAAACTTAGCAGATTTCAACTTATCAGACTCTGCCAGCACATGGGAAGAGAAAGACCAACATGGCCGATACAAACTCTCCAGTGAACTGCAGATGGAGGAAGCAATGCCAAGCAGCTCTTACAGCTGCTCATTGTGGATACCTTCTGCTAGGAAGTATCTCTTCAGTCACCTGAAGATACCATCCTCAGGAAGCATGGTCAAACTGCAGTGGATCTGTGTTATGGTGGGATTAATAATGGTGATATTTATGAAATAGAGAGTGAAACAATGAAATGAAAACTTCAGAATGAAATAAAGTCAGATGCATTTCTCAAATCTATTGCACGGGCTACTCTCTTCTCGAACGAAACAAACCTGAGCAGATCTTCATGCTTTCTAAAAGTCACAGATGAGCACGTATCTAACCAATGGAGGGGGAAGCACTGTGAATCACAACACAGACTTTTCAAACAAGCTCCTCCACTTGATGGCAGCAATGCATTTACTGTGTCTTGGAATTGGTCTTGGCAGTGTTTTAAGAGGAGGAACGCCTAATTATTGCTTTTCTACAGAAATAGAATGTTTCGCTGGCTTGACTGGGAATGTTGGAAGACACTGTTGACTTAAGGCTCAGAAAACACATTAGCAAGTCTTAAAAAGGAATTTTCTTGTTTTGGTCAATTTCGTTCTCACTGTGGGCCATGCAAGAATAATTATCTGTTTATATATTCTGTATACTCTGTATATTGTTAGAAAACACATTTTAGTGCATTGAACACTAAAATTTGCACAGTTATACTTCAAATCCTTAATGCAGACATAACTCATTTAAATGAACAGCAGGTAAGGATAACAATTAATACAAAGGAGATACATATGTAGACAAGATTATTTACTCAAGTTCTGACATTTTAATTTTAGAGGTACTTGTACTATTTTATTCACATTGTTATGTTTGTTTGTTTTTTTTTTTGTATAGCAATGATGGCTTCACATCATCTGTACTATCTGATTCACTTGTCTGTGTTAAATTAGCCAATGGTTTACAAATTGTCCAAAAATTACTACATATATAATCTAATGAATTAAAAAAAAAAGTGAAAGGAATGTTCTTGCATAACATATATAATTTTAACTGAAAAAGTCTATAACTATAATTTTATCACAACTGTTTCCTTTGTTTTTATCTGCCTATGAAAAAAAAATATTGATGTGATTTTATCAGATTTTCTAAAATATAAATGTATTTTCCATTCACATTCCATTTATGTGTGAAAAAGACACTCTAGGCTACCGACGATGCAAAACTTCTACAGACAAACTGCGAAGGATACAATGTTTTCAATTAAGGTGCCTCCATCTGTAAAGATGTGCAGATATATCCATTCTTCTATGTTGTGACAACGGAACTGTTGTTTGGTCTGGCAAGTTTTCAAATCTCTCTCAAAACTCTCCTCATCTCCCTTCACTGGAAATGTTTTTGGTGAGGTATGCAGCCTTTGTGTTGTGTTTGTAAAGTCCATGGTGTGGAATCGGATGGGAAACAGGTTTTCTGTTTCCTAGTTACAGCCTCAGTGTTAACAGAGAAATTCTCTTGTCTGGTGGTGGTGGTTTGTAATTACACTCAGATATTGCTCAGAGGGATTGTAATAAATTTTCACAAATGGCCCGTTGTGCTTTTTGTGTATTTCAAGTTCATTGTTATGCTGTCGTGTTATGGAACTTGCAATATGATTTCTCTGCACCAGTCCAGTGGTTAACATTTAATTGGAAAGATTAAATGAGCCCCTGTTGTCACTACTATTAGCTGATGAGTAAGAACAACTGCTGCAATATATTGACTGTGAGGCAACAGACCATGCAAACATGGACTTGTTAGGTGTTAGATAATTATGTCCACTTGCTGTTTTCATAAGCGGCTACACAAACAGGAGCAAAGCTATCAAGATAAACCAAACATGAAGATGACTCCACCTAAAGAAAACCATTGAGAGCAATCGACTGCAACTCTTCCCACGCATTTCATTTGTGTGTTGGAGGTTAAGGTAAAATAAAAAAAAAAAAAAAAGCTGCACATGGTGACCAGTATCACAGTATAAAGTGTGCTCTTCTAGCCTGCTGATAGGCTAGAAGAGCACACTGTTAAAATCAGCACAACATGACCTGAGGAAAGTTTACAGAGAGCAGATGCACTCTGCAGATGAGTTCCCAATAACAAGACGGAGAAGAAATTGAACTTTTTTGCTGCCAGACGTGTGAGAGCAAAATTAGACTGATTGGAAATCAATGGGACAAGCAGACAGAGGTTGGTACTTCAACCACTGCCCACGGTGAGAGAAGAAAACCGATCATCAATGGAAAACTCATATCCTACACTGAGCCAACATCTCCCAGAGATAAGCTCCATCTACACCACTCGCTGTCTAAGGAGAGTGAGGAACATCCTGCGTGACCGCCACCACCCTGCTCATTGTTTGTTCCATCTGCTGACCTCAGGTAGAAGGTCCATACTGTCCAATAGCCTGTATCCTCAGGCTGTAAGACCACTGGACACCGCCCCCCTCCCACGGACAATAACCACATCCCCTAACAATAGCATGAACTGGACTTTGCATTGTTGCGCTATGTCCCTATCTCCATGTATCTGCTGTGATGTTGCACGGATGCCATACTCGGCTCAAACTTGGCAGTGCTGATGCTCTAAACTTAATTTCACTGTACTCAGACAATGACAACCAATTCTTGAGTCTTGAATCATGTGGATATCCAAACAGATTGCTGAATGACTATAGCAGCATCCCCTAACTTCAATTGCTGCTGCAACTGTTGGACATTTTAAGAAATATGCTAATTTTTTCCCTGATGGATACGTTGAAAATGAATGAATGAATACTCATTTGCTTCCCTATGAATACCAATATCACCTCAATCCAACAGTAAAAACGAATGCACCATCAGCTGTCTCTTCACTCAGTTTACTATAAATACTGTTGTGTTTACACTTGGAAACATCCAGGAGAGGCACTCAGTGAGCTTCATGGATCCTGCTGGGCAGTTGTTGCTGCCTATGAACGGGACTTAGCTACTTCCCGGTCTACAGTGCTAAGCTAACAGACTTACCATACAGGTATGAGTGTGCCATTTAACTCTTGGTAAGAAAACAAACCATACTATAGCTTGAACATGAATACTTTTGTTCGGTTTCCCTTTGCCATAAAGGAAAGAGTTAATGTTCATCTGGTATGTGTGTAACGTATAAATTAATGTCATTGAACCTACCCATTCTTTCAGTCGTGGTCATGTGTCATTTTGTCCAACTGAGCCAGACTATACAGCACATCCAACACATTTCCAGGCTTTGCAGAGGTGCGAGCCTTAGAGCTGCAGAAACAAGATGAGTGAGTCCTGAATCTAGATCAACCACCGTTGCTATGGTGAACCGAAGCCACAGAAGCCCAGACAGCAATAAATAATGACTTTGCTCGCTCTTTCGCTGTTCATGATTGATTCAGTCCATCCGAAAAGTCCAGCTCTGTTCTGAAAGGCACTCTGATTCAGGTAGTGACCCAATTTCTCTTCAGCATGGAGAGGCTCAACTCAAAACAGGTGGGAATTATTTATCTGAGGATCAGTTGCATTTGCCTTTATTTGCAGCTGTTGGTAATGATGTTCTCTGCTCAGGATAGCTTAAATTCCTGGAAAAATAAAGGGCTTTTGGTTTAATACATACAGTCAGCAAAGAAGAGAAGGAAAGGCCATTTGATGACTTGACACTTGCCCAAACAGGTTGATTCTTATTTCTTATTTCTTATTTCTTATTATTATTGGAGTCACTGTCAAGCCAAAGTATAAGAAAACACCTGCACCCACAATCCTGTTTAAATAAAGGAAGAGCTGTACTTTGTCTCTGTGTGTGACTGACAGTTCAGCCTATTAGCACAATCCACATTAATCCTCTCTGCCATAATGACGCAAATCACGGATACTGTATTTAAACAAAGGTGAAGGAATCCAGATGCTCTTTGCTACAAATGACTCACAATCAGCTTCTATGTTAAGGAGGCGTTCTTTTTCGATTTATATGTAAAATGCACTCATTGTCGCACAGGACCGGCTGAACCCAGACCTGAGTTCAACGGTCCTTGTTAACCTTTTTCTCACGTGAGCACTAAATGGATTCCTGGAATAAATGCCTTCTTGGTTTTCTTCAGATGACAGGTTACCTACGAGGCAGCACAAAGAAAGGAGAACTAGACAGACACCTCAGGCGGAGGCATGTGACCAAGATTAACAGATGCAGTTACTGTGTCACTAGCAGCATTTCATTTATCTTTTAGGTGTGTATATTGAAGTTGTTGTCACCGCCTGAATTTATAAACTCCTAAAATAATTTATATGGGATATAGTAAGAACACAGTGTACAATCGTTGCAAACATTAATATTATAACGAACAGCTCCAACTGTCTTAGCACTTGACACATAAAGATGGCTACAGATGTGGCCGCAGTGTGAAAGTCTGTCCCCTACAAAGTCATTCAACTGATGATTTGCTGTTGGAATATACGCAAACATTTAATTCAGATTGAACCGTTTTTCAGCTCTAGTAGTTCAGGCCAATTTACGCCGGCTGGATAAATTTGTGTATTTCTATGTAATCATGTCAGTGACATACTGTATATGCTATTCAGTGTGGAAAGAGGTCTCTCTGCAAGCAGGAGAAAACAGTGTTTGGGAGATTTTAATGAGTGATTTCAGCTTTGCTTACTGCTTTGTTTTCAGGGCTCCGACTTTCTGTCGCACTGATGATTTACTGAGACAAAGAGAACAGAGCTATTCCGTATATAATTAACAGTACATGCTCCTTCTTTCTTTTTTTTTTTTTACCTTTTTGCTGTGATAAGTCAAAATCACTGCTAGAAAATGGCCTGTCTTTCCTTAATGCAAATGTTTGATATGGCCAAATTATTTTTAAACCCTTTTTGTATTTCTTACAAAAGAGCCTTTTCCATTATTGAATGCCCATTCAACTAAAAACTTTGTGGCTACATTTCAGGTACTGTCTGTACTGACTGGCATAATAGTGGGAAAAATAGGAACAATATACATATATATATAAAAAAAAATCTAATGACAAACAACGGTTATATAAGCTTCCAATTATTTTATGTAACCATTTTCCTTGCTCCTCCTCTATCATGTTATTTGGCTTTCTGGGTCATTACTGCAGGTCCAACTGTGGAAGGTGTGTATGGAAAGATTTAGCCAAGATATCTGTCAATGTCTAGTGTTTACAAAAATAAAGACAGTTTAGAGACAATTTAGGAAAAAAAAATACACATGTAAGGATATCTTGCAGATAATTTTAAAATGTGTATAGCTCATCCAATAACTGTGATTCTGATCATTTTGTATGATTAGGATGGTTTTCTTTAACTTCCCTTGCTGTGTGGCTGTTCAAACAAACTGGCATGATTGCTTTGTTTCACATTAGGCGTAATGGTGCTAAAGTGATTGTCTTTATGTATGCAGCGTCAGCACAACCGTATGTTGAATGTAAATGTATATTTTCCATATGGACTCAAGGAAGAACAAGCGTTGCCATGGTAACGACTGGTCCACATCCAAATGGCCGATGAAAACTGTCAATGAAGATATGTTCATGTACTTCACTCCAGGGTCCATGGTGGTGGAAATCTTTCTACTGAGGAATGTGAGAAATACGACTAAAGTGTTTCAAAGATATTACTGTGAGGCAAATCAAGCTGTACACGTCTGTCGCTGTTTGTGTTCCAACAACACGTTGTTTTCTGGCCATAGTCACAGCTAAAGGAGAGTGTAAACGCCACAGTTTGGTCATTTCCATCACAGCAAAGCATCATCATCTGCTGAACAAACTATTTAAACACAGAGCTGCATTCAACAGCAAAGCGGTGGGAATGAGAGGAATATCCAGACTGAAGTCATGACAAAGTGACATCCAGGGCCTTTTTTTTTAATTAGAGTAGCCTCAAAAGAATGAATAAAATCCAACCTGGATTTGTGTTTTATTTCAAACATGTCTATAAATAAAGACACAAGTGCTTCTTCTTCACCCTAAGTGACACTTTCAGATAAAAACCAGATGTGCTTGGTCCACTGGTGTCTACAGTTGTCTTATTGGCAGTCATCGGCTGGTCACATTACTATCCATTATCTCGCTGCATTACACAGTCAAACAAAGCCTCAGGTCATGTGCCTTGGAACCCAAACACAGAAACCAATCACTTTGCCTTCATGATACCGGAGAGTTTTCACACTTCCACTTTGGAGACAGTGGGCAATGCGTGTTCGCGCATGTGTGTGTTGTAGAGTTAGAGATGGATCGTGTGTGCTTTTGTGTGTATTTGCAATCTACATCTGGCAGCCCACTAAAGGTTGGACCCGCACGGGAAAATCAGGTGAGAGTTCAGCACAGCTGAACTCAGTGATTATTAAGGAGGAGGGTTTCGTGCTGAAACCTGAAAAACTACAGTAAAAAAAAATAAAAAAACAAAGACGTAGTTATCACCTGAAAGAAATGATTCTGGGCATATATTGGGTAAATAAATGAATGCTGTGCTGCTGTTTATTATTCTTTGTTTCTTTTAGATTTTTTAATGATCAGATATTTCAAAACAAGCCTTCCCTGGTTTTATTTAATAGCGGTGTCGTTCCCAATGACATTATTATTTTGCTGATTGCTTTGAGACATATTTGTATCTCGATGAGTTTATATTTTTTTCATGAATTGAAAATGAATGCTGCTTCATGAAACCTGGACTGCAGCATGTGCTTACGCTTAAATTCTGGCTTCTGAACATTTCCTGCTGCTGTATAAAGAAGTATAAAGAGAATGGGTGCACCCAAATCGTAAAGTATAAATAATTTATATTTTTCACAATCACACACCCACGGAAAATGTTAATATGGGCAATGGCTTACCCCAGCTCAGTTACTCTGATATGATGCAAATTTTTACCAAGGTTTTTGATTGCCTGAAGTTATCTTCAGCACTTTAAGAATGCATTCACCTTGGAGAGGAGTCTTTAGAGGCACAATGCAAACCTGCGGCCTTCGACAGATGGGGGGATGTTTATCTTCGCTGTGCAGAATACGCTTGGAGACGGAAAACAGGCTCTTAGAAAGTATATCTGGGTTGATCTCCCTGGGACTTACTACTCAACATACCCCCAAGGAAGCTTGTTGCATAAAATGTTCAAGGATGATCGGGTCAATGATCAGTGTATCGTAGAACACCAAGTAACTCAGACTTACAGGAAATCTAGGTCAGATGACAAAAGGCCTTTGTCTGCTGTTGATGAGACAGCCATAATGAGGAAAAAAGTCTTGTATTTCCCCCATTCTGTGTGAAGTGTACATTTCATTTACCTCTTTAAAACAGCAAGTTATCAGCATCACTCCTTCCACATGGCCACCATATATTTGCATGATAAAATGCTTGCGGTGATTGAGTGATCTGCAGCAGGATATACCAGGCAAGACAGGGAATCCACGCTCTGTCCTTCATCATTCAATTCTGCAGTTCTTCATTCTGTTTTAGTTTGAGTGCAAAAGAGAAAAATAAAGATGTAAAATATGTTGGTATGCATTCAATGGGAATAATAAAAATATGAAAAAAGTGACAGAAATGGTGTGGATGGCATAGAGACAGCTGGCCTTGGTCTGGTAACCCAGTTCATCAGGGTGACTGGTTACACTATCACACTCTATAATAACACCAGTGAGGGAAAAAAAAAAAAAAAAAACTTCCCTCATTACCATTTTCCATACAGATCAAAAGGTCAAGTGGATCTTTTGTGAGGCTCCGTGATATATCTTAAGATCTTCCCACTTTCATATTGCTTATGGTTATGTATGACTGAGTCAATGAGATCTTTAATAACAATGCAGAGGTCATGTGGCATCACCGATTCACAGAGTTTGACTGAATGTGACTAGAGAAGTAATAATCCAGTCAAATATTCTTAGATTACAGTTCATAGATGACAGAACATAATTCCAATAATCCACAATAATTATGGAATATGAAATGACTCATAAACGTGTCTTTTAAAAGAAGTCTTTCAGTTTCCTATGTTTGTACCTTAGAGTCAATGTTAGCGCGTTACAATCCATGTCTTCAAGCTTCACTTAAAGGAAAGCTCTAATGTATCTTACTTGGTACATTTTCTGACATGCAGATAAATTATTTCATTAGATTCCCAGTTTTCCTTCATTATATAATACACACTAGGTTGACATGTTGTTCGGCCTCGGCGGAGGCCCTCTTTCTAGTATTCATTAAAAGATACATGATAATATCAAAATGTTAATTTGTTCAATTTAAGCCTGGTGCAGAGTGAAAAATCAAACGGTCGTATTAAACTATCATTTCAATTAGAATTGACTGGAGTGTCTGACAATTAGTGGTAAACTAATTAAAAGAGGAAAGAAGTACTTCCTTTTCAAAGGTGGAGTTGGGTGGAAGTTGACATTAAAAACTGAATAAAGTTAAAGAAAAATAAGTGAACTGCAACAAGTAGGAGCAGTAACAACGCTGACTTCATGCTGTGAAGGATGGATTCAGAAGAGAAACAAAAAGTCCATGTAGTCTGGGGTCATGCAAACATGGTAAAACTACAATCCTGAGAAATCCAGTTATTTCTCACCCGCTGGGTCTCTCGTCTCTAAAATGTCTTAACAGCATAATAATGATGTTGAACAGCTGGGGCAGAGACAGCACTGCACAGCCAAATAACATTTATTTCTTTGAACTAAAGTTTAATTTCATAACACGTAACACCTTTCACCACGAAAACAAAATGCACTGGGTCACTGTTTCTCCTGGAAACCACTGTGCACAGTAAAGAGGTGTTTGCCTTTGGTTACCCTTCATCTCACAGTAATGAGGACAGAAGAAGTCGGCAAAGGTCTTGGGAAGGGTGTGGGAAGGGGTCATAATTTCATTTTAAAATAGTAAGGGGGACAGAGGCTGAAACTTGAAGCTCAATGATCAACTTGAACAAAAATATTGTGTGACCATTTTGCTCAAGCATGACATAGTCAAGCGTACGTACTCAGTCCACAGACTGGTGAAGTGAACAGATATCTTTATCTCGTTACAACAGGGTCCGTCAGTGGGAAGGCCACGGGTTCAGTTCCCTCAATGGGTTTCTGAGTGCGAGTGCGAGTGTTGTTGGTCTCTCTCTGTCTGTGTGTGTGTGTGTGCCCGCTTGATTAAAATTTTACAGTATATTTTTCCACCTTCTGTCAAATATCTCCAAAGCAATTTGGATAGTATGTGAGTTTATTGCAGGCCCTGCCATTGATGAGCACTGCACATCATGCATACATGTCAAGCTCATCCAATCAAAAAAAGAAAAAGAAAAAGAAAAAAAAAAAAATTAAAACAAATACCTGCTGCTTCATGATACATCTTACCCAGCTGCTCTTGCTCCCGCTCCCCTGGCCAATGCCAGCGTGTCCATAGCAGAGTCATTGAACAGACAGTCCAAAATTAGTTTTAAGTACACAACCAAGCATGTATCATGAGTGTGTGACAGTGAGGAGGGAGACTCATCCCTGCAAACATCAGATGTACACAAAGACTATTTCTGTTTGTTGCTGCTGCTGAAATTTTCTTATACAATGCAGTAGCCAAGATAATGCCTAAGTAGTAAAAACAATACGGCTTATTCAAACACAGAGATCAAATTCTAGTGCAGCGAGGTGTAATACGACCAGTTACCTCTGCCTAACCGCTGTTGTTCCTGCCCCCTCCACCACCACACCTCTCATTATCCAGGACATGATGTTCCAGTGCCAAAGGACAATCTCAAAGGACCTGCGGTCGCCGCCAAACTTAGGAGGGAGGAGGTTTGAATACACACTCAGGAGAGAAGCCTGCATGTGCCCTCCCGTTCTGTCTAAACTCACAAAGCCAGCAAATGAAAAGGATGGATTATTATAAACACTAAGAAATTAGTAGGCTGGTGTTAGTGGGTGTGCGAGTTTTCTGTTCTGTACTTGTTATTGACATACTGTTCATGTAAAGTGGTGTCTGTATTTACAGGATGACACGTGCTTGATAATGAATCATATATATATATATAAGCTATATCGCAGCCAGTCAGGGTGGAAGATCTGTGAAGCTTGTTGAGAAAGCGCCATCCTTTCATTTTAAGATGAGGGGAAAAAAACATTGCGCCGTGGTTCAGGCCGTTACGCGTGCGTCAAGCTGTTTCCGGTTTGGGACAGATGATGAAGCCGTCTGCAGCGTCAGACTGTACTGTATGTCAGTCACTGTCACTGAGCCGAGCTAATTTATCCCGAAGCCCTCCTGTAGCGAACCTTTCTTGTTTTAACACAAAGTATAAAACAAAAACTTTCTGTTCTGCCCCGTTCAGACAAATTTAATGGCATTAATAGTCTGCTGTGGCATTTGACTTTGACTTGACTCTATTGGCGATCAATGTGTGCAGATCCGGTGTTTCAGACTTCATCATCCCCTCCACTGGAGAGAGTCCTTAAATTGCCCACTTAACTCAGCTGTAAAGAAAAAGAAAATTAATAAAATAAATTTATATACATATCCAGCAGGCTTTACAGCATGTTGCATGGCATTTGGGTTAGCCAGTCTAAAAGTGCATGTGTGCACACACACGCCAGAAGCACAGACCTTCCACTCCCTAATTAGTCAATATTAAGAGCTGTTTGTTTTGAATGCAGCCCAAACTCACTGTTCCAAGTCTGCACCTTTGGCCTTTTCACCTGAATACACCCTGGCAACATTAGACCAACAAAGGAAGAATTTTCTTGTCCGCATCCTGCGACCGCCGGGCCAGTCTACTGCTATTATCAACACGCCCAGCTGATGATTAAACACACATAGAAACCAATCAGGCATAACCTTCCAACCCAGTTACTGTCTGCTAATGCAAGAATGTTTTAATTCGGTCAAGTCCAGTTAGCCCTCTGTCCTGGCTTATCGAGCACCATTGTTAGTAAATGTCATGAGGTGGCATCTCATGAAACTTGATCCTCTTTCCTTCTTGGGACACTGAAGACATATACTCTCAATTTTCCAAGGCACCAGGTCCTGAGGGAGGTGTCTTCTTCTATGGCCAAATAAAAGACTATGTGCACAGCTTGTTCCTGCCATTATCACAGTCAGTCATCATCATAGACCAACAGCCAGTGAGAGCAGCCGAAAAGCTCAATGGTGCAGCAGAGCCCAGGAAATAATCTTAACCACTAGGACTGTACACAGATCAGAACATTTTACGAATGTACTCGCTATAGTGGCACGGGAAACACTTTGCTCTTTGCCGCTCTGTGAGGCTGTACAGCATTGCTTCAATCTAAATGCTGGTATGCTCAATATGGCAGACACTCAGCTGGCACACTGTTTGCCTCAGTAAATTGGTTTAGTGTGTGTTTTGCAGGAAATTTGACTTAAACTTGTGTTTTTATGAATTTGAAAATTTTGCCTTATAGAGATAATGTATTAAAATAAATACGTAATTTATTGAATTTCTGTACAAAGCTTCATAGCAATTGATGTGATAGTGTTACAATAGCTGAAGTAAGTTTAATAAGGCAAACGCAGTGATGCCACTCAGACTTTTTTTTTTTTGAGGGTTTTTAGATTTTTATCTTAGAGGAAAATCTCAGAGGAAAATTCAATTCAATACTAATAGCTCTCCATGTCTGTTAAGACTTTAAAAGACCAAATGTAGACCACAGATAATGCAGATAATTCTGCAAATTGCAAAGTGCACTTACTTTAAAAGTTATATGAAATTATTTTACGCCCTTTCATATTTGTATTTTCGTTCCTCGTAGCAGTTCGAATTATCCTGATACAATGTCCTGACCTGTAAAGACACTATAGTGATATGAATGAAATATATTGGTCCCTTGCTGGTATTGTCTTGCTGCTGTGTTTAATGATGTGAAGAAAGTGATAGATGGAGCTGAATTGCTAGGGGGCCTTCAGCTTTAGTTTCCTCTTCATTCTGTCTCTAGCGAGGGGAGAACAAGGTCTGGGCTAGGTCAAAAAGTCCAGAGTTCACCGCCCTCCGGCCCTCATGAAGAACATTTTGAAAGTGCAGAACACAACAGTAACATCAGGAGATGCAAATGCAATCGTGAGGGGAAAAAAAGAACCTGATTTGACAAACATAGCACAGAGGAAATCAGGGCCATGGCATAGTGGAAATATAAGAAGAGCTTTCGGACGATAAAATGTGGCCATCATTCTAAATCACATATACGGTGTTCAGCCAGTGAACTAATCAGACGATGTACCCCATAACTGCCCATTATCATTCTGCAGCATGAACAGTTAGACTCAGTGATGAATGGCAACACTAATTAGGAGCACATTTCTACTCATAAATCCCTTTCCCAGCTTTCAGGTAATGGATTCTGTGGTATCATAGCAACAAGTGACAAAGTCTGGGCTCAGGGAGCATGTGAGAGATCTGAGTATGATAATGATAACTGTAATATCGCATTATTTTTGGTTTTTTTTACTTTGTCTGAACTAAATGCAAACCATTCATCTGCCCACACAGATGACATGTGAATCGCAGCAGCACTGGGAAAAACAGGGATACTGAACACACTTTGTTTTGTTGGGTTATGTAATTATAAACACAAAAGGGAATCGGTCTAATCCGTCTAAACATATTTTATATTATGTTAAACTTGATGTGATTCAAACAGCTAATCAACAGATAATCACATCACACTTGCAGAGTGCAGGAGCAAAATGCAAGCCTCTTCAGCCTCTGACATGTTAGCAGAATTTCAAACAATGCAACAATCAACCCTTTTGTGCACTGCACGTGACCACTGCAAAAAAAAAACAAAAAACAAACAGCAAATGCAAGAGAACTGTCCGAGTAAACCTATGAGGAAATGAAAAAGAAAATATAGAGGGAACTGAACCTGTAAAACCTGATTTTATGCATTTACCTCCATACAGAATCTGCCACGAGCACAAACATTCACACTGTTACAAGTATGAGCATTCTCAGTATTGAGTTTCCCTTGAAGAAAAGTGATATTTTCTACTCATCACAACAGTCTTGCAAAGATCAAATGACAGTTAATTTTTCACAACAGTAGAAAAACTATTGGCATTCCATTCTTGTCTGGGAGTCCCAAAGTGAGCTGTTCTGAATCTGTGACATTTTTAATGATGACAACCAAACTGAATAACTGAAAGACCAGTCATGTCACTCAAACTAAATCCACTCAAGCTCACTCATTGTCACTTCACGTTTATTTTGCCAACAAGTCGATTAATTAAAATGCTTAAACTTGGTTAGTCAGTGATATGGTTTTGAAGTTATTGTTATATGCAAAACTGCCTTGGATAGTAAAAGCTCCTAACACATCAAGAACTAGCTTTGCACCTCAACAATGATGACAATATTAAAATTTGATATTTTATAACAACCAATTCAAGACCAATCGGTTGTGCTTGAGACTGCTTGAACAGGAATATGTTGTATGCGGAACACAGTGAAAGATTCATTTTTTTCTTGATTCTCTGTTCTTCAAGTTGATCATTTTGATATAAACCTAAATTTCGCCAAACCATCCAGTGCAAATATTGATAAAAATTTGATTCCTCCCCAGCTGATGTTTGAGACTGGAACAACCAGACTTCGGTCTTAGATTAAAGCTCTCATTGCAGTTCCTCTGATGATGTCAAAATCAAAATTGAAGGAAGTGCATATCCTCATTGCAGCAGCAGTCACCTTCAGCTGTTAGAAATGTTTCCTGCACTACACACAGACAACTGAACTTCTCTCAGCTATTTTTTTTTTTTCTTCTCTTACCCTCCTTGATCTGCATCAGCATCTCTGATTGGCTGTTTTGGCTGAGAGCAGAAAGGGGCAGGTACTGTGTATGAACATAAATACAGCATGCAGCCTTACAGGCACACTCACATGTGTCTGCTACTATCATCCTCTTCAAAACAGCTCCATACCTGCCATCCAAACCATTTTCAGACAAATAGAGGGGAGGAAAGTAAAGAAACGACGACACAAGAGGTTACTTCAGTTTCGGAGGAGAAGAGAAACTGAGACTCAGCATGTCTTTTGAAATCAAAGAGAAGACTGAGGTGCGTCTGGTGTTTCTGGGAGCAGCTGGAGTGGGGAAGACGGCCCTCATCCAGCGCTTCCTCAAAGACACCTTTGAGCCCAAGCACCGGCGCACAGTGGAGGAGCTCCACAGGAAGGAATATGAAGTGGGGGGCGTCAAAGTCACTATCAACATCATAGACACCAGCGGCAGCTACTCGTTCCCAGCCATGCGCAAGCTCTCCATCCAGAACAGCGACGCTTTTGCCCTAGTCTACGCTGTGGATGACCCTGAATCCCTCGAGGCGGTCAAGAGCCTGCGAGAGGAGATCCTGGAGGTCAAAGAGGACAAGTACACGCCTATTTTGGTGATAGGCAACAAGATTGACCGTCAGCAGGAGCGGCTGGTGTCCAGTGAAGACGTGCTGTCCACGGTGGAGCTGGACTGGAACCACAGCTTCATGGAGTCGTCAGCCAAAAATAACATCAACGTGCTGGAAGCTTTCAAAGAGCTTCTCCTGCAGGCCAACCTTCCCAGTTGGCTCAGTCCGGCACTGTGCCGGAGACGCGAAACCTTCCCCAAAGAGAGAAGCAAGCAACCTCCTATGAACAAGACGGATAGCTGCCTCATCTCATAATGATGTGGGGCTGCTCAGAGGGCAAAAACAAAAAGAGACAGAGAGAAACGCACAATGAGAGTTGAGCTGCGTTGAAAGGGAGCTGAGTGGACAGAGACAAACTAAGAAACAGTGTTAAATGTGTTTAGAAACACTGTGTTAGTAAACTAAGTCCCCTCACTGCTTGCGTCTAACTCCACAGCAGCGCTGGAGACTCAGATGCTGCAGTGTGGACAAAGGTGTTGAAAACAGACACCACCCCAAAGACCTGAAAGAATGTGGTCGAACTGCTCAAACAACATCAAAATTAATCAGTGCATAGACACTAGGTTGTGTTAACATCAAAAAGAAAATGACGACTCTCAAAGCAGCGTTATTACTTTCACTCAAATATCTGAATATTTGATGTTTCATTCTGGGGATTTGTGTTGCTGGTGCAATAACTGTGAATCATGGGTGTGTGGAAAAGTCTGTGTATTTGTGTGATGAAACAGGTGAACAACTGAAGAAATTGTGAAATTGTATAGCCTGTTGTGTAACTCTGAACTGCTGCTTTGCTTCACCTCATTATACATGTTTAAATACATACAGTACATTTACTAGTGTTTCCTTCTTTTACCAATAAAAATTTGTTTTTTTTGTGTTATCCTTAACCAGTTGTTTGATTATTTCTGTTAAGAGTCTCCTATTGTCTAATTAACACATGTAATAAAATTTGATAAAACTTTCACCAATATGAAAAAAAAGTTCAAAGCTGTTTTTTCTACGTTGTACATCTCTCGACAATATGTTAGGTCATACGTATTGGATAACTTCTTATCTGACTCACTAAGTCTTGAAATAATTTTATACAAGCTATTTGAGTTTGTAACTCAAACTCAAATAGCTCTAAAGTCTGTCAGCATATTGCTGTATAAGGCAAATTAAAGGAATTTAATTCTATTCCAGCCTCTATTATGTTGACAAAATGATAATTTTTTCCTTTTCAAAAGTGCTGGTTGAACCAAAAATTTATTTGAATATTTTATTTCGACTTTGTTGAAAGTGGTATTAATCAAGTGAATCATCGAGGCAAAATAAAGAAAACCAGCAACTTGTTGCTTAGGTCGGAAATCCAGACTTGTCTACTGTGCTGTATTGCCCCCTGGTGGTAAAATTGAATTACCAACACTGTGTCCTTGGCAAAGGAAAACTTTACAGCTGCCCATGCTATCGTTTCTAAATCAGTCATAACAATGGCATGGTAAAATATCAATAAATGAGCCAGGTTGACTTTTAGTAAGAAATGAATAAAGATCAATGTAATAGCTGATAGAAGCAAAATCTTAGTAATTCATATTTGTTCTATTTAGTTTCACTCCATGTTTTTGCTTGCTCATTCAACCCACATATGTAGTTGGCTATATAACCCCCTCTCCAGAATGCATTTTTGTGTATTATATGTTAAGGGTGGCACGGTGGTGCAGGGGGTAGCAATGTTTGCCTGTCGGTTCTGGGTTCCAATGAGGTGTCTGGGGGTCTTTCTGTGTGGAGTTTGAATGTTCTCCCTGTAACTTCCCATATGCTTTACTCTACACATGAATATTAAGCTTAGTCTCTTCGACACATCATTTTCTCAAAAGGTTCTTCAAAGTTGTGTAGATGCTGATTAATGGTGTGCACTTGTTTAAAGACCACATAGGCATAGAAAGGGAAAGAAAAAGGTATGCTTCCTCTTTTTAAAAAAAAAAGCTCAGAAAAGGTGCATTGTTTCCCTACAATCAGACAAGGAAGTGAAGTGTGATTATCAAATGTCTGGTTCCTCTTTGTGTCCTGTTTAAACTCACAGCTGTCCTCAGCTGGTCCACAGCCACGTACGAGCTCGTCTCTCTGGTGCCTGGACGGGGGATACTGAAGGAGAGGGTCTTAAACTCAGGTGTGATCTGTAAACTTTTCATTCAGGGTGTAGTGAGCACACATATGCAACTTCAGATTGGCAAAAGAAATGTTCTTTGTTTCAGTTTTCTTTGTTCCAGCCTAACTTATTCTCCTACCATGAAGGACAAATGTTTCTGAGTTTGTCTCGGCTCCTTGACTTGGTCAAAGCTCCTCAGTGTTGGACCTAAGCCTGAGAAGTTTTGAACAAGTTCAGGATCTCTGACTGTGACGACTGCTTACCAGGTGTAAGACAGGCTACCTATCAAAAAATGACTGGTAACCGATATGTTGCCTGCTAGGTTCTTGATATTAAGATAGCCTTTTCATTAACCCTTAATTTGATTTCCAGTGTCATATGAGCTATGCAAAGAGACGCCTGCTTGGAATACACTATTTGAACCTATCACCTAATAAGTTTGACCTTCTTTTAGAAACACAGCATAAGAGGAAACAATTTTATTTTCATGGACATTGACAAAGGCTGTAGAGGCAGAGAATGGGGTGTTTAAAGGAAATGTCAGTGACATCAGATACATTACAGGAAGAGTCCATACAGACACAGACACCATGAAATATGCTAATAACATGTAAAATCTGAGCTGGCATACCTTCAACCTTTAATACAGACAAGGACAACTCTGTGCCACATGCCTGTGTGTTTGTGTGTCAGTGTACATATTACATAACTAAATACTCAATGACAAAAAGCAAAAAGATGTGCAGCACAGCTGTATGGAAGACATTCTAAACATTCTTTTATGCAAGAACATAAAACAAATAGTTGCGCATTGGCTTACAAAGTATATTTCCCTGAGCAAAAGGCTCAACCACCATAACAACAAACTATTCTTTCCATGAGCGTGATTCTGACATGTACAGAAAGGTGCATGTTCTCAAAAGTGTAAGCTCCAAAAGGGACACACCACAACCCACCTGCTGTTTTTGCCAATTTACTATGAATTGCTGCTGAGAATTGATTTCTTTTTTCCCGCACATGTCCCATTATTACCTTAAAGCTTTGATCAATTAAACATCTGCTGATCTAAATCTGATTTAAAGTTAGAAGAGAAAAAAAGAGCATGTGGTCACATTTTAAAGGAGAACTTGATTCCGGCATTCAAAAATATGTAACCATAGAATGTATAACTTCCAAATAAAACAACTGTTTCATTTCAGCACTACTACAAAGGACACTTCTTTAAACACTCCAAACTTTGAATAATTTAACCAAACTAAAGCAGGTTCCTTCAAATTTATTATGGTCTTGGAAAAAAGCAATAATGTGGACTTTCTTGAATTTATAGTAAACTGGCTAGAGCGAGCAGAAAATAATGCTCCTTACATGTAAACAGATGCACAGAATATTAAAGGGTCAGTTCACAAAAACTAGAGTTCCGCTTAGTGCCAGGCATATGTAACCATTAACTGTTGAACTTCTGCTTCCACCACAGTATAATGGAAGTTAATTTAATTTGTGATCCTCAGATCTCTGAAATGCTTATGTTTCCATGACACACACGTTTCACTGTGGACATGGTAGGTAATCATTTTTTCCAACAGTTTGAGCTTAAACATACAGCATTGCTCCTTTCATCATCAAATGCTCTAGTCACCTCCATGGCACTGTGGCAGTAGCAGTAATCTTAGAAGCAGATCTCTTAAAACAGTGTAAATAAAACCTAAAGCAGAGCTTAGATAGATATTACTAAGACCAAGTTGTTAGTTGTTGAACTGACCGTCTAATATGAAAGGATATCCCTTATTTCTGCAGATGATGAAATACTTCTTATGTCATGTAGGGCATCTTACCAAAATGTTCCCATGATCCCAAATGGTGCAAAACAATAAACTGCATAAAGTTCAGAATGGGCACCAACGAGCAGGAATTGCTCTATTCATACATCACAGTGCTAAGCAATCCTCCTTTACGAGGGCCAACAAGAATAAATGATTCAAATGGTTTAAAGCACAAGGTCCTTCTTCTCATTTGTAGATGAAGCTGAGTCATTAAATGCCAGGCCGCATATGACAAAATATCTTTTTAAATACAAAGCATCTTTTGTTCACATTGTATGACCCATAAGTGCAGTAGGGAGAACCTTTATAATATGACTGAATATGCCAAAGCTCCAAATTACTTATTATTTACTATTTCATCAGCCTTATGTAATAAGGACAAGATGCATTTCTCCACTTCACTAAAGAAATACAATTTTACAACTTTTGACAGGTAGATAAATAACTTTGGGTAATTCATTAATCTCATTTCCTTTAAGTTATTTAGGACACATGTGATCCTGACATACACAAGACACTGAACATGGCATTAGTAAGTTTTTTTAGAGCACTGAGAAGAAGTGCACCTGCCTTTAGTCACTAAAGAACCCACCTCAGCCCTCACTGCCTGACACTCTAGTCGTCCACAGCAATGTTGCGGAACAGGTAAGCCATTGACTCTCCATTGTGGATGCGGCGGATGGCCTCAGCCAAAATCATGCTGACATCCACAGTCTTGATTTTGGGACACTGGAGTTTCTGTACTTCATGGGGGACAGTGTTGGTCACCACCACCTGTGGATGCAGAGAACACAGAGGATGTGCTTAGAATTCAGGAGTTTCTATTTGAATAAAATAAGTCACACTTTAAAAGCCAACATGAATTGGATGTTTTTGGTTTTGGGCAACTGAATAACCTCCAAAACTTGATCTGTACACATTTTGTGTGTGTGTGTGTGTGTGTGTGTGTGTACATACATATAAATATTTGTCTAAGTTTCATTCTTGACAGAATATGAGCTTTTTTTAAATAGTCTAAAAATATGAGGTTGGTCAGGAATTGTCAGGTGATGAACCTTTGTAGTCGGGGAATAAACATTCTTGTAATCCACACTATGTTCTAACACTTAACAGTGAAGACGTTTGCCTGTGAGAGGGAGATGAAGCTGAAAATCACTGTATATATTAGGAAGAAAGGTTCATTTAACTGAAATATGAAATCATCCAATCCAATTGCATAACAATAACTTAAAACAAATGGCACATTAAAGACAAACCTGATTATTACTATTTGTTTACTGATCACAAAAGACTGGAGAGGAACTGAAAAAGTCTGAACGAATAAAAGGAGAAATGCAACTGATCATTGCATGCTTAAAAGGCTGCCTGAAAAACCCTCTGCCAGAGTATTGAGTTTTACATTGTTTGTATAAAATTTATGAGCTAAAGAACAATCTACTTTTTCTGGTTTAGAACAAGTTTTTCCACTTTTTCTTCCCTTTTCACTTTTCATTCACATTTATGATAGACCAAAACACATTTCACTGGTCAGCACAGCCTCAACCCTAGAAGTAATACACATGACTGAAAATAACATTCAGTTTTAGCATTCCTCACCTCATCGATGGCTGATTCCTCTATGAGACGTGGAGCATCAGCAGACAGCAGACCGTGTGTGGCCATTATATAAATTTTATAGGCTCCTCTCTCCTTCAGGATCTCTGCAGCTGCAACAAAGTCTCCTACATCATCTATAATGTCATCCTGGAAATGCAAAGAAAAAAAGTCAAAGTCACCCATTTCTTTGTCTCCAAGTCATATGCAATAACCAGGCCTCAAAGCACAACTTCAACTTTCAAATAATTTCATTTTTCCTTTAGGACCTTCACTTGTGTAGAGCAATAGGGCGTGTACACACAATGTGTCTGTGAATTGAGAATTGATTCATTAATGCCTTTAATGTAGCCAAACATAGTATATTTATGCTGATCACTTTTCAACTTATTTCAGAAATTATATTTACTCCATAGATTATGAATTAATTAGACCAATTATACTCATAAATATCGATTGAAATGATGTATATTTGAAGCCATAATTATCAGATGGGTATGTCAACAATGTCTTACCACTATGATGGCAATTCTACCTCCCACATCTCCGACAACAGTAATGGGAGGTTTCTCCTTGGCCATCATTACTGAAAAGTAAGGCAGAAATGTTACCTGTGAGAGCACATCAACGAAGTCATGTCTGTAACATTTCATTTAATCAAAAAGAAATTTCAGTAGATTGGGTAAAATGGGTTGAGAAAATGTTTTGCAATTTCATAAAATCTACACCTCACAAATTAACGCAGCTGTTAATGAGCAATATAATTTATGTACATTCTGTTATAGTAATACACCTGATTTGAATTTCAAGTGGCAATCAAAAGCCAATTATTTGCTTTGAACATTTTCCCCCAGTCTACCCCACCCCTAAGGGATTAAACAGAAAGAGTAAACTTAGTAAAGCACATGCCATGCAAAAAAATCAAATGACAGGGTTTTCTGCCCAGGATACCCAATCAGAGGGCAATGTATAACTGCCCTCGTGCGCACACAGCCTCAGGCCAGAGCTGTGGCAGGCTCATGGCGGCAGTCTGCATATGAACCAATATGCACCTGACCAGTCTTATTTCACTGAGGAGGGTCTCTTCATTCACACTTGCTAATGTTCTGGGGGGTCAGTCCTTAGTCGAACATCACTGCTGCCAGTGGCTACTTTTACATGCACATAATAAACAGAACACATCTCACATTCCAGTCTCCGTAGTTTATAAACAACAAACAAAAAGCACATCATTTAAATGATTTCTATGAAGACAGCCTCATTTGTAATTTTGAATATTAATGAGTCAGAATGCTGCCCATCATCACAATATGGGTCTATACATCTATTTCTAGAATTGTCTCCCAGATGACAGCGTCAATTAATTCTGTCAAACTGCTAATATCCTGGTCTCATTTAATTTCAATACCATAAGACTACAATACAAACTGTCAAACAAAAGTTTAAAGAGTCTTTATAATTGATCACTTTGATTCTGACTAATTTGTGACCAATTGATGACACATGACTTGGATCTAAAATACATGAATGTAGAAACCACCAACTGTGTGTTGATTTAAATTACACTTACACACACACACACACACTCACACACACACAAATTTAAAAGGATGCATTTTTGAGTATTGGTGTGCATGTAAATGTGGTCATTCAAAGGAAAGAATAGAAGGAAACAATCAACTGGTAAACAATCAGCCTGCAAAGCCAATTGTTAAGGGAAAAGTATAAAGAAGCAGAGAAAGGAGCATGCCTTGCAAAACACTTGCTGAATACCGTGAGTCCCACAGCATCAGAAAACCTGACAGTGTCACATTCAGACTTCTAAAACAGCAAAAGCCACGTTAGCAGTACACACACTTCTCAAGATTACGTTGTCCCCACAGCTTGCTGAGATACCCCAACAAATGACCTGAGAAATGTTTGGTCAGCCGTCTTTGAAGTTAATTTGAAATGTCGACATATATCAAGCATTACATCAACATTCCTGTGGTAGATTTTAAAATACTTTACTTGCAATTTTAACAACAGTTTGGCACCAAGTTCCATAAACTTCTGCCATCAAAATACTACACCAATTCTTGCTGTTGATGAAAAGAAATTCTAATTTCACATTGATGTAGCAAAGAAAGACTTCTATTTGTGTAATGTAGGTTGAAAACTTAAACGAAACACCAAACCTTCCATTTGTAACGTTTCTCCCTCCCTTCACTAAATGTAGGGTTTGAAGAGCATGCTTCATTGTTATTGTCACATGCAGTTATGACCAAATGTTAATCAGGTTTTTAAGAGCAGGTTTAATATGGGTGCATCATGTGTTGATTGGCAAGATGAGTCCATATACATACAAGTAGGAAGAAATAAAACCCAAAAAAAAAATGTTTGGGATGGTTTTGGTTTGATTTATGGATTTTAAAATAAGAATCAGTAACCAAGAAAACAAAAGAGGGTTTTGGTCATCTTGTAGAACTAGCTGTCTGGAATTTTTGAAAGGTACAGTAAAAATAAATGCTTATTTCAAATCAAGCATGCCATCCAAATAGCATATAGTGATGAGCACTCTGTAGCTAACTGGCCTGAAAAGGCAACTTTTTTGAGCACTAATAATCAGTTTGTCTATTTTCTTTTTTTCAAGTCTCCTTCCTGAATCCAGACTGTATATTCACAAGATGCAACACAAACCCTTTATTTTAACATGCACGCACTGAGGAACCGTTTGAGGAGGAATCATTTCATAGTCAAATGTAAGTTAAGTGTTACAGCCGTACTTGGGAGCTCTATGCCAGGGAACGGGGCTTGTTGTTTGCCTGCTATTACCAACAAATAAACACCACGTTAACACAAATGCACAAGTATTTGACATGACAAACACATGATGCCAAGACTTGGAAAATCCTCGCAAGGTTGACAGAAATTCAAAAGAAGTCCCATCAACATAAATTACTTAATGTGTCAAAATATAAAACAAATCTGTTGTTTGTTTTTCTATAGATGAGGCTATTTCTCAGTTATTGTCCCAGTGGAGGATTTTTTAAGTCAAGGGTAAGAATTAAAACACAAGTAGGAATATAAATATTTTTTCAAGAAATAATAAAGTGAACACAGGACGCAAATATTTTGGAGTCATTTGCCAATGACACAGTTATTTGATATCTTGTCAGAGTGAACCATTTAAATGGCCATACCAGAAATTCACACTGGAAATATTTTGTATACTATATACCAGAGCTGTGTTAGTATTTCTAGATTTTTATTTATTTATTTATTTTTAAAGGTCCCACATTATACACTTTAATTGTGTTATTTTAAGTTGTGATGTTCACAAGAAGATAGATTTGAGGACAAAGAAAACTCAGAGCCTCTGCTTAATGGTCAGTCAGTCCTGAAATAAACAGAGTGAACTCAGACTCTATTTTAAAAAGAAAAAAAAAAAAAAAGCTGGACTCATTATTCTGTTCTTGCGACAGGTTTGGATTGCTTCTTGACATCCAAGGATTTTATAGCATTTTCTTGCTGGCAAAGTGATCAACTGGTCTGTTGGTGTTGTCCTTCATCCATTATCTACATGTCTTATCTGTGCAACGCCATGGGTTGCTGTAGCCAATCCCAACTGACAAGGCCAGGGCAAGGGCACAACCCTTCCATCACAGGGCTGGCATAAAGGGAGACTCCCACTCATGCCTGCATGTTGGATGAAATGCATGAAATGCATAGAGAACACGTAGACTCCATACAGAAAGGCACCAGGCCCGGGTTTCAAACCCATAACCTTTTGCTGAAAGGCAACAGTGCCACCATGCTATCCCATTTGGTGTTCTGCAGGTGATACAACAACTTTGGATGGTGGGCCAAAGTGGGCTGTTCTTGAGGTACCTCAGTGTGGTGACTGCATAGCTGACATTTTAAAATTTTATACATTGTGACAGTTTATTTAACGCATAGTTTCTGAATTCAGCTTCTGTGCATTTCTCCATGGACTGAGCACTTTCACAGTATTAATAAGGCACTTGTATCTGCTTTAAAACATTTACAATCTTCCTGTCTTTAATATGGGACCTTTAAATCAAGGTATGTGCCAAGGAACAGGCAGGGACTATGGCTCTAACATTATTAAGCACATCATTTTTTGTAAGTTATGGGTTGCAGCTTGCTGAAGATGCAGAATGAGTAGAGGTAGTGTATCTGTGGAATTAAAACATGCAGTAAGACAAAAATCTATTTCTTTGAGTATGGTTGATGGTATGAGAGAGAAACGACAGATTAATTGCCAAACAGATTTGCACAATAAGACTGCATTAGGATGTGTTTATAATATGCACGCATTGGAGTGTTGAGATATTAAACTTTAAAGAACATAAGAATTATACTAATAAAGAAATTTCTTCCTGAATTCAACTATGCTGTGACCGGGGGAAAAAAAATCCATGAGAAACAATAAACAGGGATCTGTAGATGTAAAATTTATGAAGCAATGAATCTAAAAAAGTGCAAAGGAAACTTCACCACACAGTGCTCTATAAGCATGGGTGTTCTTACAAGGTAGCTCCAGTCCTGTGTGTCCTGTGGTGTTGCGCACACATGGCGGGGAGTGTCTTCCATCAGCCATGTCAGACTCAGAACACTGAGCTTCACCATGAATCACAGCCAGACCTAAACGCAGCCGCTCTGCATAGGACTGAGCCCTGAAAGCAGAAAAAACAGGGAAAATTCGGTGGCATACAAAACACATTTGAATGAGTGGACAGTTCAGCCATGATGCAATATGTGTATTTTTACCTCTTAGCTGCTGCTGGAGACTTCGCCACTATAATAGCATTTCGGTAATCAGGAATCTGACAGAAAAAAGGAAAACAGGCGTCAAAGGTTACAACAGAGTGATACACTGATTATGTGTACAAGTGTAGTTGACAACAGCTACCCGCCTTAGTTTTCACAGAGGCACAGAGGCAAGACAACGCAGCTAGCTTACGGTTTCTTGTGCGACACTTCCAGTCCAGCACTCTTCACCACTGTGTAGCTATTAGCTAACTTGTGTCTACCGCAGCTACAAAGAGATTTTTGTGTTTTGTTTTATTTATTTATTTTTGGTTAAGTAATGGCGTCAAGGAAAACCCGGGTCTCTTGTGTGTTTAGGGGCTATAATAATAACTGGTATGAACGCAAAGTTTACTTAGAAGGGGAGTGTTTCAAACATCGGCCGCATACGAGAGCTGAATGTGGATGTAAGCCGCAATATGATCTGCTTCCTCCGCCGAAAGACGATAAATCCCTTTGCCTGTGGTTCATCCATGATGATGCTGAGTAAAAATGGAAATCTCATTTTAGGCAAAAAACGTCATGTCCACTTTTTTTTTTTAATCTAGCTACAGACCATTGTGCCTTGATTGTGCTATCATATTTACATATGATATACATAAATACATAATATGTATGTTTACATTAACTACACAATTACAATTTATGATTATATTTCAAGAAGTGAATGGTACCAAGCGATTTTCAGAGTATACAATTACACATTCAACTTGATATTAAATAAAATTTCTTCTCATTTTCAAGTATCAATTGAGTTTTTATATCATGCGTGACTGCAGGAACAACCGGCCGATGTATTAAGGACCCTGGCAGAGTGGAGGTCAGCTTTGTACTGGAACTGGTACTGTCAGTCGGTAAGCGTCTGAGGATGTGGTACCAGCATCCCATCATGTTTTTTTTACGGTTTCTTTATAGTGCACCCACGACACTGTTGATCAACATTAGCTTGCACCGTTAGCTCCGGTAAGGGAAAGCGGCTGACCGGAAGTGTCGCACAAAAAAAAAAACAAAAAACAGAAGTTTGTCACTATTTACTTCCGTGTTTGAAAATAAGGTGGATACCTAAAAACATACTATAAAAATTGGAATAAGATTATCACCTCCTCTTGGATGTACTGAATCAAAAAAGGGGAGGCACGCAAGTTGTCCACTGGAAAACTGAAAAAGCCTTGGATCTCCTTCTGATGCAAATCCATGGTGATGATGTGTGTCAATCCTGTGGGGTAAAATACAAGCAAGTAGTGAAGCCTTGTTCACAGTCAACAATTCAAATTGTTTTCATCTTGAGACATGAGACCCACTCTGTGCAAACAGATTTAAATGCAAATCTTGTTGTGTTTACCTGCTTTAGCTAGCATTGAGGCTAACAACTTGCACACTATTGAGCCCCTCTTTCTCATCTTGCACTGTTTGCTGTAGGGGAAGTATGGAATCACTCCAATGATGTTCTTTGCACAGGAGGTCTTAAGTGCATAAGCCATAACCAGCAGCTCCATGATGGCTGTGTTGACATCTCTAGATATAGGAAAATCAGTGAGAACAGTACATAATGTAAATAAGTGGCAGCAATAAAAACCCATGTCTCTCTTTACTCACCTTGGTATTGTCTGGATGATAAAGATAGTTTGTCCACGGACAGATTCTTTCACATCAACTCTCGTCTCTGTCCATACAAAAACATAATACAGTAATACATTTAGATATCCCAATCATCCCTTTCAAGATTTAGATTCTACTAAGGAAATATTCAAGGTTTAAGGTTGATTTAGTGCCATTTGAATGCCTACATATGAAATGAAATTTAAAGCAAGAAATGTTTTGGTTGAGTTTCTGTTTTAGTCCGTTTATGACATTGAATTTACTTACATGCCTTTATTTCCTTTTTAGTACTTTCTGTAACCCCGCCTTGGACAAATTCTTCATTATTGACACAGTGATAAAGTTTTCATGATTGATAAACAAATTTCATAAGCACATTTTACATGAGCACTGTAGGCTATGCAGATCTGCATGTTATGACATAAAGATTAATTTCTGAAATAAAGATAGTGAAGCTTCTTTCCTGAATCACATTCATTCCACCTCAGCCTTCAAAAATTAATGCCCCTCTCCTCAAATAATCATTACCCAACAGACATTTTTTCAAGAAATTGAGGATACTGATCAAATCAAGCTTATGTAGAAGTTGTAACATGACCAATCTGCATCATATGGAGTATGTTTGTAAAAGTAACACTGTAGTTGTTGTAAGTTCTATCAGAGTATCCAGAGAAACGTCATTTAAAAAAATATTTACTGCTTAGTTTACCATTATTCATAATCTAAATAAATAATGTTACTAGCTATCATTTTACCAAAGTTCTATATGTTGTAACATAACAGTTCCCATCAAGACTCGCTGTGTGTCATCCTCCTTCTCTTTCTGTATTTCTCTCTGCCGTAATTGCAAAGTGCTTGCTCTTTGTAAGAACTGTTGGGTCTAGACCTGAGATCATCTGTGACGTGAGCTGGGCCTATGTACTTGACGTGATGTTGCCCTCACCTCTGTTGGGTTCCTGAAAGACTACAGACTTCCCCAGCTCAACTCCCAGCCTCCTGGAAAAGAAGAGCGTAGAGATTACAACTACAATATGGCCACGAGTCAAATGCAATGATTTCACGATGCTGCCAGCTGCAGTATCTCACACACTGACCAACATGAGGCGTCTATCACATCATCAATTCATTCTTTTTTTTTATTATTATTATTTTTAGATTGCTGGCTCCTCAGAGCATCCAATAGCAGCTGCATACACTTACACATCATTACACTATAGCTCTTCTCAGCTAATACCATCTGTAGTAACCACAGCTAAATAAATAATACATTTTAATAATTCATAAGGCAGATCCTTTAACATGCTTTGACAGATAGTTGAACATTATCTTCGAGCTCAAATGTCTTGGTGTGTAGACGTAAAACAGATCAATGGCCAAGACCTTAATCGGCAGGAATGATGGAAAATACAACTATATAATACTCACTCAGTTATCTTCTTGGCTAGTTCTGTGCATGCCGCGGACGAATTAGCAGAAAAGACGCGGTAACCACTTTTGGGGACATTCATCGTGGTGCTGGTTTGCAGCGGCCGCCGACCAATGAGTCTGTTTCCGATCTTCCGCCTGTGACGCCGCTGCCGTTAGCTAACCAGCTAGCCAAGCTAGCGCACACTTGGCAGCCGAGTGAGATAGTATCACTAAATAACCTTCGGTGCTCGACACGGGCTTTGCTTTAGCATAGCAATGAATTACACAGTCGTTATTGTTTTTCTGTGAGTTTGCTGCAAAGTCGGTTTGTTGGCAGCTAAATCACAGACACCTGTCACTCAGGTAGCTCTCACTGTAGCATACCCCCAGTGCGCACTCTACGGAAGCCTCGCAGGTTCAAACTCACCGGGTGCGCTTTTGGGTTGCTACCGTTTTAAAGGAGTAGCATTGAGCGCGATTGATTTTTTTTTTCAATGTTAATTATTTGCTGATATACAAACAATTAGATTTTTTTCAATTGAATAAAAGCAGCAACATGACAAATACATAGAGAAACAATTTTTTTTACAATTCTTGCATTCATTATTACATTAGTAAAAGCATACATACAAGTTCGAACATAAGCACATCATAATTTCCCCATCAAGCAAAGTGACTGATCTTTTATCAAAAGATAATTATTGTTGATGTATCAATGCATGTGTGTAAAACGGAATCATCACAGTAGATTTTTTTTATAATGAATGAATAGAGAGCAATATAAGTACAGGAGTAAATACACCTATTACGTGGATCAAGACAGTTAAGTGATGGTAATTCAATGTCACCAGCCTAGTTGATACACCAGACAATCATAAAAAACACCTGTTGGAATACTTGGTGTCATAAATTATTTATAAATACCAAAACATTCCCGGCAGCACCAAAAAAATAATGTTACTCCAACTCTCCACTGGGTGTCACTGCTCATTTGCCCTGTATCTGCTGAGTGCAGTTCTGCGTTTGGGATTTGTTTCATGTTGACCATCTGTTTTTGATTCTTAGGAGACTGGGTCAAAAGTATAGCATAAATATTGCGCATACTCTGGAGTAGGTGTTTGCTGAGGTGGGTGTAGACAGCGGACGCAATCATAAAATATTATAAATTCTAACGTAGAAACTAAAAACCAAACAGACTAGACAGTGCTGATCTACAATCATTGACCAACTCTCCTTTATCACCTGAGCCACAACAACCTTGACCAACCAGATTAATGATCAAAAACATGTGCTATGAGCGCCCTAATATATGAACTCCCATTTTACTGTATTATGCTTATTTGATGTTTTGTTTCATTTATTATTTTTGACCTTGAATAACATTCACCATTAACCAAAGTTATAATATTTAAAGTATATGTTGGCGTAATAACTGACATAAGGCTGCTTAAAATAGTTATTTTGCAAAATAAAAATACAAAATATGAGATGCATCAGTGCCAGAAATTATGCCTCTGTTATGTCCAGGTTTTACACCTTTTGACTGTGGCAATATTTAACACGAGTGCCTTGTTGCAAAGCAATAAATGTCACCTCAGTTGTAGCCTATCTTATATCTTTGTGATATGTGTCCTTGGACTACTCCTTTGTGTGCTTTTCTTTGACAGTTAACTCACAGATTCCTGACTAATTGGCCCATTTAGGAAATTTGAACAAGCACAATGTCAAGTTTTCAGCTGTGACAACACAGGCATGATACAATAACCAAGTGCTCTGAAAAACGTGTATGTGTTTGAACAACAACAGTAGGGTGGAGTTGTGTGGCTCCTAAATACACTGAAATAATCAGTATTCCATTAGAAGAACAGAAAAGACCCACATGAACAGTGGCCTGGCCTATTTTTTCTGGATGTAACACTTCTTTTCACTAAGTTAAGTGATTTAAATGTTAACGTTGAGAAGGTTTTGTGAGAACTTCAATATCACTTCAGGTTTATCCCCTGGAGTGTTCAGCATGGTGACTGGAAGGAAAGGTCAGTGTGTTCCCTTATCTTATTTCAAATTAATAACCTTACATTGCATTGCATTGCATGTATTACATATTTGACTCTCATATGAAGGATTTGTCTTCTGGCTCATCGTGTTTTCATCAAAGACCACTTAAGAAGGTGAGGTGGGAAGAGGGAGACAGAAAGAGAGAGAGGGAAGGGAGCGTGTAAAGGAGAGTACAGAGGCTCCTCCTTGTTCTCTGTGTGTGTTTCATGTGTTTTTTTTTTTTTTGGTTTTTTTTCCAGCCTGTTCCTACACTCGCTCAGCAGAGATTCAGGGGTGGAGAGCAAAGATTTTCACCAGGAGAAGGCAGGCAGGGAAATTTATTTTCTTTCTCTCTTTCATCTGGCAAGAGAGGAAAAGGGTAGCAATATAGTGTTTATTTTGGGGGAGGGGTACTCTCATCAGCCCTGCCTTCTGCACGAGTTCAATTCAGCACAACTGTGTTCCTAGACGGAGAGGATGCAGGGAGAGGGTGAGGTGGCCCACCTGGACAAACCAAGCCCACTGACTGAGAAGGAGAGGGTGATGATCCAGGACTCCTGGACAAAAGTCTACCAGAACTGTGATGATGTTGGAGTGGCCATACTGGTCAGGTATTTCTCTCTGTAGTTAAACTCTCCTGTTTGCAATGTTTTGACGCAGGTAAAGAATTGAGATTGTAAAATACTTCAGTATTAAAATACATAGATATAAGTTAATATAATTAAATTGAATATACATATAATAAGGCAGGAATACAAGACAGAAAGGTGCATTATATTTAAGCTTTTTTAATATTCAGCACAATTTCTGTGGTTGTGTATTTACTCAAACAATGCTTACTGATACTGATCACCGCTGCACATCCCACAAAACATTATGCATACCATCCAGTTTCTGTTTTAAGAACTTTTCATCATTTTCATCCTTACCTGTAAAACTTGAATTGGTTGTCTGGTGATAAGGTCACAGCATTTTGCTTCTTTCCCCCTCTGCACTGCACCTGCTGGAGGCAAAGGGCCCACTGATGTCTTTCTGTCACTCAGAATTCAACCAATGCTAAGTCTAAATAATGACTTCCACAGTTCCAACATTTCCACAGCCAGTCATATTTCTGCTTGTGATATTCTCACCTCTGCCTTTTCTTAAACCTATTCTTCAAACAGCAGATGAAAAGAGTAAACATTATAATCCATCCCACAGGCATCTTTGGCTCTGAAAGGGCTCCCTCCCTTCCAGGGCAGGTCATGTTTTGAATGCCTGTATAGAGAGCCAGGCAACCTACAGCAGTATGACTCCATCACTGGCAGTCAGACATTCAGAGCAACCCTCTTTTCCTGGAAAACAGGGGATGACAGAGACTTCTATCACCATTTTAAGTCTGTAACTTTTTTTTTTCATCAGTCCATTGTACCTAATCAGCGTGCAGTGTGGTGGAAGATTTCTGCACTTGACCTTTGTTTGTTTTCCCTCCCAAATGTTACTGCTGGAATCCATGAACAAAAACAGCTGGTAATCTGAAACATCTGAATATAGTTGCCAAATATAAGTGTGAAGTCTTTGACAATTTTTCACGTGTGACAGTACAGCATGGCTCACTGCGCCTTTATAATCCTCCATGATTGCAGGGGCTGAAAGTTTAAAGGGAGATTTAGCAAAAACGCACAGGATAACTCATGAGCAGTCACCATCAGTGAAATAATGTATCCAGTCACCATTCAGTCATTTACGTATTTATGTATATTACTAATTATCAAGTAATTAGAATAATTTCACTCAGTATCGCCATATTTTCCCTCTCCACATTCCTTCACAGAGAACCCTACTCCTTCAGGAATTTGAGGAATGAGGGATCAATAAGCATGACCATGGTAAACTCTCCTTTTGGATGTAAGACCAGAGTCTGTCTAACTGATAAGATCTAAAGTAGTAAATTAAAGCAGTATGTGTTTGGAGTAAGACACTTTCTTTGTATTCTGTTCTTCATTTAGTTTTGAAGAACAGATAAGGAAGGATTAGGAATCCAATGAGCATATAAAATGCTAATGAGGCTATTTATATGCAACCACAGGTCATGCAATTACAAGAGAGAGAGATTAAACGCCATGGCTCCTCATTAGTTTGCAGTGAAACTAGGAATATTTTGCTCTCACCTCTTGCAGAAGCCCCTCCACCCAGAACTGAGAGATCAGGGTGCAACCTTCCACCCTCATACCTTTTTAAGGCACAAATAATATCTCGCCATATGCTTCAAGACCAACAAAAAAATGCTCATTTTATTGTGTTAGTTGTTACAAAGACAGACAGAGATGGGACATCAGGATTAAACCAGATGCATTGGCCCTCTTCCCAGACTGTGGGAGGGGGTGAGTTTTTAACTTCTCTTTGCTAACTCTCCACAATACCTCAGAGGGTCAAACAGGAATAAAATCAAAAGAAAATATCTTTGAACTATTTGCTGCAGAGGGAGCACAGTGTGAATCAGGTGAGATGTTCAAGGGAAATTTTTAAACTAGACCTGTAAACATGGCAAAAAAAATTAATATACTGTCTTCTCAGTAATACTAATAATTCCAGCTTTAAGCATAAAGCAAACAGAAGATGTGCTCAAGGTAGCCTGAGTTTTTTTTTTTCACGTATTCTTAACTAATACGTTTCACATTTTGTTCGACATTGCGAGATGCTGGGTTGTTTTTTTAAGGCATGGAAGAAACCATGTATTCATAAGGTGAGCCACATGTTGTAACAGGAAAAAATTAGTGGAGTCACAGGCCAGATTTCTGTTAAATGATTTATCCCATAACACAGATAAGTGGATGCATGTTAAAGCTCACTTAAAACCTAAATTTGATGAGGCGGCTTTCGCATTTTCTTTACATAGAGGAACTTTCACCAGTTTTTAGATATATACATAAATAACATCATATTTACATGTCTACACATTTATCAAAGCCAAAGCTGATACAGTTACGAAATCAAATTCCTCCCAGGCATTATCCGAGGCAGAACAAATCATTGTGTCAAGATTTACAGTTTCCGCTTCTTGAAATGTGATCTCTCCATGCATGTTATTATATAATCTCCTATAAGATAAAGCAAGGATAATGTAGATATAAGAGCTCAGCCTACCAGAAGAACACTTCAATTCAGTACTCAAACTGAATTAATAAGAATAGCACAGTCTTACACTTACAAGTCGCAACTTGTGTGTGATTTCATAATGTAATAGCCAACAATAATTTCATTGTTACTCTTCTTGAAAACTTTAAAATCTTAGGCAGTCAGTTATTTGACTGTTTTTTTTTTTACATTTTTTAATATTTGAAGGTATAATATGCAGCACGCTCATCACAGAGCTGATGTTTACTTATGGTATGTTGCCAGACGTGGGTTTGAATGATGGAGCTGGTGCGTGCTGAAGGGCGATGAGATTAGTAGAGCTTCACAGCAGCTGCTAATACTCATATCCTTCATTTAACACTTACTCTCCTCTTTCATAGGCTGTTTGTGAACTTCCCTTCATCCAAGCAGTACTTCAGCCAGTTCAAGGACATCAAGGAGCCGGAGGAGCTGGAGCGGAGTGCTCAGCTTAAGAAGCACGCTCACAGAGTAATGAATTCCATCAATACACTGGTGGAGAGCCTCGACAACTCAGACAAGGTGGCCTCAGTGCTGCAACTGCTGGGCAAGGCCCACGCACTCCGACACAAGGTGGAGCCTGTGTACTTCAAGGTAAAGTGTGTGCGTAAAAGACAGACATGAGAACATTAGCTCTTAAAGTTGGGTTGTACATAAATGCAGAAACACATTCATGTAGCTTCTTTGGCTGTTGGCCTTTGAGGCCTCTATTGGCATTTTATTTATCAAAAACAAGTATTTCTACATTATAGTGATAGATTAATCACATTAAGGTAAATTTACATGGATTTGTGCATCCAACGGAAATAGAAACATAAGTATCAATCCTGAGTCCTATTTCTTGCCACAGCAAACTTTATGTAAGACCAACAAATGAATGACTCCATCTATTTGTATCTGGCCCAGATCCTGAGCGGTGTGATACTAGAAGTCCTGGGCGAAGAGTTCCCAGAGGTTGTAACACCAGAGGTGGCCGCAGCTTGGACCAACTTTTTGGCTCATGTCTACTGCGGTATCACAGCCGTCTATGAGGAAGTGGGCTGGACTAAGATTTCAACTTCAACTGGATGAAACCTTTAGGGTTTTTGGTCCATGCACACCCAGAGATTTTTTCAGAACCTCATAAATTACAGGGATCCGCTGACTGTAAATTGGGAATACGATTTGATATAATCAGGGTGATAATGGACTATAAAAAGTACAGTCTAATGTAAACAACAAAAATAACAGGTACTGCTCCCACTTCACGGCCAAAAGTGTGTGTGTGTGTGTGTTTGACATTAACAGAGAGAAAGTGGACAATATAAAGGGAGATAAAGTAACAAATAGAAAACTTTCTTCCTTGTTTTTGTACTTTTGCTTAGGACCAACTCATTAAAGGAGAGTGGAAGAAAGGTCACATTTGACTTGAATGTGCCTTCTAATGAATGTCAATATTTAGCAACTGCCATGTAAACACCATTATTTCTAAATATTGTAACGTTTTTCTGGTGTTTATTTTCACTCGTCTACATCCATTTGTGTCCACTATATGAAATCTGAAATAGAGACATTTTTACATTTTCAACTGTTAATCGTGATGATTGTATAACTCACCTTTGCGGCTGTATTCCATAAAATTTTGAAATTAAAATACAAGCAAAACCCTGTGGTGTCACAGTGCAACGTCAGTTGCTTTTAAACTCCAATCTGCTTTATTCTTCCACCCTGCATTTCTACTTGAAGACATGTCTGCAAAATTAGACCTTTCCTCTCTGTCGCTTGGCCTACTGCTCCCTTGTTCGCTCCTTGAGTCAGCAGTGCTAAGTATAAGTGGCTGAGCTGCTGAAAGTCTCTATTTATACCCCCATTTATCCCACTACATTCTCTCTTTTCATAATATACTGTAGGAACACTGCACTAGGCCTACTGGGATGTCATTAGAGGGCCTGGTATATTTAAAAGTATTCCCACAGGAGCTATAATAAAACAGTCCAACATTTCACAATGTAAATTTCATGTGAAATAGCAGTCCTGATATATGGTAATTTGATTAGCCAGTGTTAATCCTTATTTAAAGGTCCTGCTGTGAACCTGCCTGAGTATCACTGAAAGCCAATTTTAACAGTATGTATGAAATATTCCCCTTTCTCAACAAAAAAGACAACACCAGGGTTGACTTGGCATACTGTGCTAACAAGGTGGGGTAGTTTTCAGAATAGAAACACACAGCATGCTTTGTTTACCTCCTAGTCCTGCCAGTAAGATCTAACCCCCCCTCTCCTTGATCCTAACTAATCCGCTTTGCTAATCCCCCCAATCATAAATGAGGACCAAGAGGAAAGACAGGAATAGTCAGATTGTTACACCACAATCTCTGCCTTTTACCATTCAAGCCTTTCAATGGGAGTGGAAGTCTCAGGGCTCTGACCTACCAGCAGTCCCAAGGCAGGAGATCCGTGGGGTAGGACCATGTGTACCACTATGATGGTCCTCACCACCATCGCTCTCATCCTGCGACAGAGGTTTTCCAACAAAATCAAACCGTGAGTACTGATCATGCATCTGTGCTTTTGGCAGCCTTCAAGGAATGGTGGTTACTGGAAATGCGTCTGTTTTTAGTTATGGACCAGAAAGAGACATTGTGTTTAGATTTGGATTCAGACTGTGTTTTCCAGTGCCTGACAAAACAAGACACATTCTACGTCTGGAGGAATTTGAGAAAAGCATAGATAAAAAATAAACGGCATAAAACACTTCCATCCGTTCCAAAATACAAACGTACATGTATGTAGATACAAACACAGACACTGCACGTTTGTTTTATGTGTGGGAGGGAGAGAGGCAGGAAGAGACTTATCTGCATCATTGATTTGAAATCACCCTGTGATTATTTTAAGATTTGCCTTGAGCATCACTGAGTGGATTAAGTGGCTTGCTACATAACAACAGTGTATTCTAGCTTTTTTAATGGAGAAATGATGGGAGGGGAAAGCATCAGAGCTCTTGAGTCCACGGCTGCTAATTGACTCAAAGTGCAATCTTTTCAGCCCCCAGGCTCCGCTTTGCCACTCACATAGCATTGTCAAACAATGCCATGTGACTATGAAGGCACCATGGAGAATGGCAACATCCAGCTTAGACTTTCATTCACTTAAACAGCGAAATTCTTTTTCATTCTTCACCAAATTGTTTCCAAAGTGTTGTGTGTTTTACGGGCCAGTACCAACAGGTTAGTGTGATGATAATTATTTAAGATTAGATATTAAGCGCTTTGCTCTCTGTCACCCATTGCAGGCAGAAAGGCACCATTGAAAAAGATGTGCCATACATGAAGAGCAATGGAGCTGTAGAAACCCAAACATGATGGTGATCATCTGAGGGTAAGGAAACACTGACAAATGAAGTCAGTGAAAACTAATATGGAAATTTACTAAATGGCCACCAGGGTCTTACAGGGAGGTCACCAAGCCCAGCTTGAATTAACATTATCACCAGGATAAAGTGCTGCAGGTATGAATTCTAAAACCTGGAAATACTTTGCTGTTTTTGCACCTCTCCCCTAAGCCGAGGGGATTTTTCATTAAATTAGTTTTTGGTTAGACTGGAATAAAGTCAATACATTTTCATGAAATACATCAGTAGATGTGTGTCTCAAAATTATTTCAGTTTAAAAAAAGAATAGACTAAAGGTGCTGTCAGAGACATGAGAAATATGAAAACCAATCAATTTAGAAGCTTTTGCTGACTCATTGTTTCGCCGCTACACTCTGTAGTCTAGAGTTCCGCTAAACTTTTACCCACTTTCTCAAAAGAAAGGCTTTAGTATTAGAGGTGAGGTCATTTGGAAGATTAATGGTGGTGGCATCAGAGATCATGTTGTCATGTGACCGTAGTGCGTTTGTTTACAGTCAAACTTTCTTCTGCTGATTGCTTCATTCCAGCTTCACAAAGGGTGATAATTTGTGAAGATTATCTGGATAAAAAAAACCTGATCTCAACTGCTGCAAACTTCCGGGTTGATGATGATGATGTTATTTTTTCAGACTGACAAAGCTGTCACAGATATCCGGTTCAGACATTAAAAATGGCATGATACATATTTTAAATTAAATTTCATGTCAAATCAGAACAATTAAAAGTGTTGTGAATAACATTGTGTAAAAATAATGTGAACAAATTAAAAATGCATGTAAGTAATATAGAAGAGAATACACCAAAAGAGAATAGCATAGCGACAAAGAATAGCGACAAAGAAACATTAACAGTTATGAAAGTTGTGTGTGTGCATGTGAGTTTGTACTAGAAGAATTTACAGAAGGGGCTCCAGACTAGGGGAGAAAATGGAGTAGTGGAGCATGTTACGGAGGCATAGATGCATGAAGCGCTAAGATGCCTGCCCCACATTTAGCTTTTAAGTACTCCCTTCTACACTGCTAATACTAAATGATTCAGAGGCAGAACAATCCATCTCTTTTGAGGGTTATTATAAATACATTACCTCCCTACAACCACACCATTTCATGCCTCTGTGGAAAGATCCTAACAGACAGTGATAAACCAACTTACAGATGTTACTAAATATTGGTATATTGGGATATCATGGAGAACACGGGCCATTGGTGTCTTTGTTTTTACTTGTGACCTGTATCACATTTATAGTTTTTATATAGCCGAGAGATTGCTAAAATTATTTCTTTACATGAGTTTCAGACTCTGTATATCACCCTTCACTCTACCTGTGCTTTCCTTCACTTGTAGACATGAACTTAGACCAGAGTGGGTCATCCTCAAGCCTACCAGGTAAGCTTTGTCAGATGAAATATTTTCTGTAGAACAAACCAAATAATAAATGAACAGATGTGTTTTTAGTTGCCCATTTCAAAAGCAGTACATCTTGATTTATGTGTGTGTGTTTTTCTTTTTTCAGTGACCAATGATTTCAAGATTTGATTCCCGGATGCAACATGAGAGATTTTCTGTCTTTTCTTTTTCATCTGATTCTTACTCATCTGCACTTAACAGTTTATGCCAAGACTCCCCTAGCAGGAAAAAAAAAACAAAGAAAGAAAAAGTGAGCTTGAAAAACAAGAAGGACTGTTTTTATAACAGCTTTACCTATCTGTCCCACACATGCTCTCATTAATGGAACAGGAAATAGCAACTGAGTGAACTTGGAAGAAGATGAAACCTGTCAAATGCACTATAATTATCATGTCAACTGAATTTATCGCATTACTTAAATTGCCATCTGCTTTGTAACTTCAAAGTTCAACATATGTATGATGAGGTTTTAAAGTGGTAAAACATGTTCCGTGCCTCCATGCAAAAGATAGCACTTCCTTACTTTCATTCAATGCTTTTCTTGCTCTGTCAAATCTAGTGATTTGTTTCCAAATGAATGTATGAGGACAGGATGACCTTTAACTGGATGCATCTTCAGTGGCATAGGTTCTCTTCAGATCATGACACACCTGCTTTCTGCTGAAATAGGAACTGGAGGCAAGCATAGTTCAATGCAGGACTGATCTGACTGTCTTGTGAAGGTTTATGTTGTCCTCATCGACTTAATGAATCAATGAAATGCATGTGTGCCTCCCAACGTGAGTGTCCCTAATTTTCAATGAGTTCCCTGCTTAATGAAAAAGATATACATTTTTTTACAACTGCATTACTAAAACATTTATTTTTCTTTTTGCTGTGACACCTGCCTCCAACTGTTACAGTAGGTGAAATACTTCTTTAGAAATTTGTCTGAAAATGTCCGTGAGATTGGTTGTATTGCTGTCAAAGAGCCAACAGGTCTGGCACTGTTGCCTATGTATTCAATGCATTCTTATCAATTAAATTTGTTTATTTTCAACAACATCAGTCTTTGGACTAAATATTCCTAAATAGCAATATAACATTATCGACACAATCCTAGGGAAAACGTAACTCGTGAATTTATTACAAAACATCTCCAGCTTGACTGAAATGAACTGTGAACACTTTGGTGACTTTGCTACTGAAATCGAACTCAGAAGCAAATCAATAGGTATTACTTTTGTACTGTTGTTTATAATCTGTCAAGAAAACTGTACATGAATGATGAATAAGGAAATACTGTCTGCAAGTTATCTTCATCAAGATTGCAGTTGACCCTCTTCTTAAGAGCTCCTCAGTGCAACTACCATTCAGCAGCACAGAAATAGAATATGTACAACTCCTTTAGATGGAGATTGTTTTCTTGTTTGTACCACGATCATGACATTTTTTTTTTTTTTGAAGACAATAATAAATGGGAAAAAAAATTGTGTGTATTCTGAGTAACGTGCTGACTGATTAGTTATCATGTTGGTATTTAAAAGTCTAACATCAGGCCTGGACCTCACGAAATTAAATATGGACTTGTGAGGTTAAATTATTCAGTTCTTCAGTTTTGCTGTAAATGAGTTGCTTTAACTATTTTTCAAGGCTCTGATGCCACCTGGTGGTAGAAAAAAAATTGGCAAATTACAAAGTTATCAACCCGAGAAACACGTCAAAGGAAGTCCAAAACAAGAAACTCTTTTAAAACAGTCAAGGCCGTAACGGAGTTCAGAGAAAGCTGTTTCCAAAGAAATAGTGGGTCAAAGAAAACTATACTACCCACAATGCACCGCCAACTGTAAACAGGAAACGTACCTTTCGCTGCTTGATACAGTTGTTGTATCGATGCTATAAATCGAGTTGTTTTACTGTTTACTTTACATTTAGCTGTATTTAATTTAATTCATAAAGTAAGCGCAATAAGACTGACTGGGCCAAGGTATGCGCTAACATGTGGCGTATACTGGCGATGCCACTCATTCTACTGTTACTGTATCCCAAGTCAACTGGCCAATTTAAAAACGCCAAACGTCTCTACCAACTCGGAAAACGACCACACCGAAGCTTGGAAGTGTGCACATTGTAAGTGTGTTAGCTCACAGAAGTCGGGAATTGTGTCCTTGTGAAGGCTCTTCGGTGTAGCAGGGTGGTTACCATTGGAGACAGGAGACGCCTAATCAGATTTAGCTGGCGCTAGCTAGCTAGCCAGTTAGCTACGGACGGAGTTGACGGTCCCGGCAGAGATTCAACATGGTGAGTCAAACTGAAACAGCCGTCTGCATTCTCATGATATATTGGTAACAAACCTCCTAACCCTATCCAGAAGACTCCATGACCTCCCAAAACAGGGGGAGGAGTGTTTCCTAGTCATTTCAATGTGTGCAGTTGTTTTGTTGTGTTCTTGTGATGCAGTAGTTGATCCGATTATTCCATCTAAACAGTAATACTATATTTGCGGTGTGATTTACAGGCTACAAGGCAGAAGGGCAGAACGCCCCAAAGTAAGTTCCTCTGGTTTTACTGGAATGACTGTAAACCACACATTTATTGACTGTTTAATTTACATCTGCATGAATTAACTTCAAATGAAATGTTTATATTGCCAGGGAAAACCACGCATTTCTGTGTCAGAGGGCTATACAATCTACATAACACTTTCCTGGTGCTTTCTCCCACAAATATTCAAGATAATTTAGTAATATCGAAATGTATAGGCCATACCGGTGGAGCATGGACACAAGCAATGGCACAAAGAATGACAGAAAAAAACTCTTTTCTATCATAAATATATCAAGAACAATGCAGCGAAGAGTGTACTAAATGTAAATCTTATGTTCACCATACGGTTTTCCCAAGGTTCCTTCGGAAATGATGAGTTTCTTGACAGCTTATTTGATGTAAAAAGTAAGTGGGCACTGTTCTGTAGTCTTAAACTAAACAGTATCATCATTAACATCATAGCATCATCATTTTGAAACTTTAATGTGTTAATATTATATAATGTCTCTTCACAGAACATCCAGTCAGGGAGAGAGCATCTCGTGGTGGACCCTTGAACCGGTAAGTCGGAGTTGGAATCTAAGGAACTCTGAAATTTATACCTAGATTACTCTTCCTCTTTATCAGTAATATTTCATTTTCTTCTCCAGCTCTTCTGCCACCGATGACATTTTCAGTATGCTAGCAGAGGAGATAAAGAGGGATGGTGGTGACACTGAGGTGTGTAGAGAGAGTAAATTCACTCTCTTATGCTTTGGAATATTATACTGACATCTTGTTCTTTCCTTCAAATTCTGTCCAAGGACTCAGATGTTTCAGCAGCAGATCCCAATGATATACTGAAGAACATGAAGGTAGATAAGCATAAAACCAGCGCAGAGCTCAGTTTTGCTGTTTGTGTGTGCATGGTCACGGGTTCATTTGTGGCTATTGTTTTTCTGTTTATCTTCATGCAGGACATGGATGATTTGGATGCAGACCTTTTTGCATCAAAGACAAAGTCCACTTCAGCTCCTGCACAAACAAAGCACTTTGATAATGAAAAGCCAAAGAAAAACTTTGCTACATTACAAACTAATGGACAACCGGGGGGAGCAGGTAATTCAGAACAGTTGCATAAATTATCTTCTCATTATTAGTTTCACAGTATTACTGGCTTTGAAGTTTACATTAATAACAGCAATCAGAGAGAGTTGTGTCTCCCTCACTTCACTCAGATGAACCTAGCACAGAAAGGATGAAGCCAAATTCTGCATCTGTGATATCTACAGCACGTAGCTACAAGCAGTTCACCTTCTCTGGTGAGTGAGCCTCTGCCTCTCATCCTATCTGTTGAGGCTGAGCTTGATACAGCTCAACAAGGGAATGAAAGTGTTGTGCATTGATAGCGTTACTTTGTCTTTCTTCAAATTGCTCCATTAATTCAGACAGTGCTCATGAGGAAGGTGGTGGTCAGACATCATACATTAAAGGTACAATATTTGTGTCTGGCCTTTTACTTGTGGTTGAATATTATTGGGGAATATTTTCAGTGGTTCAGAGTCTGTGAGTTTGACCAGGAAGACATCCAATAACTGTGTGTACCATGTATGACCATATATTGTTAGTTGACTTATACATTTGAGTTGTCATTTTTAGGTATGGCAGTAAAAACTAATTCCGCCTTTTTTTCAAATGGTGTGTCTCATATTAAGACACCAATCTACTCTAAGAAAATAATGAATTTCATTTCTTTTACAGATCTGGATGACCCCGTGGATGAACTACTGGGTGACGAAAATAAGCCTAAATCAAAAATTAGCATGCGCCCGACCAAACCTGAACAATCTGTGCAGTCCTCCTCGGCATCTCCAGTTGTTAATAGTAAATTATGAGTGTAACACTTTCCACACTTCTGCACCTTTCATTTTCTAATCATCAAACACTGAACCTGTGTCTTTACTCTTTACCTTAGCTAAGGCAGCAAGGACACCAGCTGATCTCACATTTGATGATGGTAATGATGACCATATAGATGCACTTGGAATCGACAACGTTAAAAGCAATGTCCTGAAAAAAGATTCTCCTCTGTGGAACAGCAAGGAGAGGTATCAGAGCATTTTTCACTTTTACTGTTATACTTGTTTCGTTGTCCTTATTTAGAGCTCAGATACTAAATAATTACTGCCTTAGTGCTTTGGGGTGCATCTAGAAACAAAGTTGAACCTGATTTTGTTCATTCTCATATGATTTGCTTCTAACAAAACTTCATCTTCACTTTGGCCTTGTGTTTCTTGTGTTTGCGAAGCCTCTTTGTTATGCTTTGTGTCAAGACATACTATATACTATATACTGCATCTCTCTACATTTCCTGTGTGTGCACAATTTCAGGGGCGAAACCCCCCCGAGAGCTCGTACCAGACTGGATGAATTTCTGGAGAGTTTGACATCACCTCGTCCTCTGGAACAACCACCCATGTGTGAGAACCAGCCTATGTCTCAAAAGACACAACAGCAGGAGAAAACCATCACTGTGAGAGGTAATAGAATTCCATTGATTGTGAGGTAGCACCGTTTAAGATGATAAAATAACTTGAGTAACTTTAACTTTTTCACATTTACCAGAGCCACATTTAGAAGATGATCTTACATTTGGATCTTACCAGCCCACTGTGGCCTCCACCCTTGAAGGGCGCCTGTCCCGCAGACAGTCTGTCAGGTGTGTGTATATGTTTTGCAGATTTTTGCCATTTTTTTCTAGTGGTCAGCTACACAAAATACAGTTTGCTTCCAATTGGCAGATTTTCCACAGAAGATGTCAGTGACTCTACCCTGGAAAAGAAATCAAAAACAGCCTCTCCCACATCCTCTCGACATCGCAGCTCAGCTGACTGGTTAGGTCTTAAGACAAACGATGACAATGCATTTCTACAGGATGAGACGAAAGCGACCAAGACAACAGAGTCTCCAAAGGTTCCATCCTCTCCCTTGTTGGAGAAAAACTCTTCTCCAACTCCTCAAACAGCAACAGAGAACTCAGCTCCAACTGTTAATATTGCAGAAGAAACCAAGCCAGAGTTCTCCACAATCCAGAAGAAACAAGAGGAGGAGGGTGATGACTGGTTAGCAGGAGCTCTGAACAGGAAGAAAGCTCTGTCAGCTTCAAGCTCGGAGGAAAAAAGGTACAAGCAAAATCTTCTAGATCTAGGAGAAGAATTGGCTCCAGAGTAGTTTGTTAGGTAAAGTGGAAGCCAAACAATAAAAAAAAACAAAACAAGAAACTTGTTTTTCAGAACTGAATGATGGTTGCCCTATTTTGTTTTTAGTAAACAAGCCACTTCACAAATGACCAGAGTGAGCACTACATCTGTCAAAGAATCCAGGTAATGCCTGTGTTGTGGTGATCCAGTAAAGCCACAAAACTATTTGACAATTCAGTCATTCAGTCTTTCTCCATTTTTTATGCAGTAACACGTTTCTTGGACAGCCAAGCCAAACAGCTACCTCAACCCCTGTCAGAGAGGAGAGTACCAAGCAAGGTATGCTCGATTCACCCAAACAGCTAAAAGTCAGTTAGATTTTATTACAAAAGTGTGAGATCCAATTGCAAACCATCAATATTTTATTTAAGTCATGTCCTTCCAGTTCTAAACATGTTTCTAAACTGTTTCTAAACATGCACAGTAGAAGCATAGCAAATAACAAATTAAAGGTATTACACAGGAATTGCATGGCAGAAGTTAGCACTGTTGCCTCACAACAAGAAGGTCACCGGCTCAGTTCCCCAGCCAGGAGCCTTTCTGTGCGGAGTTTGCATGTTCTCCCCGTGCTTGCGTGGGTTTCTCTGAGTGCTAGTAGTTGCTCCTCTCTTCCTGTCTCTGAATTAATACAGCCAGCTCCATATCTAATAACAACATATCATGTTATGCTCATCATGAAAACTGTTATTTCTCTGTATCACCTCCTATTCCTCGCATATAGATTATATTCCCACTTTCCCCTCAACTCCACCCCAATCTCCTTCTGTGTGTGCTGAGTGTCCACCCACCATTCAGGCTTACAGGCCCTCCATTTTACCCTCCTCCTCACCTATTGCTAAAGTAGACCTTAGACACCCTCTTAGTTTTGATTACCCATCTCAGTTTGTGGGTTCTTTACCAGTCTGTGCTCCTAGCATTAGTCAGCCCCAGCCCCAATCCATTAAGGGTTCCAAGGTGCTTAGAGGGCCGAATGAGACTTCGGATGAAACCCAGCAACAGCTGTTATTGACCAGCCTTATGTGTACTACATTGCCTGACACAACGGGGTGTACGTAATCTTAAGAGAAATAAAGTCGTTTTAGATAGAGCAGCATGTTTCAGTGTTGCTGCAATAGCCCAGTTTAGCGTGTGCATGACTGGTGTGTTTCTTTTCTCATCAGGTGTTCCAGAGCAAAACAATATGCAAAACTCATCGACTGTTCAGCAACAGGTGTTCATGGTTTTCAGTAATACTTTTCATTGTTCAGGGCATGATTTAATAAGGGATCTTTCATTCTAAAACACATCTTCTAAATAGGTGGCATTTTTAGCAGAAAGTCTGCAGCAACTGTTACAACAGCAGCAGGTAAGGGTATAAGAAAATACCTACACAGCGCAATTCACAGGTGACAACTTAGTCATTACATGTTTGTTGTTTCTTTACTCACTCTCCCCTTTAAGATGATGCAATCCCAGTTGTTGGGCCGAGAAAGCGTTGGGGATGCAATGGTCCTGCAGACACTCAGAGACAAAGAGCATCAACTGGGAGATTACAAAGCTTTACAGACTCGCATCGTCCAACTGGAAGGACTGGTACGGGAAAGCTTATGTGGTGATGACAGAAGAAGTGTTGCTAATTTAATGCTACTGTGTTTACAAAGGAATGACAATCCTCCATATGTCTCGTAGCTTCAATGTACTTGACTCAACTTGAAACTTGAATAGTCTCCATTTGTTGTCCAGGTGAAGACCTTGCAGCTTGAGCGGGACCAGAGCCAAATATTGCTGGAGAGTGTCCAGCAACGGCATAAACAGGATATGGAGCTCATGGAGAACACACACAAGTAGCTTTCTCTTTGATCACACACACACACACACACACACACACACACACACACACACACACACACACACACACACACACACACACACACACACACACACACACACACACACACACACACAAGTATACTACGTATGTAGTACAAACGTGGGCCATCAATGGACCTGTACATCCATCGTGCATAATTTCATGTGCTTGAGTGATTTATGTCTGTGTGTATACTTTAGCATTGTATGTATTGGAAATCCAGGGCTCGAGTGAAGCTGCTTGAGGAATCAGCATCCCAGAGGGATGCACGATCGCGGCAGGAATATGAATGTCTAATGGAACGGCTGGCCACAGTGACACGATCTGCTGAGCAGGAACGCTCAGTGCTACAGGCTCAGTACCAGCACAAACTGGCACAGGCCCAGCAGGACAGAGACTGTGAGGTGGAGAGGCTCCGAGAACTCCAGAGGTCAGTTTAATATTTCTGATCACTCTCATTTTGATTTACTCCTCCCCAGGAGATGGAGGAGATAATAATGAAAACCCATAATTTAAGACAAATAAGTGAGTTCATGTGTACTATATTTTGTCAAGGAAATCTATTTTAGAGATGAAGAAAGACCATGAAGACCAGGTCCAGAGACTGAAGAGATTAAAGGATGAGGAGATTGATGCTGTTACGAGCGCAACATCTCAGACCAGGTAATTCATTAGGAAAAGAAAACAGTCCCATTCAGTTATATATATTTAGCATGCATTGTATTGTTTGTTGTGTAAAATATTAGGTCTGATACTTTAACATAAACATTAATTTAACTCTAACAGAGAGCCTGAATTATTCTTTCTTGATTCCAGGTTTCTTTAAACAAACAAACAAACTTTTAAAACTGGCCAAACAATTGGTGAAGATTTCAGAATTTTCTAGTATCTACTTAAATCCGGCTGTCTTTGTCCAGGTCACTTACAGTGGTGATTGAGCAGATGGAGCAGTTTTCCTCTCGGCTTGGAGAGCTTTCCTCTCGAGTTGAGAGTACACATGAACACACAACCCATGGCCTGGAGCAGGGAGCACGGCACAGAGACGAGCAGCTTCGAAGTACTGTAGACCCACACACACTGATATAATATACCATACTGTCTACTGGGTCAAGACACACGTCTTCTAATGAGATGCTTGCATCAAATTGCAAGCGGGTTAAGGTCATTCTCTGAATGTACTTTTCAGTATTGCAAGACCGTCTGGCTCAGCAGCAGAAAGCCATGGCAGAAGAGAGAGCTTATCTCAAGGAAATCATTTCCAGGTTGGACACCCAACTCATGGAGCAACAGAGACAGCCTGAGAAGGTCAGTGTAGTAAAGAAAAACCTTAGCTACACACTATTTACTTCAACAAAGCTGAATAATACAACTGCATACAGAGAAAGAGCTGAAAATAAAAAAAGAAGAGCTGAAATGAGCTAAGGTGAGGCTGCTTTATTATTTGAAACGCCTAATAAAAAAAAATTCTGTTGCAGGAACAAGATGACCTAAAGCTTCGCACTGCAGAGGTAAAACAGAAGCAGATGGATGTTGCACTTGAGCAGGAATCTTTAACGAAACTAAGAGAGGAACTAGACAGAGAGAAAGAGAGAATTAACAGCATCGCCCTAAGACTCAGAACACGATCCCAAGAGGTGGAGGCCTTCAGCAGGGTAAATTTAAAACTCAGACCTCCACAAGAAGTGTCAAAGTCAGCTTTATTTGTCTCCTCACGGGAGAGATTGTTGTGGAGATAGGAGAAAACGATATGCAATATCTTTTTTGGACCACACTTTTCTTTGTAGCTTGCTGCTGATAAGTATGAGGAAGGAGAACGAGCATTAGAGGAGGCAAAACGAGTGGAAGCTGGGCATGAGGCAAGGTTCAGAAACATCCAAATCCAAACAGAGCGGCTGAGACAGCAAGAACAAAGAATCCTTCAGGTGTGCATCGCAGATAATGAATAGCACTGATTCGATGCATTGTATCAACTTGAAGTCAGGATCATTCAGTGCCATTTTTGTTACAGGAGCGAGTGCAGTTAATTCATCTGCAGGAGACAGAAAGGCTGAGGCAGGACTCTCACGCCACCTTACCACAAATTATTCCACCCATCTCACCAGGTGGTTTAGTTCTGACTTTCAAGTATTCACCAGAAACTGTTATTATACCAACTAAAATTTCAAGTCAATTCAGTTCCAAAAATATAACAAGCAACTTTTTTTTTCCCCCCTCTTCAATCTAGACTCAGCAGCAGTGTTGCCAAACCCTGAGCTGGTACCAACCCTAAACATTCCTCCCATTTCCTCTGCCAACATCTCATCCATGGCACTTCAGGCTGGTCTGGCTCTGTGGAAGTACGTTGATGCAAAGGTATGGGACAATTTCCAGCTGCAGGTAACTGTTACACTTGTGCTCAAGATGGCAAACAAATCTGTTTGCTGCATTAACATCGTAGGGTGTGACATCAAATGGACACAAGGGTTGTTGGTGTATAGGCTTTATTGGTCATGTCTAAATAGTTTTGTGACATCTCAGATACAAAAACAATGCCATGCTTAAACATTCACATTTTTAGCCCAGATAACAGGTTGCGTTTCCCTACAGGACCGTGAATACCTTGAAGAACAGCAGATCTTTCTAGAAGATTTAAAGAAGAAATCATACAGATCATCTTTCAACACAGACTGACCAATGAGTGCTGGCCATGTTGCTCCTAATATGCCAAACACCTGAGTGTGCTATTTTTCTTGAATTTGATAAAAATTTAGTATATTAAAATTGTTTAAACTTTGCATTCAACCAATTCCACTGGTTTTATACTCCCTGTCTGCATTAAGACTTGAGAATCAGCCTCATCTACACACGACTGCTACCAAAACCACAATGCATGAGCCCCTTTTGCTCCCTCCTGCGGTTGGTGAGCCTACTGGAAGGAGGACCCATGTCACCTTCTCAGGCTTGGCTCAGCCATCAGGCGCTCACATACGACACCCAACCCCAGGCCAGGCTCCAGGGCAAGGCCCCGTATTGCCATTCTAGATGACGTAGCTGTCCTGCATTGTCTTGCTTCCTCAAGGGGTTTTGGAATCATTCTTAATCTGACCCATCACTAGTATTTACTATGTTTTCCTTGGACCCTGTGGTGGGCTCACAGGATAGAGGAGCAGTTGCCACATAACTTTTGGCCTCGGGCCAGCCACTCACACACAGCCTCTCCATCTGGGCCTGGCTCCAGACAGGACCCATGCACGGTCACTTTACACCTTCCTTCCTTTCATGCAGACATTATGCACCATTATGGTCCATTATATGGACCAGCTCCAGACAACAGAGCTCCTAGATTCACAGTGACACCCAAACCGCTCCACCACCAGGTGATGGTCCCCAGAGAGGATCCCAATCAATCGGGTGCAAACCCATTCACAACAAGATGGCGGTTATACATCTTGGCTGGCCTCGGAATGAGTGGGATTCCCCCTGGAAGAGCTAGGAGGTTGTGTCTGGGCTTTTCTACTTAGACTGCTGGCCCCGGATAAAGCAGCAGAAGAGTCAGTCTCATCCTGGAGTTGAGTGCATTTCTCCAGGAATGTCATCTGAAAAGCACCAAAATAAATAAAAAAAATTACAATTTTAACAAAAACCACCAATTACATCCTATACCTCCAACTAAGCCTCAGGTTACCATGACTCCACACTTGAATTCAGACAGGGATAACTTGTATCATCAGTGGCTTGCTATTAACTTTGTGTCAATCTTGGAAGATTAATTACCTGCTTTGATATCTGAGGATCCACAAAACTCATTGATTTTCTGCTGTTGCATCTGTATGGGGAAATTGTACAGTCAGGATAATCAAGCATTGAGCCTACAGAGACCAAAAACAAAAATGCTGTACAATACTTCTCAGAACAGCTCTTGCCATCGTCAGTTATCGCATCAGACGGCACTTCCTATGCAGCAGCTTTCATCACTGAATCAACAGAAACTGGGATCACTAACAGAAACACATACCTTTAATGTGTGGCTGCTCTTCCCACACGTGGTCATTGCAAAGTGGGACATCGGGACCACAAACCTGAAAGAACGTGTTACATTAGTGGCAATTCATCAGTAGCCTGCAGCTTTACACGTCGGTCTGCAGCACAGTCAGATACCATTGCTTTCCACACTTAAGTATTTCAGACAGGGATAACAAACTCATCATGTTAACTGCAGAGAGTTAGGAACAACAGCAAGTCCACCACTCATGGTCGGTCTTACCTTTCATTACAATGAAACCCTTCACCATTGTTGGCAGGAGGTTGATCCTCATTCCAGATCATCCAAAGTCAGCAGCGAATGGAGACGATCAGCCCTGATTATGAGCCTGTGAGCTAAGGCGCCACGTGGCCGTTCGACTGAAAAGAAAAGCACCATTCAAAGTTTACATTTAAACATAAAGTTGTAATTATCTATGCTCGAATTCTTTATTAAGTGTTCCCTGATTTAGGCAGGTTTAACCTCTAATAATAACCTCTATCCTACCTGCTCACCCTGCACGTGTTTGCCCGACTCGAAGACATGCTAACAGCTAGCCAGCTAGCTAGTTGATCTAAAAGCAGCAGAAGACTTTCACACACCCGTCTCGACCATGTTTGCCTGTTCACGGCGGTTCGTCTGCAGCAGAGCGCCCACTGAGACATAAACGTAGCACGACATGTAAAAACCTCATGCTGCAGTTAGTGTTGGCGGAGTCTCTGCTCTGAGACCCGGCCGTCACCTCACCCAGTTCAGGAAGACCCGCAGTCTCGCGTGAAAACGTTTTTAAAGCGAGAACACGTCACAGACCACGTGAGGCCAGAGAGGGTGCGGGGAAAGTTTAGTTTTTTTTGCCTCTCTGTCAATTCAGTGTCCTTTAAAAAGACTAACAGGCATAGTGGAAAAATATTAAAACTGTAACAAAGACTCAACAATAGCTAAACACATGATGGGTGCGAAACTAGTTAGATTGTTAAAGAGAATATATATGGTGTTATATTGGCCTATAATAATGAAAAGCAATGCGTTGAAAACTCCAGAAAGTAGCTTGAGTAAGGATTATTTACTAAGAACTTGTTCTATAAAATTAATAAAATCGACGGCTCTAAAAATGTGAATGCGGTCGAAAATCAGTTCACGTGTATTTTAAAGGTGACCCTGTATCCGGTTTCTGTCCTTTGATTGTTCACATTGAATGATTTCTTTCCAAATGACAAATATAATGTGTGTATATGTGTTCGAGATTTGCATATTTGCAACCAGTGCATTGAAAGTGTGTGACTGCACCTCGGGGCTGCACAGAGGGGACGGGCTGTGTTCGATTCCTCAGGAGGAGCGGGTGGTGTCAGGACGGCCGCTCCATCAGTGTCATTCCCCCTTCAGTCACTAGGGAGAGACTCTGAACTACGAAAGCGGCCGGGATCCGACTCGAGGGGTCCCGCAGCGGGCAGCTGGTAGGATCCGAGTCGACACCGCACCGCCATCCGCACACCGGCCTGCGGGACGCGCCGGCACTCTCCGTCCGGGATGGAGAGAGACGCCTCGGAACCGGACCCATCCCGCAGCCGGAACGGGGTGGTGGGGGTGCTGTACGGGGAGTTCACTGACACACTCAACGACAGGGTCCGGTACTCGGTGATCCTGACGGAGAGCGCCCTGACCATCCAGAGGATCTCCTCCTCACCCGGCCGGACTAAGGTGGTTTTTAACCTGACGGACTGTGTCGGCTGCCGGGCGCACAGAGGGCCGGACAGCGCAGACGTCGGAGCCTACTTCACCGCCTATTTCTACCCGTTCAAGAGGCGCTGGATGAGCGCCGGCGTGGCCCGCCAGAGAGTGGAGCAGTGCTTTCGGGTGGCGCTGGTCCAGGACCCGGACGCCAACCTCCAGGAGGCTGAGAGGTGGGCTCATGCCATCAGAGATGCCTCGGTACTGCAGGCGCCCAGGAGACACGGTGAGTCCCTCTGAAGCCTGAAGGTTTCCATCCATCACACAAGTTTGTGTTAAAAAAAACAGCTGCAGGAGTCACAGCAGGTTCTTATAATGAGAATGTGTAAAACAACACACCAAGTCATCACCGTGACTTTACCATATATATACCATATATACCATATATAACCAAGATGGTCTGAGCAACATGAAAGTTAAAGCGCTGATTCAACTTCCTATAAACACAAACAGGTTTAGCACATTCTGCCTGCTCTCAGTAACCTGCTCCACCTGCTGTAATTACAGGTGCCTCATTTTCCTTCAAACAGAGCATTTCATGAATCTACACATGCTCACACAAACACGAACCAATCGGATCCCCTGTCACTCCTGATCGGTAAATTTCCTCTGAAAAATGTCATAAAAAGAAATCTCATCAAAACAAAAGCTGTGTTTCATCCTGCTACGCAGCAGCTATGTCTAATTAGGACCCATCGTGTCTTGCTTTGTTTAAAATGCAGGCTGTCCTCAGGTTGCTTTGTCTTCCAGTCTCATTAGCTCTTCTGTACTCCATCCTGGTATACAGTGAGATTATAATTACCATGAATATGATATTAGAAGTGTTAATGCAGCTAATCACTTCCATCACTCATCCGGGAGGAAGCTGTTTGGGTCCCAGAATGATTGTGTTCATCATTAAGGTGTAAATTCTGAGTGCGCTGTGTTGGGCCAGGTAATATCCTTCATCCTGCTCCACCTTCAGTGGGAGCAGTTCAAAGATCGGGGGGGTCACCCTCCTGTTAGCAGCCTTCAGGTGTGAAAACAGAAAAAGGAGCCTGTGCTCTCTGTGATGAGGAGGACCATCCAATTTCCCTCTGGTCTGCAGCCAGCAGGACTTTGGGTTTCAGCCCTACAAGCCAGCCTGGCAGGCAGATGGTAACCTAAGATGTAACCCTTCCCCATCCAACCCCAACCTGCTCGCTGTCCTCTCACATCAAAGAGCTGCAGGTTTAGAGACCGCACATGCGAACCTGTTCAGCCATCTAACAGTTATTTCTCTCTCGATTTAAATCTCCTTTACTTCCTTGAAACGCAATGAACTGATCATAACATTAATTTATAATCTTGTTTTTGTCTTCGCGGATCTGGGGCAGCCAATAATACAGTATTTAGCGGAATATATTATGTGTTTTAAATGAATAATGTTGCAGTAATTTGAAAGAATTGCTTCTTTGCTGCCTTGTTGCAGACGGTGTATGAAAGTCGGTGGGATTCACTAATCCCTCATAGAGTATTTACCCCCTAAGTTAATTGCATGTCATCTCATCTGGCATGGGATACAGAAAGGTTGGATTAAAAGTGCAATTGTGGCACAGGATTGGAATTTAGGCAGAGAACCCTTAATGTGACGCACTCATACTTCAGTGTGAAGTGGATCATATTAGTGTTATTGGAACTGAATTAATTCAGTGTATCTGTGTGTGGGTGTCTTCAAATATCGCACCAAAAGTCTCACAAGGTTTTTATTCTGACTGCATGCTCATTGGAATGAATGAGCTGTAAATAATGAAGTGAATCCACCATGATACAGTTGAGCTCATGTTAATGGTTAGCCAAAGTATTTCCCCTGCTTAGAAGCTCCAGTAGTGAGACTGCATGCAAAGGGATGAAGGTTACTTGCTTTGACTGCTCATAGCAGTGTTTGTTATCTTCTGTTATTAAAATAGCCAGTAGCCATTAACAGATGTAACATTCATGCAGTGGATTTTCATATTTATTACATTCTGTTTTATGTAGCAATAGCTGTACATTCCCAGAACTTATATTGTGACCTTGAACAAACTCAGGATTTGCAGATTAGGGCCAGGTGTCATTGCTGTTCTCAGAGACGAGGCTCGAATGTGTCACCAGACGACCTTTTGCCTCGCCCCGCATCTCAGTCCCTCTGGAGCCTTTGTCTTGTGCTCTGTGGCGCACAGCTGCGATGGCCTGTCACCCCCCCACCCCCCCCGACCCATCCTGGTGATGCCTCAGTGGGCAGCAGTGTTTATACTCTGCAGACCTCCTCCTCTCCTCCCCGGCAAACATTCACCCAACCTTGGAATGCAGCTTGTTTGCAGACACGTCGGTCCGGTCTGGATATAGAGTTGGTTGCACTGGAGCTGCTTTCACTGAATTGCCCACACAGTCGTTTTCAGCTCCAGGAGCTTCTTGAATGGTTTAACGTTTTAACAAATCCCGCCTGTGTTCCAGGATGCCATACCGAAGGCACATCACATCTTTATTTAGTACTTGTCTGTATAGTGATACACTTGTGGCGATGAAACAGCGGAGCTGCTCTATCAGCTCATCACTGACACATTGTCACATCCAGCGGGGCTGTCACCTGTCTGCTTCTGTGTGTGTTTATCCACTTCCAACTGTGAAATACACACACCGTAGCTGAAAGTTTCACCCGCCAGTGTGATGGGCAGACTGCGCCCACAGGTATGTCAGCTTCACATCACAGACGGATTTCACATGTACCCTCGCATCTTCACACACACGCACAGATACAGACACAATCTCGGAGGAATGTCCGGGTAGAAGTCATCTTCACAGACAGAACTTAGATCATTGCACCAAGTCTTTTTTAGTTAGAAAGTGGAACAGATGTATATACTGTTCAATGCATGTCCAACTAAAGACATTAGCTCTTCTTTCTACCTTCATAAAGCATCATGGATGTAAATCAAACATGCCAGTGAAGTCGTTGTCGAAACATAATTAATTACGAATTAATTAGGAAGTATCAGTCCTATATACAACAACTAACAAACACTCCCGGTGTAAGTCATACCTTCTTGAAGGGTTATAATCTCTAGTTAATTATTTTGAAGAAGCACTGATTCATATTATAGTCAATCTGGAGGGCTGTTTGTGTAGCAAAGTTGGGTTAGGGATGTTTCTAACCGTTTCTAACGCAGTCATTTCTTAAAAACATTGTTTATTTGCAGGTCTTTGATCTTAATGTTCAGTGGTAGCTGTTTTGGTTGTGGCTGAACTGGTTACTTTCCGAAAGTAATCATCATTTCATAATTATCTAAACTTGCACTTACAACAAGTTGCTTAGAGCATTTTTGAGGAACTTGGCACTGCCTGTTTGTCCAGACAGAATCTCTGCCAAACCTTTGCGCAGATGGTTTCCAGAGGGTGTATCCTCATTAATGTCCACATTTGTGAGCCCCTGACTTTCCAACAAGTTTTATAGCCAATAATTACAGTTACTATCCTCGTAAATGTAACTGGACTAAGGAAGCTGGGCAAACACTGCTGCTGTGTTTGATACTGCCTGTCTAGAAATGGCAAACTTTTATCCACCGTTTTTAAAAGAATGGCAGCAAATTGATCTTGATTTTGATCTTAAACTGAAAAGCCACTGCTGTTTACTCCCACACTGTCAGTATCTAAAATGTTGTTGTTTTCACTTTACATTCAAAGAGCTAGGGACACTGACGCCTTTTAGGTTGTTTAATGAAATTGAAAAGGTAGAATGAATGAATGAAGTACTTCCTTAGGTGACAAGTGATTTCATTGCAACATGTCAGAGTAACACGACACAGGTTTGATTTAACTGCATGATAACCAGGCTGTGGTTGCAGCTGTGTCGCCACATTATTCGTTATTCTATTTCAACGTTGGAAAAATGTGAGATGTGGACATAGTATCAGAGGCAAGACACAAGTCTATTTCTTCCTTCCTACATAGTGACACAATTATTAAAATAATTCCTAAATCCTCGTGTACAGTTTATTAGCTCCATATCTGGTTCTGTGCTTGATGTGTCATGAATTCAAATGGTGAGGCCGGAGGATTTGTTTTTAACTTCGGATTCAACCCTTCTCGAGGACGTTCATTAATGCTCTGCTATTCAGCCCAGCACGGTTGAGTGCAAATCCTGATTTTAAAGCATAGTCACTGTCAAAAGACCGTTTCCACTATATTCTGGAAGTATGCAGAGGACCTTTTGTGTCCGAAAGGCCACATTGTGCTCGAATACAACTAAAAAAAACAATAGACACCCTGTGTGGCTGACTGCAGCCAGAGTTTGGCATGTGCCCTGTGTGCTATTGCACTCTCACCTCTCTTCCTGGTGGGTTCGCATCTCTGTCTGTGAGATATTTTGTGCCTCCACTGAAGAGGAAGACTCAGCAGCAGTACATCACAGGTCACAGCACTGAAAGCTGAGGCTTCAAGCTGTGAAGAAGAAAAACAGCTCAGTGGATGCACACAGATGGCATCTTCCTGTATCTCTCCTGATTTGTTTATTAATTTTAAGCAAGACCAAAAAAAGAACACTTATCACAGTTTGTGCCTGTGACACTTCTATTGCCAAAGTTTGCATCAACTGCAGCCAAACATTTATGATGATGGTGGTAATTCAAACGGGCATCCTCATCCTAAACGGGTAGATTTTTTCCCCTGTGCCTTCAGGTTCACCTGTTCTGGTTTCTGTTGAGTCTGGGTCAGCTTGAAAGGTCAAATTTTTCTGCTGTGAAATGAAGAAACTTTTCATTTTTAAAACTCTCTCAGGGGAAGCCAGCAAACGCTTTGCCCTTAAGTTATGAGACCAGATCTTACAGGTTTTGTGCGACCCTTACTCGCCCAGTCACCTTCAGCATATCACATCATCTGGAGCCGCATTTTGAATTTGTAGACATTTTAAAGGATTTCTTCCTCTTTTCCTTCAAACAACTGTTCAACATTTTAAAAAATGTAGCCTCAAATTTGAGGATTGACCCCACTCTTGGAGCTTCAGGAAACAGATGGTGAACTTACTTTACTTCACATAACGATGGCCGAAGAGCAAAACCTCTTATCTGAAAAATGCACCCTTTTATCGCAGATAGACGGAGTATGAGCCTTCCTTGTTCCCATCATCCATAGCGAAATCCACCAATGAGAAAATTCTGCATATAAGGGGTTTTGCATTTCGGCCATCAATAAGCTCTTTTCTTAGCACTAATTCTGTATTCTGCATTGTTTGTTTGTTTTTTCATTGCAAAAATCCAAATGTTAGTGAATTTTCTATTGTATCATTGATTACCTGGACAGGACTATTTCTCGCTTCTAAGTTGTTGTCCATCCTGTTTGTCCTGTTATACCAGCACCAAAATAAAATATCTTTATTCACGAACAGACCCAGGATAGTGGGTTCCAATTTTTTAGTTACACTTGTGCTTTTGATAGACACGTAGTGCACATAGTGTTTCCTCCTCATTTTTTTCACTTTCTATTTGTGTTTAGTTTTTTTCATCTAATATTTAAATATCAAAATAATAAATACAGTTAGTAGTAAGTAAGATTATCCCTTTAGTAACCTCTGGAGTTATTAAAAACAGACAAACAAACAAACAGAAAAAGCAACAGGAGGATCTCCTCATGGGCAGAAATACAACTGAGAAGCATCTGTCAGACCTCTCTCCAGGAAGAAAGTAGCACGTCACGCTATTAATAGGGATAGTCCTGCTCTGAATGCTGTCACGCTAGGAATTTATGGTTCCTGCCCCCCTGAGGGACAAGGCTGTCCTTATGCATTCCTTAACATATTTGATCATGCATAAGAACATTAGCTTCTTGCTTTATCTTTATCCTTGCCTTTACACCCCCCCACCTGCTCTCTCTGTCCGTCTCAGGTGTGGCCTACATGGAGGTGCGTCGGCCTTGCCGGGTCATGATACTGGTGAACCCTCACAGCGGGCGAGGCCAGGCCCTGCATCTCTTCACTGGCCACATGCAGGGCATGCTCACTGAGGCCGCCGTTCCCTACACACTTGTCATCACAGGTTAGTAACGTTTGTACACACGTAGTACTTTCATTTTAGACTTCCTACAGTGCCTCGTTGGCCCACAGGAGCCTTATTTTTACACTCCTTTATGCCCATCCTTGGGTATGATCACTGCAAAAATAAGGTCACTTTGAACTGGCACACTTAATCTGGCATTACCGTACTTTAACTTCTGCAGCCCTTGCACTACCTGCGGTTATTACACACTGTGCAACCACAGATTCACAGGTAACATGAGCATGTGCACACACACTAACGCCTGCAGTACTCGTGCACAAATGCACACTGATCCACATCAAATTCTTACGTGAGTCACTGCAGCTACTTCACATTCTGTATGAGTTTGCTGTCTTTTTGTGACCTTCACCAGTGTCACCGCTCGGTTACTGTCATCAGAGGCTCTGAACTCTAAGCGATCTCTCTGAATACCAAGGAGCTGCCGGGGAACAGCGACAGCCTTAAATGCCAGCAGTTTAATGCACAGCTCATCGTTTACCCTTCAAACTGAAATTTTCACCCAAGACTCTAGCGAGCATCCTCTCCTAACCGCAGCCTGGCACATCGGCTGAGTCTCTGATACGGCTCACAGTGAAAAGGATTGTGAGGCTGAAGGCAGAGGAAAAGTGTTTGTTTATTTGAGCTCTGCGTGAGCTCCTGGGACTTAACGAAAGGTCAGCAGCTGGATGGAGAGGAAAAAAGACAGAGTAATTACTGACGTGAACGGGGGGCCGGAGAAGAACGGCGCGCAGCGGAAAGTAGGATGAGGGGAATGTGGGTCGGTGAGGGCCTTCAGTGGTCAGAAACAGCAGCCAGATGTGACTGTGAGTGGATTAACTGGCACAACATTCGCCAAGGGCACAGTTCCTTGATGAATGTATCGCATAGCCTTTGCCCAAGGAAGGACAAGTAACAGTGGAGGCACCTCTTGTGGCAGCATGTACCTTTTACATACTGTATGAAGCATCCAGTGTACCAAGCTTTATCTTTTCCCTGGTTAGCCTCAGACAAAGCCAGTAGAGTGGGACATGATGGGGAGAGTGCAAGACACAAATGGAAATCAACCAAGATTCTTAATTGCAATTTAAGGAGCCAACCCCAACCACGAGTCGCCTTGTGTCTTCAGGTTCAGGTTAGTGTTGGTGTTCCTATTTTCCAGTGACCCCTTGAATAAGGATGTGACTTGGAAGTGAAGCCTCAGTCCGGACCCTGGTAGGGCTTAAACTGCTGAGTCAGCTGTACTGTGCAGTTACTTCCTCTGCCTGTGTCTGTCAACACAGCACGACATCACTGCCTCCAGCCTTCCCGGCACACAGCAAACAAACAGCCGCACCGCCACACAGACACCCAAGAGAGTGCGTGAGGGATGGATGGGACAGGTGGAGAGGAAAAGAGAGGACAGTTGCTTTTACCCCAGCTCTGTCCTCAATCAATAGCTTGGCTGGAGTGGAAAAATGTTTCCTTCACAAGTGCAGTATATCAATAATCACTAACTTCTTTGCTGTCTGCCTGCTTCTCTCTCTCTCTCTCTCTCTCTCTCTCTCTCTCTCTCTCTCTCTCTCTCTCTCTCTCCCTCCCTCCCTCCCTCCAGCTTCTCTTGCTCACAAACACACATAAACATAAACCCACTACACAGGGGAGTCTCAGCTGGTAGGACTGTAGACTTTAATGCAGTCCACAGAGACCCCCTGCAGAAGGACCCACTCAAGGATGCTGCCAATAAAACTAGGCTGAACAAATAGCTCAGCCCTCCGCCAGCACATTAACCAACGATTGCACACAGATGCACTGTGCACTGAGTGCAAATACACACATGCTACACACATTAGTTGGTCACAGATGTTCGCGGGCCAGCTAAGCTGCCTGGGAGCTGTTGAGTAGCCACTGGATGGGCTAATGTGATATGTCTGGCCTGATAGGGGGAAATTGAATCTCTTTTCTGCATAATCTCCCTGATCCCACCCTGGAGGCTGCCAAAGGAGGGAGTGTGTCTTTTTCTCTGCCCTTGCCCTTGTTTTAGCTTGTCCCACACTTCGCCACATTTTCTGTTTGTGTCATTTTCTCTATTCCGTCTCTCGTCTCCTTCAGAGCATCAGAATCATGCCCGGGAAGTGGTGAGGAAGGCAGACCTGTCACAGTGGGACGCCCTGGTTATCATGTCCGGAGATGGTCTGCTGTTTGAGGTGTGACTTCGTAAAACTTTTTGGAACAGCCTAGAAAAATTGAATTTATATACATGGCGTGCACAGATATATTTTGGGGTTCAAACAGTGCTCAAGCAAAAAGCATTATGAGGCAATTTGAAAATAACCGTTCAATTTTTGCGCATATTTACTGATTCATTTTCCAAAAATATAACAGTTTGCCTGATTTGAACCACCTGCAGCTTTTTCTGAAGCCAAATCTGGAACCAAATGTGAATTCTCTGTTTCTGTCTTTATTCATTCAGGTGATAAATGGCCTGATGGAGCGAGAGGACTGGCGAGAGGCCATCCAGACCCCTCTGGGTATTCTACCAGGTGGCTCAGGCAATGCCCTGGCTGCCTCGGTCCACCACTACTCACAGTGAGTCAGTCCATTAATGAGCCATCTAAATGCACGGACTAACAGGGAAAAGGAAGCCATGAAGAACTTTCCTCATCTTAAAAAAAGAGTGATTTATCTTCTTTCTGTGTAATTATGCCAAAGGCTGACTGGGCACATCATTCCTCAGGAGGGTGGAGAGTCAGTGGAGCTGCTTCACTGTGCAGCAGGAGGTCATTTTAGGTTGCAGGTACTCTCAAAGGAATGATGTAATGGCTTTAGAGACAGGTTCATGATGAGTGATTATATTCCAGAGAGCAGCTGTGGAACCAGTCAACCAATCACATATCCACGACTAACTTTAATCTTCTCCATCTACTGGGCAGTTGTTGGCAAAAGTCATAAACAGAAATTCATTTGTCTACAGAGGCCTGTTAGAGGACGCGTAGACAGTTTTATTGCTGAATTTATTGAAGTAAACTAGAATGAAATTGAATGGAAAAGGGAATGTACTGTAAAAATGTGAAATAAAAGAATTTCAAGTCAAATTTTCTCCCTTTTACGCTTTTGGATTTTTACCATTGTATAAACTATCAGTTTTGAGTAGTCGATGGGCCCAAACCCTTCACCTCCAAGACAAACGTATGATTGTTCATAGATTGATCCAGTTAAGTATAAGAGGAGAAGGTTTACTTTTATGTGTGTTGGCTATAAATGCAAAAAGATTAAATGTATTCAACTATGACACACGATCTGGTTCAGACAATCTCTTTTCCTTAAAAGTAATTTGTGTGACTTTTTTATTCTGCAAAACTACATATCAGTGGCAATTACAAGTATGTGATGTCAGCATTAAGTTCAAAGCAGTGCTGTACCAAGGTGTCTTCTCCTCTTAGGTTCTTATTCCTGTTGAGACCAGCGCAATGAAAGATACCACAAACAGCCAATTATGTTTGAGTCATTTTTATGTTAATTATGTTCAGAAAATGAAATATAAATCTACAGATTTAACTTTTTTTAACATTTAACATTTAACTTTATAACAGTTGATGCTGTCTTATGTTGTGATTGATTCTGACTCTACTTCTGTCACAATCCCTCAGGTCACCTCCAGCATGGAACGAAGAGCTGTTATTGAGCTGTGGCTTCATGCTGTGCAAAGGTCTGGTTGGCTCACTGGATTTGGTTTCAGTTCACCTGGCGTCACGACAGCGCCTCTTCTCCTTCCTTTCCCTGGCATGGGGCTTTGTGGCAGATGTTGACATCGAGAGCGAGAAGTACCGCCATGTTGGAGCCATTCGCTTCCTGATGGGCACCCTGGTGCGTCTGGCCTCCCTCAGAGTCTATCAGGGCAAATTAGCATATCTGCCTGTGAAGGAGGTGCCAAAAGTTCCAAAGGGGAAGATCAAGGCTAACCCTTCCTCCACGCCACAGCATCCCTCACTCTGCTCCTCCCTTTCCTGTCGACTCATTCCCAACGCGTCTCCCAATCAGAAGTCTTGCCACAGTCACAGCAGCCCAAACTCTAACCACAACACCATCACTAAATCCTCCAACAATGCTAACACCACCAGGACACCTGAGAGACAGAGTGATGGTAAGGCCAGAGTACTGGTGGACTCCCTTCTTCCAGACCTGGACCAGCCAGTCCCAGAGAGCTGGACGGTAGTCAGGGAGGAGGACTTTGTCTTGGTGTTGGCTATATACCAGTCCCATCTTGCTGAGGACCTGTGGACGGCCCCTGGTGCGATGGCAGACGACGGACTGATTCATCTGTTCTACGTGACAGCAGGAATCTCCCGTCCCGCCCTTCTACGACTGTTCCTCGCCATGGAGAAGGGCGCACACATGGCGTGCGGCTGCCCTCACCTGGTGTATGAAAAGGTGAAAGCCCTGCGGCTGGAGCCCGTGTCTCCACAAGGCATGATCACTGTGGACGGAGAGATGGTGGAATACGGGCCTGTTCAGGCTCAAATCCACCCAGGACTGGCCAGACTCATTCATGGATGAACCTGGATTATCTTAACGTTTTTATGGTTGCATAGCTTTCTAGTTTGGCCTTTTATAATCAGTGTCAATTCATTTATATATGCTGTGTTTTCAGAAGTGCCAAAGACATTTGATCAGATTCGGGAAATGTTTCTATTTTTCTACATAAACAACATGTCCTCTCAATGTTTGATTCAGGGTCAAAGCCATGGATGGTTGTTCTTGCTGCTGGCTGGTCCCAGCTTAGAGAGAGGGCGAGAGGGATTGTGTGTGTGCTTGTGTGCATAAGAGAGAGATCTTTATGTATGTTTATGCGTGCACTCGTGCGTGTTTCTGTGAGACCGTGCGTGAGGAGCTTTGACACACAGCGGTGCGTTGCCACAGTGCACGCTGCTGTCGCACCTCATAAGCAAGACACATGAGAAGAGAAGCACATTTCCCCATCCTGGGACAGTCCTGCAGAAACCATACCCTTGAATCCATGTTGTCAATCTCCCCTCTGGTCAGCCACTCTGACAGCATCACCCACCCACAGCGTGGTAAAGAGGAGCTTTCTTTCAGGGGAGATATAAATCCCCCGGGGGATTTAATGTTGATAAATCTTTAATCTTTGCTTCGTTTTTATAAAAAAAAACAACAACTCCAAGAACAGATCTGGTCATACTAAGCGTGAGCATGTAATAAATTTCAACCCCATCCTCACCCATCTTCTATCTAAACTCTCTGTTTTGGAATGCATGTGCTGGTGAGCCAGCCTAGCCTCCATCTCCACCGACGGCCAGTCCATTTCCTGTCCGGTCCCTTATGTTACCCTGCTTGATATGCAACCATCATCAAACTGGAGGGACTGCTTCCACTCACACGCTCTTCACTTTCTTTTCCCCATCCCCCCTCTTCTTATGCACACATCCTCACATGCACACTCATTCTCTTCCATGGCTGCACCACTTAGTGGGGGCATGGGGGAGGGGCACGGTCTGCTCCTGTGCATATGATCCCCTCTCCCTTTGCCATCTTAAGATTGTACTTTCTCGCTCCCCCTCCCTGGGTTAATGAGCCATCAGCACCTAATGTGTCCTTAATATCGAGCTTTACATGCTCAATGATGTTGGGGAGGTTTTTTTTTTCTTTTTTCAAATGACGTGAAAGCTTTTAAGTGAGCTTCAAGCACATATTACGCTGGTGGAAGCGCGCTGAAGTGGAGACAGCTGAATTTCACACCAAGTCAGTCAGCATTGTGTGCTGAGAGGAACGTGGTCAATGTGAGCTGAAGAGAGTCAAGTGCTTTGCTCGGCTGCTGTGGCCGTATCGGTGGCTGTTGGTGCCGCGGTGATGGGCATTAGAGCGCTGGAGCAGAGGAGAGTGCAAATGTTAACACTATCATCCGTGCCCCCCATGCTCTCTCTCTCATTCACACACCAGTTGACTTCAGGACAGGTTGACCACACCAGAACTGTTACACTACCATGTTCCCATCAGCTGGAAAATCATCACTTAGAGAGTGAGCTGTCTTTCCAGACCAAAAAGAAAGAAAGAAAGAAAAAAAAAAGAAAAGCATGTTTATTTGAGCATTTTAAATAACACAAAATGTCGTCAGGGTAATAGAGGTTATACTGTATGAATGCTGCTGCGTCAAATAAAATCAGGTGATGCTGAGAGCGAACAAGAGAGAGTTGGCACGTTAATGGGCTTACAGAAATGCTGATTATCAGCTTTTCCATGTTTTGATAGATACATTGCTGCCATCCTGAGTGCAATACAGTCAAATGCAATGACTAATAGCGCAGGTACTGCTTTTCCTGGAGCTTGCGAGGGAGCCAAGAGTCATTGGCTTCCACTCGAAGCAGTATATTGTATATTTTTAACATGATGCAAACATAAGGAAGTTTTCTTCGGGGACTGTCTAAAAATGATTTGGGTGTGAAGGGGAGTGTTTACCTTCAGCATTTTAATATCTTCATTAGCCACCCGGCCAACACACGCTGTTCACTTGATTGTTCCTGTGACCTCATCTCTTGTAATACACAGATAAGCATTTAGAGTCACAATTGTCACAATTTACAACTTTAGCTTCCATTCTTGATGTAGACATTTTACTCAAAATTCCAGTTGATTAAATTAATCCTATATATCACCTGTATGTCATTTAACATATTAATATTTGTTCTACTTCTGAAGCTAATCTTTTAAGATGGGAACTGCTGTAGTCTTGTAAGCGATGGAAAGCTGTATATGACTATGTACAGAGACGCCTTGGCATTCAAAAATAAAAAATATGTATATATTGATATATATATATATATATAGTTGCTCCCCTTTCCTGACCCCCAAACCTCTTCTCTCACAACTCATTTTTATACAGTCCCTTAAAAAGCTGTGATGTACTTGAGGATGACCTGAGTTGACATCTGTAAATTTGGGTTTCCATTTTCACTGCAGTGCCGATTTTTGCCTACGACTTGATTTTACATTCCGGTTTTGACATTCACATCTTGTCAATGAGATTCATTATGGCAGCCAGTGTGCAACATGCTGTACCTTTTACCATTACTGTATCCTCGGTGAAGTTATCCAGGTGCTTTGAATGCATTACCATGCTCTGTACGCTGCACTCATGATACTGCAGCTGTCCACATGCACTGTTGTAAATGTATCAAATACATCTCATTAAGGGGAGAGATAAGCTATGCAAATGCCTTGTCATGGCTGCAGTTATCTGGAGTGAGGGGTCCCTCTGCTGGACCTACCATATCACTCATTGAACAGCACAGAGCAGCAGTTCAGCTCCAGGGTGTTGTTTTACATTGCAACCTCATCAAAAAGCCACCTCGCTCCTGCTCTTCATATTTACAGTCACACTCATCATGGATAGATTAGTCATGATCAAGCTATTTAGGCTCAACTGCAAAAGAAATTCTTCATGCAAATCATCATAGATGAAAACCAACACCTACCTTTTTTTTGTTGTTGATCATCAGAGCAATTTACTTAGTAAATACAGCAGCAAATAATAATCAATGTGAACGTTATGGTATACGGTGTTGTAACACTCCTGTTAACTCTTGGTACTATACTGTTAAATTGTTATATATAAAAAAACATGTTTGTATTTGTCTTTGTCTATGTCTGTAATTGTATTTAATACATGATCAAACGTGAACTCAAATGGTACAGACCTTATCACAAGAAGCCCAGTGATGCTTCCAAGACTCTGAACATGTTGCTCTCGCTGTGCTATGGCTCTATGTTCAACTCAAAACTCTCCTTAGATGTTTGTGTCTTGCTGTTGTATCTGCACTAATCATCAGCCTGAGATAATGACATGATTTACAGATGAATGATGAATGTTCTGTTCTCTGTTTTGTTGCTTCATGTGGTGTTATACGCTGGTTATCTGTGCAGTAGATCAGGGGATTCATGTGGTGAGGTTGAATGTGTTATACTGTCTGCCAGGAAGAAAAACAAGTATTTCTGTGTCAAATGTGTGCCACGTATTTGCAGCTTTTCATTTTGAAGTAAGTGGAAATAGGGGAAAAATATTTATCTAGAAAGTGCCTTAGTGATTACCTGAGACAGCGGGTAGGTGATCCACGGGGGGGGGGGGGGGGGGGCTCTGATCAGCACAGGGTACAACACACACAAAAGGGAATACGACGATTCTTTTCTGAAGCTTTTTTGGGATTTTCTGAGAGGATGAACTGGATTTAACAGATAAAAGCCAAATGTGGCTGTTATGAAACTAATCAAAATGGCAACCACCAGGTATTTAGCATTTCCTTTTATTTGACTGTAATTTATAGACTTTCTTTATAAATAAACATATTCATACAGAAAACACTTTTTGTCCTTCTCTCTGACTCATTCTTTTGATATGTATGCATTGAGGGTGGTTCAATATGATATGTGTGTAGTTTGTGATGCTAAAACCAGAGCCATCAGGTAGCAAACTCAAACACAGGCCTTCCAATATTCAACAATCTTTGACCACAAGGGCAGTGTTCTGTTTTAGCCGGAAAAAAACTTTAATATGAATGACTGAGAATCAGTCTGCTTTCATATTCTCTTCAAAATCAGGACTTCTACACAATGCACTCTAGACAATGAAGATAATCTCTCTCTCGATTATAGCATCTGCTAGTAATTTAATTTGATTTCATTTAATGCCACTGTTAGAATATTGACTGTAATCTTTAAAGAGAAGCTGCTTAATGATTTAGTGATAACCCCCAGCAATTAATGAGAATTAATCAGCCATGCAGGGTGAAGCCTCCCTTTGCTCCCACAACACCAAATGTTCTTCATGCCTCTTATTTGACTTAGATGCAGACTGATGGAGCTGAGGAGTCGGGTCCAGCTAAATCAAAGGTAGGGATGTGCTGCACAGCCCTGCAGGTGGGAACATGGAGCAGTGGCTGATTAGACAGTGCATCCTGGTCTGCGATCACAATGGTGGACCCCACCTCTTGTTCACTAGAGGGAGACAAAGGCTGTAACTGAAATCTTGGAGGCTCATGTGTACTGTGTATGAAGTGTGTTAGTGGCCCTTTGATGACAGAGGAGGGAAACGCTGTCCTTTTCTTTTTCCTGCGTGGTTTAGCATCTGGTGACTGTGAATTTGCTGTAGCTGTATTATTAACTGTGTTATATTATACTGTAACTGTATTCTTATTCCCAGCATGGTGATATAATCAGTGATGTTCGGTGACCCCAAATGACCTGTCCCTCTGACCGTCTCACTTTTTTCTCACATCAGACTATGGGCTTTGCACTGCTGAACCCTTTTCAATGTAAGGTTAGGGTTAGGGTTAGTCTTGTTTCATCCTATAAATGAAGAATGCACCAGCATCATCTCTGGAGCTAGATGCACTCATATGGAAACACCAGTCTATTGCAGAGCTTTTATGAATGAAGTCTTTAAAATTAATTTTTTCCTCTTTCCATCTTTTTGCTTTATGGTGGTATTGCTCAGCCTTTATATACCTGTAAAGCATGACTGGACCATGGAGTGGTAGTTTCCTGAGTTAGATATTCAGATTTCTTTCTGTGGATGGCCAGGAGGAGGCAATATGATCTAAGTAGTTATTAGAAGCAAGGCTGAGAGAATAGGATTTTGTGTGTGTGTGTTAGTGTGTGTCCATGTGTGTAATATAGTGGCTCTGAGCAATTGTAAGAAAGGTTGCAGAGGAGTTATTCCACAGGAAGCCACGGGGCACTGTTGTGTGTCCTGCCTTTGTCTCAGCTTTGTGCTCATTGTTTCTGGATCCTGACAGCCGCAAACAGCAGTCCCAGCAAAGGTCACTCCTAAAGCCCCTGTGTCCTGTAAACACTATTCTCTTTGTCACCTTCAACACGTGACACACAATTTTAAGGAGGATTGAGTCACTGACCTCTGCCATGTCTTGTGCTCACCAGTTGCTGGTTTATCTGTTGCCTTGAGGACACAAGAATCTAAGAGTCTGATTTTTACAGTAGAGGGGAGCTGAATATTTACAGCGGAAACCCCCGCAGAAAAGATAGATGCAAATTGCTGTCATAAAAATAAATCTTTATCATGAATTCTGTCTTTACAGCCAGGCCCAAATATCCTCTGGTGCGGCTCCAAGCTCACAGATTTGCTCTGTATGAATGAGACGATCGGAACACGGAGGACAATAACTTTGAGAAGACAGAGAGCTCAGGCCCTGACGATACAATCACTGACCTCACCAGCCACTGAAGCCACAGTGTTACTGGCATGTTCTGAGCAGTAAACACCGTTCTTATTACAGCACACCTGAAGTAGGACCTGTTGGAAAACGACCATGCACTACTTTCACCGTCTGGATTTAAAGCAGCCATTTACCCACCTTGGAGGAATGATCCAGGATAGACTTGCTTTACCATGACTGTAATTTAGGTACGTAATGAGCATAACATATCAGGACACAACGGGATTCATCTTTTTGGATGCAGAACATTTGCAAAAAATGTGGCCAAAGATGAAGCACAGTAGATTGAATTTGGTGAGGGTAAGTAGCGTCGGTGAAATAAATGCATTTTTAGTGGTCAAATAAAAGACATTTTTCGAATCTCTACCTTTGTCTATGTCTTTTATTTTGTGAAGTCCCTCCCCTCTTCTTTTTCTTAACCTTTTCTGGAACGACTAATTAAATGCCACTCCAACAATCATCTGCGTGCCAGAGGAAGGCGTTACCCGTGTGGTGAGGGAGTGGGTGTGTGTGACCTTAAGCTATTTTTTTTTTTTTCACCTCCTGCACTGCCCAAACAGATCTAAATCCATGTTTTGTGTCTGTTTCTCTTGTCTCTTTGTCTCTCTGGTTGGCAGCCTGTTGAGCTCAGAATGTCAATGGCGTAGTGAGTCAAGGATGGAAAAATCATTTTACAAGATCAGACTTTCAATCATACAAACCAACGAAAATAATCTGAAGTACCAGTTTAGCCCTGAGGCTCCAGGCAGGTTGACTCTCCATCATTCGGCCCCACCAACAGATATCTCAAATGCTTAACTTTCAAAATCAAAGCATTTTTGATGTGATTGGAGGAGGCTGTTTGATCATCATTTATATTCTTATTCAGTAATCTGTCATTCACACACAAACTGCTCCAGAGATCTTCATTTACATTTTCTTTTCTCTTGGCTATCTTCTCACCAGAAAAATAAGAAATGTAACAAAACAAATAAAGCTGTGTTTGAATAGAAATTGCACCATCAAAATGTGGACTGCGAATTGTGAAAGTGTCAACAGGGTGCACCTCAATGCACCTCCATGTGCAAATGCAGCCTCACAGAGCTGCCAGCTCGGCTGCTGATGCCTGTCTTGTTTTTTGATTTTTCATGTCAGAAGCTGTGGGCAGCTTATCTCAAAGCCAGTGAGCACACCTGTTAATATAACATGTATTATCTTAGTTTATTGTATTCACTAAACTATGTTGTTGCTGCTCATTTAAATTTCACAGGATGACATGAATATGTCTTCAGGCTCGTGGCTCACTTTATTTCCTCCAAAGTCACTCAGCGCCATACAGATCTTGTGATTAATTCACTCTGGAGCGTTGACATAAACCTGAGGATTGTAAAAAGAATGCAGCCATATCTTATTCCATTCAGGAAGTAACTACAAAAGAAAAATATTTACAGCTATTCCGTTTTACAGCTTTATCACAGGTGTCATGGAATTTCCCACCTTCCATGAAGTTAGAATAACGTATGATCATACACACAGTTGCCACAAAGCTATAACCTTCAGAGGTCTCGAAACAAGTCCATGCATCTGAACACCCAGTGAAATATGTAAACTGCCTCTCACGCCCTTCCTCTCTCTGCATCTAGACACATAATTCACCTGGGTGAGGTGCAGCCAGATGACACTGCTCTAAAATCCCCTTCAGGCCTATTTACTAGAACCAGGCTGCATTGTTTATCATTTTAACCGGTGCCACATATCTATTTTCTCTCTAAGTCTATTGGACACTCTGTCAGCTGTTATTATTAGCTGTGCTCCCCCCCAGACTACATGGGACCATGAGCAATTCTCTACAGTCAGCATGTAATTCCACTGAACACTGTGTTTCCAGAGGAAAGCAGACAAACCACAGCCACAGCCAGGTGAATAAAACAAAAAACAAAACAAAACAAAACGATAGTTGAGTAACAGGGCGAGCCCTGAAGCTTTAACAACCTGCCATGACAGATGTTGATATCTTGGTTTTCCAGTTTTTAATGTTGCCTCTATGGCCTTTCTATAGCAGTGTATCGGTAGACCTCTATAACCAGCACGGATGAAAAGAGCTGTTCCATGCAACATTCAAGCTCTCCTTCCTCCCAATAACCGGCAGTGAGTGAGGTGGGAAGCCCCGGAGGGATCAGATCTGTGACCAGCTTTGCTCAAGCTGTTTAGAGGTCTCATAATATAAGCTTTTTTTTTTTTTTTTTTTTTTTTGAAGTTTTGCTATCCATCAGAAGATGTGTTAGTGGTTTTCAGAAGACATCAATTTATCTTGTGTTTTGTGCCTCCCTTCTCAGGCTTCTCTCTGGCGTTCTTGTTACAAAAGGTCAGTGAGTATTCAGATAAAAATGCTCAAATTTCAGGTAAAGGCTCATGGTTGGGCACATTTCTCTACAAACTGAGTGCTTTGATGCTCTCAAGGCATTAATGTGGAAACAGACATGAGAATCTCATGTGACATGATGGGGAAGCAGCTTCTTCCCTACAAAGTCAAGTAAAAACATCAAATGGGGGAGCATGAAATTTAATGTTTTCATCTTCCATCATTGCTCAGTGTCACATTAAGAAATTTGAAGTGACACGTGTGTCTTCAATCAAGTCCAATCAGGCTAATGGGGGACTTCATTACCTAGAGGACCAAGTGAGCAAGAAAACACAAATTTAAGAATGACTAATGTTGACATCAGAGGACATCTTGACTAAGCTTTCAGTCCACCTACACCTTCCTACAAACATACAAATGCCTGTTTGTTTGCATATATGTGCATGTATAAGTGTGTGTGTGTGTGTGTGACAGAGAGCTGCTTGGCACTTGAAGGACCCAAGGGGGAGTATCCAAAGCAGAGACCCAAAAGAGGGCTGAGTCACCACTTTGTATGCATGTGTGTCTGTGTCTCTGTGAGACAGGAAGAGCAAGAGAGAGATGTGTGTGCATGTGCGAGTGTGTGCGTGTGAGAGAGTCTGCATCAGGACCCCTGGGGCTGACTGGAAGTCTGGCATTATCATTTGTGATGAGCTGTATGTGACACTGAGTGTGTCTGCTCGGTACCCAGGTCTCTCATCTCCATATAGATGGCCAGAGTGAGAGCAGAGGACGGTTTCTATTAAAATGTCAGAGTGTCTGGATCTGTATGACGGGCCACCCCTATCATGCTGCCCAATCAGCTCCAAAAAACAAAACAACGACGACAAAGACTTCCACGACAGCCAGTGGGTGCGTGTGTGTATCTCACTGCTGAAAGGATGTGTGTGACGTTTCAGACGGACTCTTGCTGCGTGCTGTCGTTGATTCCCTACCTTTGTCTTTATTGCGCCAGTTTTCTGTCTGCATGACGTGACCGGCATCACCAGCTCGCCGCTTTATGAGTTGACCAAAGAACCAAAGAAAAACCAAAGTTTTTCTTTGGTTCGTAGTTCCTTGCTTTTTGTTTTGTGGTTTCCAAAAGCTCATTTCCCCAGAAATGACAGCTCAATATATATATATTTAAATCTATACATAAATCTCTGCATTCCCTCATTACTGTGAACATTCACTGCATCTACGTTTCTTTTGCTTGTTTTTGGAGTATGTCCTGGTGCTGTAAATCAAATCCATATTAACCCACAGCTGAAAACAGAGCCAATAAATACAGACCCTACTCCTCCTATTATTATTATTATTATTATATGATTGTCATTTCATAAAAACTGTTTTGAAAAATACACATTTGTGACGTACATGTTTGATTGACAGTCAACCCCACCCTTCCAAAACATAGAACAACTCCAACTTCATTTAACTATAACACTGTCTCAATGAACTCGGCTGGAGTATGGATACTGCTGAAGTCGACAGTTTAGCTAGTTTAGTTTCGTAGTTCCGTGTCTTTCCCTGTATGCGCACATATATAAACGGCTTTGCTTCTTCTGTTTCTTTTTTGCCTCTTAGTGACTTCAGATAAGGAGTGATTTTCTGTTTCCTCCTCTCTCTCTCCATCACTGTCGCCTCTGCTCCACATCTTTCTTGTGTGATATGAGAGTATGAATATGTTCGGCTGTCTGACTCATTCTAAATCTGGATGTGTAACCTGGAAAACTATTCATAAAGCATATTTCATGTTGTGTCTGTAAGGGTATACATTTCTCTTGATATCACATTCCCGCCTTTTCAATTTTGCGTCTCCTGGCCAGGATAGGTCAACAAAATCATGTTCACCCTTCACCTTTTTCAGTGTGTGTACACCCTGCTTCATGTGAAGTTGTGATATAACTTTAATACTTTTGGGTCAGGCTCACATGAAAAAATGATGATGGTCATACTTAGCTGCAATCCTGCTAATTGGTATTCATCTTTATAGGTATATTTCTGATTATTTTTCTTTATTTTTATTATATTTGTTATATTTCTATCGCCCAAACCATCAAATTCAGGTGAATCACTCGTCATGATGGTGAGCGGCAACAGCACACAAAAGACAGCTTCAGACAAATAACGGCTATAATTGAATTGCAAAAGCAACTGGTTCCTTTTACTGTGACGGTCAACTATAAATCATCACACCCCAGCTTCTGTTGCTCTCCTCCTCTTGCTGTTTACTAAATCTGCTAAATCTGATGAGATGTTACAAACACACTATTGCTGGTATTTGTAGAACATTGTGTGAAATACGGCTTTCCACTGAGGTGTTGAGATACTTTTCTGTACACCTGCTTGTCTTTTTCTGGCTGCTTTTGACAGGACTCAGGGTGCATGTTAGGTTACCGCTGCCCTGAGGTCACGCTGTCAGGTATTGATGAACCACCAACCCCTAATTCGTATTTCATGTAAAGAAAAAGAATTTTTACAGAAGAAAACAGGATGCAGTGATTCACGATTGTCAAATAAACTTTTAGAAGTAAAGACACAAACGCACAATCAGCCATATGCTTGTCTTTCACTTTCAGAGACTGTAAGTTTTACTATCTGACAACTCATAAATATTCAGACTTCTTTGTTGTCACTTACCTTCACTGGTAAATGACAACAATATATATGTATAGGTTTGATACAATTTAGATTTAGATACAGTTTTGTTTTCAGGGAAAAATGGTGAACTTCTCATCATAAGTTGAGAATAGTAACGTAAACTTAAATATGTCCACTGCATCCATCTTAAGTTCCATGTTGACAGACCTGTTTAGTTTCACCTTTTGTGAAAGCTAGAACGGTTTAAGGCATCGGGCTTCCATGTGAAAGTCAACTAATTTGGCTTTAGACAGTAGTTAACCAGTGATCTAATGAGCCAGCAGCTATTCACCTCACTCATTAAAATGTAACCAACATGCTAATTAATAAGGGACATCTACTGAACTTTCATTTCACCTCTTCTTTCTTACTTCTTTTTTCCTTTGTTCCCCTTTTAATCTTTTTAGCACCTGTTTTTTCCCCTTTTGTTTCTTCTCCTATCTCCCATTTATGGAACCTGGAACTCCATTAATAATCCTAATTGCAGCTTGGTTGGAATTAAAATGACTAATTTAACCACTTCAATCAAAATTAAACGCCCACTGGGAAATGTACATTCAATTCCATTAACTTTTTTAAACTGAGACAGATGACAATTTTTTATATAACTCCTGTTCCTGCTGCTTTCTATTTTAAGAACATCATTATTATAAGAGCTGCTCATGCTTGGTCATTTAAGTCACAGACGTTTCCTTCAGGAGACACACAACTTTTTCACGGTTGCATCCTTTACAAGTGCATTTTAAAAAGTCTTCCTGGGGAATAATCATTGGTTACATGATGTGAACTCATTTCCACCTGGGTCTGACTCACAGCTTTAAATTGATAGCCACCCAACAAGGGTCCTCCCTTTTAAAAGTTTTCTCAGATGAAATGTGCATGTCTTTCATCTTCTCATTAAGCATGTGGACAAAAGCTTTTTGAGAAGCAATTCCATCTGAATCATTTTTTTCTCTGGTTTCATGCTGGAAATCTTAACAGGAAGTTGTGATTTGTTACACTTCCTTTGAGTTTGCCTACAGCTTTTCTTCATCCACAATGCTGTTTGCAAATAGTGTCACAGTCAAACAAAAGTCTCTGTGGTTTAATTGTTTGGACAGTGTTCTTATTGAGTGTTGAGCAGTTCTGTTCTGGCACTTCCCACAGATGGACTGTAACTCTACTGGCAGTTCTGCAGACATTTAATATAAAACCACATTACGGTCATATACAGGATGATGATGCTGAATTAAAAGTCACTTATGTTAGCTTTGCATTTAAAACATACTAGCTGAGTTCATTGACTGTGCTTTACTGATTTATCTGTTTACATGTTGTGGGGGTTGCTGGGACCAAACCCAGCTCACATTGGGTGAGGGTGGGGTCAGCCTGGACAGGTCATAAGTCCATCACAGGTCCAACATACAGAGATAGACAGAGACCAACAACCACTCACACTTAGAACTTCTGACAATTTAGAGTGAGCAGTTAACCCAAACATGAGGTCTTTGGACGGTGGGAGGAAACCAGCGTACCTTTTGCTGTGTTTGGTCTGCAGCTGCTGAGACGTTGTCTTCCAAGCTAAAAAGCATTTTGAATGTAAATTGGGTTTTTTGTTAACAAAGGATAAATCAATGGCCCGTCTCCTTTAGTCTTTCAATGTACAGCCCACAATGGAAAAAAAAGAAAAAAAAATAGAAAATAGTTTAGATAAAGGACTGAGACATACAAAAATCAATATCACAGTTAACAGTTTCAGCATTCAGATGCACATCCTTAAGGTTTTGAATATACAGATGTGAAGAGGAGGAAAAGCTTGCTTTTTATTATACAAATGTGGGACGAATTCTCCTATTCGACCAATATAAAGTTTTTATTTGCAGTCTGTTTTAAGTATTATTCAGTGCAGTACTGTGTTCTGTAAATACACTCTGTTTACTTTTTTCTCCAAAATAAACAGTATATTGTAAACACATTCTGTGCGCATTTCAGTACATCACAATACTTAATCCACAGAATGTATGGGTGTATACATTCTTTCCATATTTTGGTTTGGACATATACACAGAATTACGTGAAAACTGGGCGCAAGAGTTTTCTGAATAGCAAATAAATTCAGTTGTTTGATAACTGAAGACAGCTGATTGAAAGGGAAACTGGAAAATTTCAGATGACAAAGGCTGGTGAAGAAGGTACCTGAACAGAAAAAAAGTCTCCAGAAATGAGAAACCAACCAAAGAGAAAAATTCCAACCACACCTTGTCCAGTCCAATAATGAGACATAGACTGCACTGGAGAGAATTAACATCAGGAGTCCTCCATCAGAAAAGACAGAAGCAGGTCAAGCCGGTGCACCATGGGTCATAGACCAAAGAGAGAAAACTGGTCTGTCCTGTGTTAGATGTTTCAAAGCATTTTTTCCCTCAGTACATTCTGGATCAAGTCATGATTGTGTAAATCTTTTTGTGTTCTGCCAAAAGGACCACCAGACTAGCTTGTGCTCTTACGTCCTTGTGCTGTAGAGCTGCTGCTGCCTCTTTTGTTCTGTGCTGGCAGCTTGCTCATCTTCTCTTTCAACTCTTTAAGGCTGTACAGTCTGCTGAAGGTGACACTAAATGGAGCCCTTCCATCATCCTGCCTGTGCATTTCCTGCACTGATGTCTGGTTCTGGGACTGTAAGTTTGAGTGCAGAAGGGAGGCCTCGGGTTTTGAGCCAGGAATCTGGTTCTGTGATTTTTCAAATCTCGCCTTGCTCTGTGCTGCTGCAGCCTGTTCAGGAAGGAGGCCTTGGTGGGTGTGGGAGACGTTGGGCTGTTTCTGCTCAGTTGCAGAGCTGACAGCACCCGCTGCCAGTGAACTGGGTGGCCTGGACAGAGGTCTGCGGGGAGATGAGGTATTATCCAAGATCTGGAAACTATTGTTAGGCGCCTTGCTTTCTGTATGATTCAGCTTGCCCCACAGACGAGACCCAAATAATTGGGTGGCTAAGGTGGTTCGAGGGACAGTGGGTGATTTGGAAGGAGAGTGCGACCCAGACTTGGAAAAAAGATGACAAGAGAAGAATTATCAGAAATGTACAGTGAGATATGTTTGAATAGGGTTTGTTATGGCCTCTGGTGAGCACCTTCATTAGTGAGCTTGAAACATAGCTCCAATTTATTGTACAATTTGAATGCTCACAAATGCACTTTTTAGTGACATCAAAGTTTTGTTTCAAATGGAAGAGTGATACATGGTTGCAAACGTGAGATATTTTACTGTCAAACCTGTTAATATTTCATGACTGACCTGAGTTAAAACATGCCACCTCAACACCTCACTACTTAAATAGACTATTGTTAGATGAAAAGTGTAGACTCAGGCCAACAGTGAGTGAGATGGACTTAGAACTATAAATCTTTTACAGATTCATCAATATTGCACTAGTGTGAGCATGCATGCAGCATGATTAAAAGGATTTCACTTTAATTCACACACAGTCACCTTGTTCAATAATGAACAAGTGTCGTGTGTTTAAACTTAGCGATGCTCTGCTGACGGATACTCCGAAGACATAGACACAAAGACAACACAGAAACACTAAGTAAGGAGATGAGACAGGTAGTTTCAAACAGTCACTGGAAACAATCCGCGTCCCAGTCTGCTGGGGGGAACCATACAAATAGCAAATACAGTTATTGTTAAACTACATAGATGGTGATTTTGTTCCCTTTGGGCTATTTCTCCCCATTTGTGATTTACAGAACCTCCATTTATAGTTTAGACCGAACATGTATCAAACTGTTCTAATTTTAAACCCTTACTTTGAATCTGAACAATATTTGTTTACATTTTGACAATATTTTAAATCAATATCTTATTTTTTTCACGAACATGATAGAAATCTAACACTTTATGCCCTATAATAAAATTGCTGGGTGTTGAACAATGACCAAAGGTTTATCGATGCAACAACACAATGGGTTGATGTGATTTTTTTTTTTTTTTTTTTATAGAAATATTGTTGTAAAGCTGTGGCCATCTCAACCTCCTCTGTGAAAGTGGATAAAATGTGCTTTCTGGCATAGGCTAAAAAGAACACAGTTTAGAGTTTACATCAGTAAACTTGTATATTTTTTACTGAAGTTTTTTGTGTTTGATGAAGGGGATTATTTTCAATATATGGAGAAGAAAACCTGCTTTCTGTTCTTACCTTCCGTCGCTCAGTGTTGCTAGCTGACTGAGCCCTGTCTCTCCTCTCCACGCTGCTGGACCTTAATGCCACCTTGTCTGCTGTTTTCTCTTTGTTTAATCTCTCTTCTTCTCGATTCTCAGGTTTAAGGTCACCAGCTGACAGTCTCTTCGCATCTCTTGTCTTAGTGGCGAGCTCTCCGAGAGTCCCTCCTCCGTCGGACGGTCTCTCTGCTGCTGTTTGCTTTAGCACGTTCTTTCTGTTAGAAACTTGGGCATCCTTGTGTTTTTCCACCATTTCTGCTGATTCTTTGCCTTGTTTAAGATGGTCTGCTCTTTTTTTAGTGTTGTAGCTACCTCTCCTCTCTGCCGCTTTTTTATCCTGATCTCTCCCATCTTTTTGATTTGTGCCTTCCCTCTCCTCTTCCATGTTCACTTTCTCATGTACAGAAGAAGTAGAGAGCCTCTGCACAGACAAACTTTGTATTTCACCACTAGAGGTATTATCTACGTTACTACCAGGGCTAGTGGCAGTATCAGAAGTGGTCGCATCATTTGGGGTATTAGAGTGTGTGGAGCTGTCCACTGTCATCCCATGGTTGCGAAAAGCTGGGTCATTGAAAGGAGAATCGCTACATTCGTAATACTCCTCAGAGGTGGTGGAAAGAGTAGAGTCCTCCCTTGGTGAGATATACCCGTCGCTAATGTCAGGTGTAGGTGTTCGATGGTCAGGAGTGGATGACCGCAGTTCTGGCGTTTGCATGCGTGAAACTGGGGCGTGCGTACATGGAGTAGGAATGCGTGCCAGAACAGTGAGTGGCCGGGATTCTGGCCCAGTGGTTGGAGAACGAAAGTCTGGCAAGTGTGTGTCGTAGAGATGTTGGAGCAGGTTTCTTTCAGTGTGTGAGCTTCCCTCTGCTTTGGGGGCCTGCGGAGATTCTTGAGAGGCAATACTGAAGTGTGTGTTATGTTTTGTCACTTTTGGGTTGATTTCTTTGTGTTGGGCTGTTTGTGAGTCAGTTGTGGCAGAGACAGAAGTGTGTGTCGAAGCTTTTGAAGAGCCCACAGATTCCGACGCATCTATATCACCTGGACTGACTTCACAACATGATATTCTCTGAGGTTCATCAGCTTTTGCGTGGTACGTTTTCAGTTGCATCACATTATCACTTGTATCATTTGGAACTTTAGTTAACATACAGTCTGTAAGGTTTTTCTCTGGGGCTGTGCTGTCTCTCTTCACTGTGGCTGCACAGTCTGTCTCTGTCTTCTGGTTTATTTTGCAGTCTGTTGATGTCAGTTTCTTGGGGTCAAGTTCTTTTCGAATTATTTCTTGAGTATTCACACTATTTGCCTTTGCTGCATCAGTGATCGAAAGCCATGATTGGGTTTGTGGTTTGGTTCCAGTGACTGATTGCATTTCTGCTCTGTCAACATGCAGTCCAATTTTTTCCTCATGGTTTATCTCTTGGGAAGTCTCATTCTGGTTGTGCTGTGCTGCTACAGGATTTTCTGTGTTCTCAATATCTTTTTGAGCTCCTCTTCTGCATCCACCGTCGGGCTGTGGTTGTGGGACAGTGTTAGGGTATTTTTCTTGTGGTGTCTGCAGCACATTTACAACAGGCTCACTGCAGACCGTAACTGGCGCCATGTTGGCCAGGGTCTCGTGTCTCTTGACAACACTAATCTCTGGCAGCTTCTGACTGTAGCTGATGCCGTTGTCTTTGATGACCAGCTGAATAGTACGAGGTTTCGGGGTGGGAGGAGTTAAGGTCAAAGAAGATGATGCGCAAGATGGAGACACAGAAGTGGAAACATTCTTAGCTGCCGTTGTGTATGCATCTGTCTGTGGCAGCGTTGGGTTTGTTGTTGTATGTTGAACAGAATTTGAGTTTGAGTCAGTGGGGACACTCTGCTGAGTATGCGTCCTGTGCACAGCAGCACACTGTTTGTTCACACTGGCTTCTTTTTTAGGATTTGATCCTAGGAGGGACGGGGGCTTTTCAGTTGCGTTGAGTTTTGGTGACTGAATATGGTCTAAGACAGACACTTCAGCTTTTTTTGCATTTTGTGTTGGCTGGAGTTTCTTCAGCTCCTCATTTTTAGCATTGAACTGTCTGGGTTTAGCAACTTCTGGCAGAATTTCCTGAGGTTTGCTGAATGGAGAACTAAACCTGATTGCTTGGCTTGTTTCAAACATCTCAGATCGCTGCAGATGGACCTGAGTTGGTTTGGTGCTATCCCGGATATTAATGAACCCAATTACATCACTGGGAGGATCTGGTTCTGGCCAAGTGGGCAGGTATGAGATCAAGCATGCCTTCTCTAAATTAACAAGTCCAGGGTGGAGCGGAGGTGCCTGTTGTACATCCTCCTTATTAACCTTCCTCCCCTTCCTCTTCTTAGAGTCTGGGTCGTTTGGGTTCTTTGAGTTCACATGATTCTGGGGCTCTTTAGGGCTGTTTTGGCTAGCAGAAGTCGTTGCACTAGGATTCCCTGCTGTAACTAGGGCGTATTTGGGATTGTACAGTTTTCTAGCAATAGCAGCAGAGGGAGCAGCAATAACGGCTGGCTGTGGTAGGTGCTCCGGCTCAGGTTCAGGCTCTGTGACAACCTGCCGGAGGTCAACGGAGCTTGAATTCATGAAAAGGAAGCGAAAAAGATGGTCGAAGGCATCCACTGCCTGGCCTGTAACCACGGTGATTAGGTTTCTGTCAAGCCTGGAGGACATCCAGGTGAAACTGCACAGAACACAGCAAATACAAAGTTAGATTTCACCAACACAAGACAAAACATATGCCCCTTCAACAAAAATATACCGAGGCCAAGTAAACAGCATTAACTGAGTCTGAGTCATAGCTAGTTGTTGAATACAAAGGGAATTTGTAATCAAATATCAGATGTGTTGGCTTTGTTTCATAATTCTATTGAATATTTATTTATTATTTTTGGTCCTGTCATTGGACAACAACTCATCAGCTTTACCATTATGACCATAATTAAATAACGTTGGCCACGGGTTGATGAGGCTCAAGATAAGTGTGGAGAATGAACAATGGCTCATGTGATCTGCTCCAACAGAAAAACCACTGAAGCCAAATTGCATAAAAAGGTAAACCTGCAGTCTGGATAGCTGTATAGCTCAGAAATGGAACACAATGAAAGAAGGTGGCTTGGTCAGATGGGATGTATTATAGTTGGAGGCAGTGTAATCATTTGGGCAGTGCTCTGTGGGAAATCCTTGGGTCCTGCCATTAATATGGATGTCAACCTGAGGGCCAAACTGGACAAACAAGTCCAAATCATGAAGGCTGAAGCTCGCAACTAAGAGACCTTAAAGAATCTGCTGGTAACATCTTGGTGCCAGATACCGCAGCTTCCCTTCAGAGGTCTTGAGGAGTAAATAGAATCTCCAATGTGCCAGCATTTATTTTTCTTGTACACTTGATACATCTGTGACCAGTTTGTCTAGTTTGTAGGGAATGCTTGAGAACATTAAACACAATGCATACTTGATTCACATTTGCACTCATACAGCAAAGCATGCAAAGATAATACGTTTTTTTCAGCCAGCATATCAGTTTGTCACACACTCACACTTACACATTAAGTACACTGACCTGTACGACCCAGACATAGCTTTGTCTCCATCTATGAACATAAATCTGTGCCCCAATTTTCCTTTAACCTTGGTGCACGACCGAGTGAAGAACTCAGTTCCTTTGGAGTAGCAAACACGAAGGTGCTGTAACACAAACATAAAAGGAGATCAGTGTCTAGGAATACAATATGTAACTACGGCTTGGGTAATGTCAGGCTGCAAAAAAAAAAACATATTTTAGGTGAAAAAAGATACATTTTTCTTTCTATCTTTCTTCCTGAAATGGAACTTGAAGCACTTGTAAAAACAATAAAATCATTTCTTTACAGCGAAAATTGCCATAGAGAGTTAGTAGCAACAGGTACACACACACACACACACACACACACACACACACACACACACACACACACAGTATCAAGCGACAATTTCTTAACTGGCTTTGTTTCTGAATCCCTGCCTTGTCATCATCCTCACAGATTTTCTTGACCAGGTTTTTTCTTTATTGAAACTACAAGAATAGTGTCACATGTCCAACATGGGTCAATGCTCAGTGCCCTGCAGGGGAAAAAAAATAATTGTTTACAAATGCAGGTTGCATTTTGAGAATATTTCTGTTGATCTTGATGGCTGCCCAATGCCACAACTATAAATATGTATAATATTTGATCCTGTCATGTTGTTTGAATTTAATACTAGCAAATGCTATGCTATATGTGCAGGTTCATGTGCACATTTATTTATTTATTAAGGTGTTGTTCTGCATTGTGACAGTTTCATAGGTGTAACTTTATAACTGCAAAGCAATATATTCAATGAGTGGCAGTGCTAACATTCTTGATAATCAGTGGGTAACATAAGCTAAGGTAAAAACTTTTCAGATAAGAGATTACACATGAAAGGCCGCTAAACATAAAAACTTTGTCAAGCTCGCTTGTCATTTCTTTATTACTTTTACTTACTCAAAGTATGGAAGACAACCATTGGTACTGAAAAAGGTTTGTGCAATTATCTAAAAGAAAAAAAAAATATTTCAAAAATACAAAAGCCCTGTTCAACTGTTTCCTCTGAAACTGGTTTTCTTGAAGGAATATGTTATTAGGAGCCAAACACTAAGTCCTAAAACATAAAAACATTGTGATGTTCAGTATTGGTGATCAAGGCATTTAGTTCATGTATGTCATGGTCACTGGAACTAACTTTGTATACTGTTACCAGATGACAAGCTGCTTGTTAACTCTTTGCTGACATTTCCCCGCTCCTTTTTATTGAAATTCCCACTAAACACTTTAGTATTTTGGTGCAAGCTTAGACTTGATCATGTCATTTGGGGAGGAGCACAGGCTCAGCTTGGCCATTAGGGCCTCTAAAAGACACAACATCATGTGCCACATCTCTGAGAGGCAACAAGATCTGAACTATGATGCAACTAAAACATCAAATGACCATTTATCCTAATTTAGCAGATTATTCCTGGTATGGCTTTCCTCCTTTATGAAACACGTTTTTCTACTTTATTCGGTCTGACCCTTGAATTTCTCTTTCCCTCAGTACATTCCTGTGGCTAAATGATAAGATAAAATCAGCAAATTACTTTATTGCATGTGTGCATTTAGCTTGAAAACGCAAACAGCAAATGAGCTATAATCCTAAAGTATGCTCTAACTTCAACCAATTAACGACTGAGGCAATGTGTTTTGTGTTCACATCTGTAAAGTTTGAGTTAAAATAAAAGCAAAAGTATTTTCAGCTACCTAACAGTTGACTGATTTAAATGTATGATAACCATAGGCTAAGCTGGAACTGGCAGCTGTATTACTGTGAGCAAGTTTACACATGGTGTTGGCTGATAAAAGGATATAAATGTAACTGACACTTACCACATAAATTATCTTTTAATGTTTATTAAGCACAAATTACCACATGAGATATGAAGCATTTTCTTCTGTTTTCACTGTTTTCCAGACCCAGATGGCACTGAAAATCTCACAGGCTGTTACTTTCTTTGTGTTTCACTTTAGTTAGTCCAGGGCATTTAGTTTGTGCGTATCACATTAAAGTGTGTGAGTGCCTGTTCCTTAATATCACTGCAGTGCATATGTGTGTGCGCCATTCGGTCTGTTACTCCACCTAGGCATGTTTGTGGACACACCCATGTGCAGATAGCATTTTCTGATATGCACTGTATATAAATGAACATCTCTTAAGGTATTCCACATGGACCTTTTTGCATCTTAAGTACCTGACTTTCACCTACAAAATACTGAGACAAGGCAGTATATAATCAACAGTTAACTTCACTTTGGATATAATTAGTTAAGCAACTTTGGAAACTGCTGTATGTCAGAGGGAAGACAAGCACTCAAACTTGCAATTAAAAAGCCTCACCAAACACTGAACTGTAAGATGCCACCCTTTACATCGTTACACAGAAATAATGGGAAATAATGACACCTTCCCAGAAATGTTTGTGTTGCTTGACTTGAGTCAGAACAATCGTGATTACTGGCTTGGCAACTTGCTGAAGAGATTCGTATCTCAAGAATTAATTTCACAGAAAGCATGGTTGCATTTTCACATGTGCCAACATGATCCAAGTTCTAATTAATATACGTTGCGTTTTTAATCTTAACTGGCCTATTATAGTTTGAAAACGAGACACAGTGGGAAATATTCATCTAAGATACAGTGCCAACTGGCTTGTTAGTAGTTGTTTCAACCCTGGTAAGAGTGTGTGCTTGTGTGGATGAGAGAAAGAGAAAAATGTGGTGTTGGTGGTGGCGGTTTACAGCTAAGTTAAAGCACACCCCATCCATTAGAGCTTTCACTTGCATGTCTTTCTGTTACAAAATAATTTTTCCTTATTTTGTCCTATTTCAGAAGTTCACATATGTACTGTATTCAGCCTCCAAATTAAGTGATTGTTATGGTTTTGTTCAAAAGGTTTTAATTTACATGTATCTGCATTTCCAAAACACCAGGGAATTCCCCCCTTAACCAAAGGTCAAATGTACGCTCACTATCAATGAAACATTTACTCTCTATCAATGAACTATAACCATTTAATCTTCAGGAAATGATTGTGCATTTAATTTTATTGATAGCTTGTTATTTAGCCTTGATCTATTGTTACTCAGGTGTACAAAAGGAAGCCTAACAATCCAATTCAAAATTGCTGTACAACATACTGACCACATACTGACCTAAAATGGATTGTGTTTGAGGGTTGTTTTTTTTTTTTTTTATTATTGTATGGAATGTCTACTACACAACGGCGCTCTTTAATGCGAAACATCAGCTTTCTGAGCAAAAGTGATGAAGGCGATGATGTGGGCTCACCTTGAGATGTCCAGTGTGCATGTTGGCCCTCTCACACATGGACAGGAAATGAGGTAACGCTGTATGATCCAACAGAATATAGATAGAAACCCTCCTCTTGAAACCCGCATCAAGCAAATCTCTAAAGATGTCAACATCCGTGAAGACATCCATTGCCACTGCTATTACCTGGAGATATGCACACACATATACAAAATATAGTTCACTCACATGGAAGATATGAATATAGTTGGGTAAAATTGCTATTAAGATGTAAACATATATAGCTTGTGCATAAAAATTAATGACTATAAATACGCTCAGCGACCACAGCCATAGTCTTGAAGTCACTGTGGTTACAGATGTGCAGGCAAACATTATGCAGTCTTTACTCTCCTCTGGCAAAGTAAATATAATTGAAGTAGCAAATAAAAGTGACGTTGTGTCAGACTAAAAGGAAAGCTGTGGGTGTTTCCTCAGCTCTCTTCTTATTTGACCCATACAGTTTTTCCTGTTGAAAGGACTCTAAGAAGAAATGCATCTGGAATATTTCAGTTAAATAACACATGCCACCACGGAAAACAGCTGCCATGAAATAAAACATATCATGAAATTGTGGCTTCAGATGAGTCAGCTGCGTGATCACGTTCGTGTAAAACTGGCGATAATGTGTTTATGCAAATATCCAGCACAATGCTCCCATGCTGCCGGGACAGTGATGGTGTGTGCTACTTCTTTCAGTCCCTGATAAAGGAAGTTGCACTTTACTCTGCGGCCTGTACTCTGACCTCACACTGAATTAAAGCCATGGCTGCTGATGGTGACAAAGAGTCAACATTACAGGTAACCTTTAGAATGGGTACAGCAGATTGTGGGATGCGTTTAAGTGATTGGAGAAGCATCGATTCCAAATGAATACCTGGGAACAGAGCTGAGCACGGAGCCACCTGTGCTGACGCTCTGGGTCTGCAAGAGGCAGACGCTGAATTTGTGCCCCAACATACCTTCTGCGCTTGCGCAATCATCTTCCTGACCACCTCCTTGATGTGCGCCTGCCCCTCCAGCGGTGGCTGCGTGTGAACGGTGGTGCGGGTCACCCCGCGGTACCCGCTGGAGTCCGGCCAGCCCAGGTCCAGCTCTGGCGCCGACGTGTCCGACAGCTCGGGCCAGTACTGCAGCGACAGCGGGGGTTCGTCGCTGCCGGGAAGGGGCTCCGAGCCCGGGTCATAGGGCTCCAACGCCTCAGTGAGGGCGTCCACCTCCGGGTCAGACAGGAAGCCCCGTAGGCCGCGCTCGTGCAGGTGCTTGGTGAACGCCTCGCGGCCGTCCCTGAGGAGGACTTCCAGCGCGAGCCGCTGCTCCTCGCAGTAAAGAAACTCCGGCTTGGACTCGTGCGTCCGCGGGTTCACGTGATTATCGTCCAGGCACTGTATCTGAGACAGAGCCATGTCGGAACCCCCCCCCAAAAAAAAAAAAAAAAAAAAAAAAACAAACGAAGAAAGTACAAAAAACTAAATAATAACTTAGAAAAACCTCCCAAGACAGTAAACTTCAGAATGAAGAAAGCTGCTTTAGAGCGCTCGTCTGGTCTCTACAGTTTGTGTACACAATCCTCCGTGGCGATCCCCCGCTGAGGGCGACCTCGTCATTCCTGTGACCGACCATGGTGCCCTAACACTCGGCCGCTGTCATCCCGTCACCGGAGGGCGGAATAAGGTGAGTTTGAACGGCAACACGCCGCCAGCACCGCCCGACAGGTGTGACCCTGTCAGACAAAACACACCCACCCTGACTTTCACACACTTACACCTTAGTCACATGACCCGTGGGCTTTCTGCCAGTACATAGCTGGTAGCGATCCAAATCGTTTGACCAGCTAAAATGACTCTTTCTAAATTTCATTAAATTATTACCCTCCATAGCCATTAAAAGCCACCTGATAGCCATCATCAGATCACGTGTAACCTGTGCTGTGCTGTGGGCTGTTCTACCTGTTCTGTCGTGTCATGTTGGTGCACCCAATGGGAGAGCCCTGGTCTTTGTTTTGACATATCAAACTATAGCCGGTAAATAATTTAAACAAAGGCACACGTAAAATGGGGGGATCAGGGAGCTTAATGTCTAAAAACGTTAACGGCACAGAATAAGCTGTCATCTTTTTTAGTACGACAAAGTGATGTATTTTGTCTTTAGACAGCTGCCCAGATCACCATCACTCTTAATGAACATCCAAACAATACCCAATGAAACAATAATAATACTGATATTGCGTTGGTGCTCTGTAGCAATGTATGATCATTCCATGTCTCTCATGGTGTGTAAGAGCTTCAGCTAAATATTTTTTTCTATGATAACAATAAATAAGTCAATCACAATTTAATTTATGGACCATTTACCAGTGAAAGGCAGGAATGTATATACAGGAAAGGAGTTGACAGAAAGCCAACAGCCAAATAAAGAAAATCCAGCCACTAGGCTTTAATGTTGAAAAAAGCATTGCTAATTATCCGTGAATAACAGTCACACAAGTCTGGCTTGATGTCTGAAGTTTAGTTTTAAAGGTGGCCAGAAATAAACTGAGTATATTGACAAATGATATGTGTCGTACGAATGCACTGTAGTGTGGCGTTGACTGCATTTATTAGTCAGTCTGTGATTACCCAGGATGTGTTGTAGCCCACACTCACAGGAAAAAGAAAGATAATTGGACAGCGGTTAAATGGTTTGTCACACTGACAAAGTATCATAAAATATTAACTGATCTCGTCAGCATGGAACATTCCAGGTCTTACATTACCACTTCTGATAAGTCATATTAAAATGAAATGATAGGTTACACTTCCCAGTCTTGTTTTGTGGAAAACTTTTTACAGCATTGTGCCATTGTATTATTACATTGTTGACTACATTTGGGTACATTAGGGTGCAATAAATAAGTCATCAAACTCAAACATGCCTCTCAGATCAGTTTTTTTTACTATGCTGGAAGCTACACATTCCCACAGTAATGCAGCACATAGTACTTTTTAGCCTACACATAAAGTGCTTATTTACAGAGATTAATTTGAGGTCTTGCCACCTCTCTAAAGCTGTGATCCTCCCCTGCTTATATGCTGGCTGTAGTAGCTGGACTGTGCAGGGTAGAGCAGAGAGATAGTGCTTGGTTTGGCCTTTTGAGAGCTGCACTACCTGAGGAATCCTGAAATATTTCCATTGTTGACCCTGTCTGGCTGTGCCAGCAAAGCACACATTTTCTAACTCTGAATCTCGAGCTCATATCTTGCTGACTCACCCACTGGCCATCTTACCGTTTGATTTATTTAGTTTGATGTGAGTAATTATCCTATAAGCTGTGTTTTACTGCTTTGCAGGTCAGTTGTGGTTCTTTCTTCTTACACTGTCAAGGGTTAAAGAGCTTATGGGTGTCACACAGTCAAACTGGTTCAACTGTTTTGTTGTATTTGCTCGTAACGCCTGTGAATATCACAGATGTTACAGCTCACACACCTTCCCTTGTAGCTTGCGCTTTTACTGTCACTCTCATTCATACAGTTAATGCATTACTTCCTCACCCCACCTTGCCTTCCTATCTTTGATCAGTATGCTGCGTTCTCTTTTGCATTTCATTGTGTCTCGCCTCGCAGTATTTCTAAAATACTGTCTGTCTCGCTGTCTCACTGCTCTGCTTCAGTTTTTGCCTCCTGCTTGTCTCCATATACCTCAGTTTCCTGCTCTCATCGGTAACTTTGAACTGAGAGATTTGCTTTGTGACAGCATGTCGGCGATGTTTAGTATTCTTATGTTGTCTCATGCTTCTAGTGTATGACACAATTATGCCATCATAAATGTGTCAGATCATCTCACATACACATAACGTGGAGCTGTGTCTACCACTCACACAATTCAAAGTGACTCTGCAGTTTTAAAAAAGGAACAGAAAACAGCTGTGCTATTTCTGGGTACACCTTTTGCTCCTCTTTTGTTCTTCTCTCCTCCTGGAACCCTGTAGTGCATTGACTACCTGTCACTGACAAGCCAGAGGTGACAGTCAGGAATAATGAGAAAAGAGTGATTGTTTAAAAAATAGAGGAGACAAAAGAGAGTACAAAATAGGACAGAAGTGAATCAGTTGAGGGGAATTAAAGGATGTAACAATGTTTCCATTACAAATGCATACAGAGAAATAGCATTCCTCCCCTAGCATCAGTCAGCAGTCGGAGCACAGTCTGTTAACATGCATGATGGCAATTGCGGTGTGTGTGGTTCTTATCTGTCAATAGAAGAAGTGCTGCTCCATTGTACATGCAAACACTCAGACCTAATATTATGTTGACAGCAAGAATTACAGCAATGAGCTCTTTCCTGGTATTTATACAGTTTGTCATGATGCTCAAGTGTAGTATTATCACACTAATATAATTGCATTGTATTGAATGAAATTTAGAAAATTGATGATGCAAGTATTGCTTATTTTCATCATCAATTAGACTGTTATTATATTTTTTGTAACCTTTTCACACAAGCAGTGACTTTGTCACTAGATGTCAGGGCCAAACTGAAGTCTATTCTTTGGATTTTATGATCTGTAGATAAAAGAAGAAATTTAGATACAGAGAAACCACAACCTCTATTTGCTAAAAGTGAAGTGACGATGAACTATTAAAATGACTTTTAATCAATTTTTCTCTTGATGGACTTTTCAGTCATTGGACTGTACTTTATATTTAGCCAATATTTATATTTATATATGTATCTTTTCAGCTCCGACTGTGTACACTAAAACAGGTTTAAATGCTCAGCTATAATCTTTGGTGGGGCAGGTTGTGTAGAATATGCAGGGAATACACAAAATTTTGTGTACATTTTGGCCATTTTGGCCATGAAATTCACCCTGTGGCATGAAATGCATGGGATGGCAAATATGTCACACAGTACTGCACTGTGCTTATTGCTGGCGGTGAAAAATTAATTGCAAAGAGGACCAGTGATCACAGTTAAGAAGCGTTAGAATGTGATGGGAATATTTTTTGATGATAACCAGAGCTGTAATCATATGGTTTCAGTTTTCATGATATCAATGTCTCAGTATCACCTCAACAGAAATGAAAAATGCACTAAGACTCAACAATGAACTGCTCACATTTTAGTTTGTTAACGCAATATCTCATTAACGTCTCAAGGCCATTTCTTTAGATTTGCTACAAATGTTCACTCAGATTTGGGGAGTAGTATTTAGAGGTCAAACGTCAAGGTAACCTTTCAAAACACTAATTTGTCTGTAACGCCTTAATGGAATATTTTCTAATTTGTTTCACCTGGATCACAATAAACACAGGTGTACTCTGCCTGGCAGCAGCATTCAATTATGAAGCGGTAATTCTGGTTTATAATACGCCTTATTTCAATGACAAATTCACATGAAGTTACTGAACAATAATGTCCAAGATTCAATTTCAAAGAGGTAAATGTATCACTTTATTTAAATGATTTGTTATTACAGGTTAAGGAAGACCAGCCCTACTTCTCACTTTCAAACTTTTTTTTTTTGCAACAGAAACAATAACTTTATACAATGCTTAATCTTACAAATGCATTTAAAGATACACATGAATGCGATTACATACATAGACACTAACAAATGATCCATAAACTGAGTTGAGCGTACTACATTTTGAGCTATACATTGTAAAACATAGTGGTGTCTGGGCAGTGTGCATCGCACTAGTCACTAGGAACAGAAACCTGGTTTACTGGTCCACAGAGCACAGGGCTGAACACACATGCACACATATACATGCACAAGCAGAGTGCATAACCAGCATTCAGCTCATACACTCCCACTATCATATAATAAATATAAAGATATAGGTTCCAGGTATATGTATGTGTTACGTGTGTTCACACCCTTATTTTTCACACAAATTCTCTCATTCACATTCACAAGCACACCAGCCCAATGAGAGAGGAATCTGCTGTGTCAGTATCCACTGAGTGTCTGGCCCAAATATTCACAGCACAATAACTCTGTGTCTGTCTGTTCAGCTCACTGGATCTCCTCATGGTAGCGGCTGCAAAATACTGGAGAAAATCCTGACTCATCTACAGCAAGCAAAACCCTACACTTCCTGCACAAGTTCCCATGGGCCACACACTCTTAACTTTCTTTCAACAGGTTAGTGTGTCTCTATGTGTGTGTGCTTGTGTTTTATTTAGCCTGCACCAGTGCTGATAAGTTGTAATAAGTGATTATGCCTTGGGTTATATGTGTTTCAGTTTGTCTTTGTGTATAACACGTTTACGTTCTCCACAGTGTTTAGGTCCATATCTGGATTTTTACACATGACTAATGTGACGCAGAGTTTTGCGATCAGATGAAAGAAAATGATGAGCCTTTAGCAGCTGATTGGGCAGGGCTTGTGATTGACATTTCATGTCACAGGAAAATGGGAGCAGTCAGAAATATATGAGCAGTTCAGCAGCAGCTCGTCAGTCATCCTCTCCGCAAATAAATGGGCAAGTGCAGAGTCGAGGAGCAATGTGAGGGTTGGGTCAAGATGTCCACCTGAAGGACCTCACTGATGAATCAGGTCATTGGCAGTGGTAGATCGGCTGTACATACTCAGGTGGGAAGTAGCCCACATGCCCATGACAACGACCCCTCCAGCGCAGGGAATCAGAGCAGTCAATGAGTTCGATGACATCACCACGCATGAAGCGTAGCTGAGAAGAGTGGTGTGGGTTGAAATCAAAAAGAGCATGTGCATGATGGGGACGCTGTGGAAGAGAATATAAAAATAAGGACCGGGGGTGGAAGGAGGGGACAAAAGAAAGGAGACTTTTAATAGCACACATCCTCTAAGTACATCACTTTAGTCTATCTTCATTATTAGCAGTGAGTCATCCATTTCCACTCTGTATCAGAGCTGTGTTAAATTACATTTTCATTTCCCTCTGGCTTCACATTTAAAGCATTCTGTGTACTGATACACAGTATGATGCAATCACAAGAAATGGGAGTGTATTTTGTTACTGAGGTTACCTTTGAGAAACAAATTCACCAGACAGGTGCAGGTGACAGGCTCAACTCTTCCAACTGCAAATTTACTCTGATATTCTGGCATGTTTGAAACTGTATGTGTCATGTGCAACATAGAAACACATCGTGGTTGCCCGTGGCATGATGGAAAAAGTTCAGCCGATGACTGACTTCATTGGCTGCACTGTAAATCCACACAAGTTTGAGAGTTTCTTTGGAGGAAGTATTGAAATGTAAATGACTGACTGCAGGCATTTTTTAATTTCAGTCAATTATGATTTGATGTTTCATGTCACATTTAGCCTTTTTCCTTTTGTCTCTTATTTTTTCCATTTGCCTTAAGGAATTTTTTTTTCTTTTAGGTTTCAAAATTTCATGTTTCTCTTCAAAGAGAAAAATACGTTTGAATATTTGAAGTTGAAACTATGGAAATACTCTATACATATGTTTCTCTTATTATTATATATGGTATATTGCTTTCAAAATACTCCTTCAGCATGGTTTAAATTGAGAGTCTAGAAGTTCTGCACCTCTTCTCTTGGTTTGGAAAATTCCCTTTTGGTTGAAAAATTCATGGTGGACAATACAGTTGTTATTCTCACATTCTGAAATGTTTGAAACGTTTTCTTTAATTATCAGCCATAATCCATCTAGTCAATGAATTTTTAAATTGAGCGTTTCTCCATGACTATATAAAAACTAACAAAAACTGTCTATGAACAACTACGGGTATATGCTTCAGAGAGTTCAGATATGGGTGCAAAGCAGCATCTGTATTAAAACGTCAAACATATTGCTTTTATAATTTTCATTAATATACTAAAATAAGATAATTTTAGTATATTACACAGAAAGAAAATATATGAGACCTAAGTAATGTATTGTTTAGTCCTGACCCCCAGACGATGGATTTTGTGCATTTTTGAAAATTTGTTGGTCTCAAGGGAATAATCATGTTATGTCTGGTTTGCAGAGCCAGGCAGCTGTTTCTCCTTTTTTTCACTCTTTGTGCTAAGCAAACCAGCAGCAGGGAGTGGTAGCCATCTTTTTCTCAAGTTCCTTCCAGAGAAAATTGTGTAAAGTTTGTACACGTGACATACCGATGCACAGACAAGACACAGAGAGGCAGACAGCAGTGGTGAGGTAGACAAGATTAAAGAAAAAAAAAAAGTGCACATTTACTGAGGACACCTTTTAAAGCTACAGTTGGATACTTGCACCCCTGAAATATTATAAACTGGAGCTTATATTTAATGTGCTTCCCTGACAACAGAAGTGTATTTTGTCAAAGATTCTAAATCCTAAAACAGTGTAAGTTAAGGTATTTTAAATAGTAGCCTCTCTTTATGGTTTAAGCCTGTAAATAAGGTGTGTATTTCATCGAAATTTGCCCATCTGAATTAAAACTGTGCCACAAAGGTCCCATCCTCTTAAACTTTGTGTTGACTACATTTGGCTTTAATTAGGGCAGAGCTTTAAATAGAGTAGAGGAAAGACAAAAAGAGAAATGGAATAAGACACAGCTCAGTAGACAGAGTCCAGAATGGTATCTGTGATGGGGTAGGGTGATAAGAGTTAAGAGCACAGACATACTAAAAACCCCTTTGAACCACGAGAGATGGCAAGGTGAGCTGCTTTCAATTCAGCCCACAGACGATGTGCTTTCGCCATCTCACCGTGTCTTTCTTAGCGAGCACAAAAAATAGCATTTTCCATTCTCCCCTGATGGTTGGCCTCCACTGATCTCAGCTGACTGGAGAAGTAAAAAGCAGTTTAGGAGTAGCAGAATAAAAGCAACTATTTTAGGAAGAGTGGCTCGAACTTAACAAACCTCTTCACCGTCAGTTTGCACTCCAACAGAGAAATGCAGATGTGACGTGCACAAGGAGGGAACAGAAAGGGAAGAAAGCCTGATGTGTGTGATGGGTTGCTGTGCGCTTTATTTCTGTGGCGTGCTCTGTTTTACACTGGAGCCCAGTATAATGGCATCCGAGTGCAGTCAGACAGACACAGACATGCACTATCACACCATACATAGGGATTAGGATCAAAAGACGCAGATGCAATCAATCATTCCCACAAATCTATAAAATCCTCATGGCCTTATCTTTTATTGTTCCACTGATCTAGTCTAGACTTCTTGTTTGTGTGTGATTGGGTGTGAGAGGGCATGTGTGTGCAGGCTTCTGTTTGCTTGGGTGTGTGTGAATTTCTCAGTGCTACACTGTGACTTTAGTGTGTATATATTTCTGGTGCGAGTAAAGAGTGCAGAAGGGAAGCATCCATTCATTACCTCAGTGCCAGCTTGTGAGGAGGAGGAGTTTTGGAGAGAAAATATGGTCCCTCTTTATCAGCTACACTTGGCCGTCCTGTGATCAGTGGAACAAATTACTCCGTATCATCAATGGATTACAGCTTTGTACTGGATTTGTCTCTTTGTGCACACACACACACACACACACACACACGTAAAAGTGGCCCTGACACGGCTTCTCCTCCTGCTTAAAAATGACAAGGTCTCATAAACAGGGCAGAGTTTTGCATGAACCCACTTTTTTTGTTTGAAGGAGAAGCTTAGCGACACAAGGGTATAGAAGATATGCTGATGAGAGAATAGGAAAAAAAAAACCCAATAACAACTGAGAATTATTTCCCATCCTGCCGTAGAGTGATAAGACGTGATCTTTAGCCATGTAATGAGCTGATGTGGAATTAGTTGAGAAAGACTAACCACATAATGGGAGGGACACCAGAAGGAGCACTGCAACATGATTCATAGATTAAACCGGCCCTCGACAGACTTGGTTTATGGCTGTGATCGTGTAGTGGTGTCAGAAACAGTGAGGAAAAGATGAGCCAAACAGGCAGTAATCAGCTTTAGAGTCCGTTTCCGGGCAGATCATTTTACAGAACCTGGGTCGATGTTCAAATGATTTCTCTCTGTTGGTTCAATTAATTATCTGAAGGCCTAAACGGAGCGATATAAGGAGTATTTTTTCCTTGTTTTCTTGTGTTTTTAGTGTCACTGCCTGAAATTGCCAATGGTACATTGCTAACTGAAGAACTGCACGTATGCTATTAATATTTCATTTTTTCACTATATATATTCAACATGAAACATACAGACTGAGAATACAAAGGGAGGGAAGCTGCATCTACCAATTAAATCCTCTTGTTTTCTCTTTGGTATCGTCAGTTGAGTGAAACCTTACCAAAGTGAAGAGTTTTTAATTGTGTGTGAAGATGAAATATGTGCAGTGTAATATAAAGTGACAGTCAAAAAGGGCATTTTGGAACTAAACTAAGTTTAATGTTTTGAATGTGTTTTAATCTGCAGCATAACAAATACCACTGATTTGTTGGGTTAAAAAAAAAATCTTAATATCAAAATTGATCAACTGATGAATAACGATTTAAACATGTCCTAAGCAGAGAGGTTTATGAAAATATATTCAGTGGAAGGTTTTTACATTTCAAATGATAAGATAGAGAGAAAATACCGTCTCAATTTCTAGCACAAGATTCAGATGTTAAGTAACAACCCAACAGTACCTGATATAATCAATGCGTTCCCACCTATGAAATGGAGGTTAGAATTTCTGATGAGCAAGATGCATTCACAGAAATCTGATATCCTAAATTTTGGTGCAAAATTTTTGTCTATTTGTATCTTTAAAAATAAATTAATGAAAATATAATTACATCTTAGATACTGAAGTTAAGTCACAATTATTAAGCAGTACAGGAAACACAGAAACAAACATGAAGGTATGAGTAAGGTGCTGTGAGCTGATGTGGGAAGACAGATTAAGACTAAGGCCACAGAGTCATGTTGGCAAACACAGCACCTTCAGCACGCCATTGTCTACTATGGGGCATCTGAGACCTTCTCTCCAGGTCATGATGAAACGGCATGGCAGCCTACAGTTCAAGAAAAATCATAGGCAGCAAGCGAATGTTGATCAAACCAGTAGTTGCTGCTCAAGGAAACATAATCCAGTCTGCACGGTTGTGTATGTATGTATGAGTCCAGCGAGCACGCAATGCTTATTAGAGCAAAACCTATGAACACGTCATTCAGACCTAAGGCAGAATGATAAGGAAGAAGCACTGTTTATTGTCATCATGAATATTTAATAATCATTTTAATGATGTGATAGCATTGGAAATGACCTGGAGTAATTTTGCTCTGTATAAGGAATTAATCTGGTAATTATCATTCCTTAGGACACTGAAAAAACATAAAATACTAACTAAATAAAAAGGAGTGATTATATTAAAAGATGCCCAGCCTTTATCCCTTCTGACTGAGCAGCAGTCCTGTGATTATTTTGTGGAATACATTTTTTTGTTTTAATCTGCTGGGAGTATATGATTTCTCAAATATGCAGAAAAGCCTTTCATAAACTTGTCAGGGTGCTGAATGATGTAGATACAGCATTAAAATTAAGCTGAAAAGATTGTTCAGGCTATTGTTCCGGCTATTCATATCATTCAACTCTAAATTAATTAACTTATCTTTTTATTTAAGTTTGATATCTCTGCAATGAAAATGAGGAGACTCCCTGTTTTCTGACAATTCATACATTTAAAATCTATTCACTAAAGAAAAAAAATCTGCAGATTGATGAATAATGAATATAATCTTTAGTTGCAGCCCAACTAAAGTAATGATAAGAGGCTTGTGAAGAGACAACTATCATTAAAACAATTGAGAAAAGCTGGAATAATGAATAACGAGCCAGTGACTGACTGGATCCCTCGGTACAGGAGATTGTACTAGAGAGAATAAATTAAGTCTAAATAACAATGAAATTGAAAAGCATGGACATCCTCTTAAAGTCCTCACTCCGTTTTATAATTGCAATAATTTTCCATAAAACAGGAAAATAACGCAGCAGGGTTTTTACGCATATTTTATGTTGAAACTTTCAAATGGTCATTTTCCTTGGATTTGTCACTGCAGACCACAGATCCTGTATTCATTACTTTAATAGCCACAGAAAGATTGTTTTGAATTAGCAATTTGGGAAGACAAGAGGTCAGTCATTGTCTCTATTAAACTATTACGCCACCAATCACTACACACAAGGTTAAACCTCGGGCAAGAGCCACTTCACTGATATTATGAGTTCTCTGAAATAAGTTGCTCAAAAGGCGTGAACACTGTTAACTTCTCATATGTAGGTCATGCAGTTTCTCTCACTCCCGTGAGACGGCCGTCATTATCTTTCGTTTAACTACCTTAATAATGTCCTCAAGCTAAATACTTCACTTGCACCTGCTCCAGCTGTGTTTACTCCACAGTGAGTTACAGCTCTCATGAAACTGCAGGGCTGCAGACTGCATCCATATGAGCGTCTTGTGTCTATTTTTGGGTTTGTGAGTTTGGGTGATCTTGTGATCTTGTGTATGTATGTGTGTGTCGGGGGGGTCTTTATTTTCTTTATCTTTGATTATAAAGCACTTTGTGCTACATTTCCTTTTGTATGAAAAGTGCTATACAAATAAAGTTATTATTATTATTATTACTTCTCGGTCTCAACCAATGTTTTGGAATACCAGTGCTTTTGAAAAAGTCAATCTGGAGGACATTGTGTGTGTGTGATGTTGTGAAACAAGAAATGGTTTCATGACAGGCTGCTATGTGAAACAAAAGTCTATTTTTAGGATCAAAATCTGTTGTCGTCATCTGAAAGTCTGCTGCTCCACCAGGTGAAACACAATACTAGACTGGATCCTATAGCCAGTTACAACACAGCACTGTTGCCTGCAGATCAAGAAGAAAATAAAAGTTGATGAGAAGCTGAAATCCTGTTGGCTTGAATGCTACAGTTCACTCCGTAACTGTTACTCACAACAGCCAATTTTTGAAGGAATGAAGAGAGAAAAGAAAAGGCTTATTGAAGTAAAACTCGTCGTAAAGATCAATAAATGTGGACTACCTCTGAGAGGAGCATACGGTTTAGACCGTGTTACCCACCTAATCCAATTTGATTTTCTAGTGCTGCTTCTGGTCCAAACCCATTCAACTATCATGAAACAACGCTACTCAATTTGATTCTTATTGGAATTGAGAAACTCCTTTACTTTATGTGTTCTTTAAAATATATTAAAGCAATGAAGGTATTTTATTTCAAGCAATAGCTAGGATTTTTTTTTTTTTTTTCAGATTCTCTTCCTACATTATGAGACATATTGCTCCAAGCTTCAAACAAGATAATACACGTCAGACTGAAATCTGAGTCTGTTTGAAAAAGGAAAAAAGAAATACCCTCATGGTGACCTTATCTATATCAGACATACACAGCAGAGTATGTGTGAATGTGTCACCATGTGTTGACCATCTCAACATCAGCACATTGAACACCATGGTCTCCTTGCTATTATGTCTTTATTGAGCAGTAAGTGGATTGTTGACTCCAGGGTTGAAAATTGAGCCAGAGGAATTAAAGCGATAGTCGTAAAATGATCTCCATCTGCAGACGTGAAACAGATGGTGGCACGATGGCAATAGAAACCTGGAAGCTCGTCTCATCTGCTAGAAAGTTGCTTTGGGCCAGGACAGGCTTCTGGCAGAGGACTTTTAACAGACACATACATCTGGGCTGAAGTGTTTCATGTCTAGAAATGTTGTGTCTTTTTTGATAATATCAAATTGGTTATGCTATTAAAATGATATCTTTAATAATTTATATGGATTATGGATTAGATACATATTTGGCTGTATACACAACTATGACTGAAAGACAAAGATGCTATGGTTATAAAATCTGGATTTAAACAGCACCTTAAAAATGGCTCGGGAATGACTGCTGGAAACATGTAGCTTTATTTTGTGGCATGGGTTTCAATCATCATTTCATACCTTATCCATACCCTGAATTAAAATGCTGTGTATGTGAGCACAGGAGTAGACACGAGCAACCAGAAAAAGGGCTGAAACCAGCTGCCACTGGGCATCTTTGTCTTTCCTGGAAATAAACCACTAGTGCTATGTGAATTTTTTATTTCCCCATTCTTTGGCAGCAACTAAAGAGTTGATTGGGTGTGCATTCTTAGCAGGCATAGTAAGGACCTAAAATACTAACATTCAAGGAGACAGCATAGATAGCACAGTTTCATGCATTTGCTAATTAGGTGGAAAGGTGATGGGCAGGAGCAGACCAACAATGGGATGTTTTTAATTGCGCAAAAAAGTATCCAGCTGCATTCACAGCTCAGTCATCCTTTTGTAACTTACTGTTGAGAAATATATAAAAAAAAAAAAAAAAAAGCCTAAAAGAGAACGATGCGCTCTGAGGAATCCCTGGTCTCTTTGTTAAACGTCTAAATATTAGTTTTCCCTCCCTGCTGTAAATCAATTATGTTCCCCGTGAGAGTTTTCTCTTGCCTGACTATGACTTTACATTTTTCTCCTTGTAGTGCTCAACACTGCGTTTTTTTTTTTTTTTTTTTCTACCAACTGGAAGTCTATTCTCAGGTGCCAAGCTACAGAAGTGAATCAGATGTAATAAGTATTAGCATGCGGTTGGTGTTGCAGTGATACAAACGTGCTGTCATGTCAGGATCGTTGTGCATCAAATCCCGCCGTAGATAAGGGTTTGCCTGAGGGTGCAGCTTGCGTGCCACTCCCAGCTGTAGCTACCAAGCAGTGTGATCTTGTCTGCATAATGAATTTACAAAAACAACAGCGGCAGCTTTTCCCACAGTGACATCATCATGGGAACTACACTGAACCAGCAGACTTTTGCTACAAAAGACAAAAATACTGTACAATGAATGCATTGGTATATCATCCTTTTAACCTTCCACAGCATTATTATGCACTTGTAGTGTGTTTGGATCGATTCTACATTCAGCCACACGAATATCATTTAGTATATTGTTAACAAATTATCCAAGCGCATGAAGTGCGAATGATGACACCCTGACCTATTGAAGCTAGATTAAACTCAATAAAGATGTTTTGTGATGGCTTTATATGTACAGACAAAATTGAAAAAACTGCCTACTTGCCTTTTAAAATATGTTTTCTTTAGTGCTGCAGTGATTACTTCTTCTGGTTCAGTGCTTGAGGTGACTGAATTGGCTCTGGTTCTAACCAGCAGCAGTCCTGTGATATTTCATTATGAGCTGCACCTCTAAGGCAAACCCTGCTGCAATGGTCACACCTCCAGAAATTGGACCAGCATATGGACTGCTCCCATTGCTGTCAGCTCCATTAAAAAATTGATATGCTTTAATGTCACCATGGATTGAAATATGAACACCAGCTTGCTATGTTTGTGCCGACATACTGATTTGACAACAGATTGGGGGGAAAAAAATCACATTTGTCAAAATGCAGTTAGACTGGCAGCAACAGGGAAATGGAAGGAGACGGAGACAGATGACGACATGATGATTTGGCAAAGAGATTTAGCCTCCCGAGAACCAAGCTTTTATTTGGTATGCATGTTGGTGGGTTCTGCTGGCCGTTACTGATCATTGTAATGTGCTCCACATGATGGCAGAGACAAGTGTCCATGAATGAAGCTCTCTAAGTTCAGCAATATTAAGGACAGTGGCAAAGAGAGGCCAAAATGTAGCATCCTCTTATGAGGATGCAGGGTCTTGAGGAAGTAAAAAAAACAAAACAATGATGATGCAAAAATAATAATAATAATAACAAATTATAATAATGATAAACAAATAAATAAAAAATTTAAGTTCTACATGACTGAGAATGTCAACTGTCAATGTCAATGTCAACTTTCTTCATATAGCACATTTTAAAAAGGCCAAGATCCGACAAAAGTAAAATAAATACAGTGAGACAATTAAGAGCATAGAAAGAAACGTCGCAATAATAATAAGAGACCCAAAAGAGGTGTCTGGGCTCAGCCAAAGGCCAAGGAGGAAAAAATGTATCTTTAGCAGTGTTTTACACTGGAGAGGCTATTTTCAGTCCACACTGCCAAGGGTAACGAGTTCCACTGAGTGCCTCTAGTTTCTAATAAACATAGAGGAACGTCATCATCTGGTTTTGCTGACCTAAGGGCACTGGAGGGCTGATGCAAATGAATAAGGTCAGACAGATATTCTGGGGTCAGCCCATTTAGAGTCTTTAAAACAAATAAAAGACCCTTAAATTCAATATTACATCTGTGAAGAGAGTACCGGAGTTACGTGCTCGCACTTCTTTTTTCCCCATTGAGAGACAAGCTGCTGCGTTCTGTACAAACTGCAGGTGGTTTAGTTCTGACTGATCAATATCCACATGGAAAGAATTGCAGTAGTCCAAGTGAGAAGTAATAAAAGCATGAATAACTTTCTTTCAGGCATAAATTAGGTTTGACTTTAGCTAGCTAACCCTAACCCTCAGCTGAAAAAAAGCAAGACAACAGAACTGACCTGTTTATCTAGTTATAAAAGCCACTAATGGGCCAAGAGAGCTGGCAAGGACCTCGACTAGATCAGGGTGACCGAACAAGATAACGTCTGTTTTGTTTTCATTTAATTTTAAGATGTTTAAGAAGTCCATCCATGTTTTTATATCACTTATGCAGTTCAGCACAGCCTGAAGTGAATCTTGGCAGTTAAACGAAGTACCACACTTCCTAAATATCAACCCCAGGGGTAGTAGCATTTAAAGAGAAAACAATAGAGGGCCCAGAACTGAGCCCTGCTAGACCACACAAGTGAGAAGGGCCACTAAAGAGGAAATTTGGCCCATATGAGCAGAGAATGTTCTTTCGGAAAGATGTGATTCGAACCATCTTAAAGCAGTGCCTTTTAATCCTACACGGAGCTCTAATGTAGGCGTGAAGCAGGGAAAGACAGAAGCAGTTACACTGGTTTGCTGGGTTATTACAAGAACAACAAAAAGAAAGGAAAACTCATATTCCACAATTCAAAAGAGGAAAAAAAATACTTAATTTAGTATACAGAAAGTTTAAGAGGAATTTGCTAAAAATTCTGAAATGAAATTATTGTGTAAATGTTTTATATATCTATATACGTATATATATTTGTTGTCACATAGTCAGTAATTGCCTAATTGCCTTTTAAAATATGTTTTCAGCAAATAGACCTTTGAATGTTGTTTGTGGCTGTAAGTAATTCAAGGTAGCTCGATTGCATAAAGAAAACAAACAAGGAGCTACTGACCCTGGTGAAGTGCTCGGGGTCTCTCAGAAAGACGGTCCTCTCCTTAGCGATGCTGTTGCTGTGGTAGAACTCCACCAGCTCATTCAGAGAGGAGAACAGCTCGTCCCACACGTAGTACTGACCACAGCGATCCTGCAGCACCTTGAAATGCTGCGCGTGGTCCCCATAACTGTCAAACAAAAACATTTTCAGAATTCAGTGCTGCTGTACTCGGATTTAAGAGATGACTGTAGGGATGTCTTCATCTGATCTTCTCAGAGTCTGGTGTGTCTTCACGTCACAAACCTTGTTTTGCATACAATAAATGCAAGACTTTTACTTTGAGGGCAGCAGTCTAGATCTTTGGTCATCTCATCCACCCTTTTAACTCCACACCAGCTGTCAGAGCTGGCATGTGTTCAGTGCCGTCTTGTTAATTTCTTTTTCTCATGAAAAAACGGCTGGTCATGTTTATTTCCTATTTTATTTTCATATTATAGCATTTAGCTATTTCAACCAGGTTGGACCAAACAATACAAAAAAAAAATAGAGCAGAAAATTGTGAATTATTTATGAAGAAAAACACACAAAAAAATGTGGAAAAATCACTATAACCAGGAGTGAATAGAGGCAGAGTCATTATCAGCGGGGTCGTTTTTAGTATGTGTGAGTCATATTTTGGAATTTAAAGAGCAGATGATGACATTTACATGGGCTGCTCTGTGGGTCTGGGGCAGTGTGTGCAAAGCAGATGATGTCAAACAAAAACCTGTGAAGATATTTTCCTATTAGTGATTTTATTTAATGCAATGTTAAACTGTTGGCAAAAATTTAGCTCATGGTGCTAAGAATATATATATATAAACATATGTTGAAGGCAATGGAACAAAAATAGCCCGCATGTTGGACTGCACGCCTTTGTTGCTGTGATTAAAAGAGTTTGGCCAGGGTTCATTGGGAATCATACCTGCTCCAATATTCTGCTCTGTGATGGTTGTTAAGTCACTTTTCAGCTTAGAAATCTGTATATCTCACCATGATCATACTGTTATATAATTGCACCTAATATGCACCGGAAGTCAACTCCCCCATATTTCTAAACACATCACAGACTAGATGTGTGTGTGTGGGTACACCTTATGTTAATTATGTTAAAATCTCATTTACTAGGATGACAGATCTTTACTATAAATCATTTGCCTTTTCTCTACTGCAAGCACAATTTTTCATTCATGGGTTGACCTCACCAATCTCCACCTCAATCTAGTCCGATGGGCACTGCTCCAAGCACGGGGAAACTAAATGAGCTTGGGTGTATTTCACCCAGAATTTCTTTCTCTATTCAACCGCCGAGCTCTGTGAACAAGCAGGACTGACTCCCTGATGACTAGGTGGCATTCAGCTAGACCTCCACCATGCCCTTCTTTCTCTGCCTTCTCTGTTTCACCCTGCATGCCCTCATTTCTCTCCTCTCGCCCCTCAGTCATTGTCCCAGAAAAATGATGAAGCTCTGGGGGGAAAAAAATGGGTTGCAATTCAAGTCACGTGAGGTTTTTTGACTGATTTTTGGATTTACACTGCTCCAGCCTCCGTAGAGTTTGAGCATTAAATCATTCTGTCTGAACAGCAGTGTTATCTGTCAGCCTTTTTCTTCTTTCTGCCTCTGGCTCTGTATTCCTCTGTGTTTTCACTCTCCTCTATCCAAACTTTTCCTCCCCAATTACAATTATGTTCTCCACTCAGTTTCCATTGCCTTTTGTGAATCAGCCTCATTCCTCCACTGACATGCACATATGCAACACAAAATTGTGAAAGTCTCTGAGTAATTTCCTTTACCCCCCACCCCACCTCCAACTGCCCCTGCTTGTCTGACATCCTTTACTGCACCCCACTGGCGGGGCTCTGTTACTGCCGGCAGCTGTGCAAGTGTGCAGCTGCACTGGGGCCAGATCGTGCAAAGACGCCAGAGAGTACAGAAGGTGAAGAGAGAAGTGATGATTGAAGACCGGATGCCAACATGGTAACTTTACCTTTAGGGGATTCACAAATAATACAATGGCGCATTAAAGACATTGCATACTCAGAAGGAAGGAAAAGGGAAACAAAGCACATTAAATTGTGCTGGCGATGTTCACCACATCTAGCACACATTTCCTGTTGGCAGTCGTAACCATGATATGTCACATTTCAGTTGTTTCTTAGCATGAACTGCTGTCTCTTCAAAAAAGAAATGCCCAAAAAACGGGCTGTTTCATGCCATAGATTTCATCCCGTAGCTGTCGGCACATCATGAACTTATATGACAATTGTAAACTCAAGCGCACCGTGTGATGAAATATCGTTAAAACTGGTTTTCACATATGGCCAGCAGAAGCTAGCTCTCATATGGGAACTAATTCTAGTTGACATATAACAGAAAATCTTATGTCATACATATTTTATGTTAGAAATGTAAGTGTATAAGAGATTAAATCAACTTTTCTCAAAACCTCCATAGATAAAATCTTAATATGAATGTTTTATTTCAGTCATAATGCGACGTCACTAGTTTTGGGATGAGAGACCAAAACTAATTTGAAATATTTCATGCTGAACCGAAACCAGTCATGTCAGTCACATGTGTCTAAAGAGGGGCTGAATTTCCTGTGGTTTCTCCCTACAGCTGATCAGAATCCATTCAACTATGGAAATGGAAAAACAATGGAAACTTGATAATACTGGTTTTTAATAAGTTGTTTTCATTTATGGTCCCATTGTGGTGAATATCAATTTCAACTAGGTCAGTCAATTGCCAGTAGGGAATTGTAAAAGTGGAAAAAAATGTTTTAAAGAGGAAGGAAAAAGAAAATGAGAACAAGTAGATGAAATGTTGCCGCTCTGACAGTGTTAGGCTGATGGCTTTATTAATTATCACCCAGACACATTAGACAACCTGTGTGCTGTAACAACTCAGACAAATTCTGTCTCAGCTTCATCACACACAAAGCACGCTCTCCAAGTGCCCTGATCCAGCGTAATTAAGGCCCACAGCGATAGAGAGATTACGTTCTTTTTCCAAGTAAAAGGAAATGATAGGGAGAGATTGAAAGAGAACGAGAAGTAGAACGATTGAAGGAGGGGAAAATGAAATAGATGCAGCGATACAACACACAGTGAGAGATATTCCATCGATGAGAAGAGAAGTTATTTTTAAAAGTTTTACTCAGTGCCAACACAATTCAAGATGCGTGAAGGTCACCCATCCATCTCTTTCTCTCCCTCTAAACTTCCCCATCAATCTATTCTCACTTCCCTGTTCTTGCTGTCTCTCTTGCTGGCAACCCCCCTCCTCAAATCTGCCGTTCAGTTTCTAAACTGCTGCAGATGTCTGCCATACTTCACACTGACGCACTGACACCTCCAGCTGTCAATTTAACTTGCTGACTGTGTGTGAGCGTCAGTGACCGATAGTCGTGTCAAGGAGTTATCAGTATGCATCTTTTGCCGCAAAACACAGATTATATCATGTGTTGATTTGTGCCAAGTCCCTTGGTGTCTGTATCTTGCTGTGTGTGTGTATAAGTAGAGTATATGTGCATGATTTTGTAACGATGTCATCCTTGCATGTGTGTGCATGTGTATCATACTTGCATGTCAGCCAAGCATGTCAGTGAGCAAGTGAGAGGTTCGGCTCCTCCCATGGAATTAAAAAAGGATGACAGTCACCTGCTGCAATAGATTGATGGTGTGTGTGTGTGTGTGTGTATGTCTGTACTTGTTTTTGCAGTTAGGTAGCTGAGACGGATTGAATGACATGAAGAATGATAAAAGATGTTTGGTGGAGGCAATTTAGTCAAAAGTGTGTCGACAGCACAATAAGGAATCTCTCAGAAAGAGATGATATGAGTGCCACAAAATAAGATGGAGTCTCTTCTCCAACCAATTATTATCAGAAAGAAAAGCACTTCTCTTGACAAACAAAAATATATACAGCTTTTGAAATGATATCATGTCTGTATGGTTTGGTGTCATTTCAACTCCTCAGCCAAGTTTTAAATGTCAGTCAGGCACTTAAGAAAAAATTAGGCCAGAACAACACGGATCAGCTTTAGAAAAACTTGTTAAGATATATTTCAGGAGATAGAGCCCATATTTGCATCTGGCAACTGTTAACACGTATATAAAGGAATGAGTATATGAGCAGTTTATCAGAGCAGACTGCATGGAAAGAGAAAATAATCCAGAGCCATGGTTTTTTTGGCTGTATAATGTGAGAAAGGTGGGGGGGGCTAACATTTCTGGAAGCTTTGCAGTTTAATACCCTGTAAATTTAACATGCATAGGATTACTTTGCTCGCTGAGGCTCCCAGAGATTAACTAAACCAGCCTGTAGCCATTAAAGATAGTTACAATAGTAAGTAAAGTCTACAATAGTTTGGCAGGTTGGGAAATGCACTATTTAAGTGTAGGTGGGAATTGATATTGAAATATGAATGGTGAATATAAAGCTAGCCTGTAGCCATGCAGTTAGGTTACTTTATCGGAAACTGGCCTGAATGGCAAATGTTGGATTCAACAAACCAGGCAGTTCTAGAGGTGCACTTAGGCAGAATTTGATAAAATCCAGCCAGCTGTTTTCAATCATCTGTGCTAAGCTGGCCATCTGCTGGTGACAGATTTACTTTTACCATTCAGAACGTTATGAAGTTTCTCGTCTGTTTCTCAGCAAGTGTCATACCAAAAACATCCAACTTTCGAGCATGAGTCATGGGGGAGCTTTTACCGTAACTTTTTACCCCAACAGTTAATCCAGAGAACAGCTGCACTGAGATGAAAGGCAAAGCACAGAGTGAGGAAAGAATTGAGAAAACAAGATGAACAGGGAATGAGAAAGGGGAAGAAAGGAGGAGACCTTCAGGAGACTTTGCATCCCATAGTACTAGCTGGTTTTATTTCATCACTGCTGTCAACATGAGAAAACGGAGCAATAAGAACTTAAAGCAGAGCCACTACCTCCACAGCACTCTGCACCCCTGCTGCCGCTGCTCGCTCTTTCTCCCTTACTCTCTGTGTATTTTCCCCTGCCTTCTGTATTTCTGCCCCCGTCTCTCTCGCCTCTCCCTCTCTGTTGTGTTTTGGTCACTGAACTGTGGTATTAAATTGTGCCATTGAGCTGCAGCTGCTTTAGTCTAAACCAGAGAGCTGTTAAAACAGAGGACCGATGCGCAAGTTATTTTTATGGGTATTTTTAGACATATTTTTGGCAAGGAGGAACTCATTAGTTCATTACAGTTATTTCCATATCCCTCCAGCACCCTTTTTTCATCATATGCAAACAACTTTACAGGAATGGTTGGCTTATTTACTTTGTTGCCAAGAGTTAAACTGAAGATTGATACTGCAGTTATGTCTGTGTGAGGCTACAGCCAGCAGGCAATTAGCTTGAGCACGAGAACTGGACTTTGTAGCATTTGGCTCTGTTGGGATAGTATATAAAATAACATGTTGTTGATACTGAGCTGCTTTCCTGTGTGGAGTGATGATATTCATTCATTCTCAAATTGTAAAACTATTGCACGTGTGGTTTTGGGTTGTATGCTGTAGATTACGGATACATCTTAAAGAAAAAGTTCCCCTAAGAAGATGGATCCTATATTTTTTTTTGCAAAATTTTATTGCTTAATTTCCTTACTCACCTTTTAATACTAAAATGTCACTTGGTCCACATACTAGTTCATTCATGCGTTTCCCCACATGCATTAATTTTTCCAAGTTAACTTAACTAATGTACTATCTGAGGAGTCACTTGGTGTGAAATTGCCCACCAAAGTGATGACATTCATGTGATACCGAACCCACAGAAAAAAATCTAGCTGCAAAATAATTGTAAGTGCAAAGGTCAGCGCTCTTCAAGGGTTCCTCTTTAGAGTAATGACCCTGATAAAAAAGACTAATTATGACTTACAACAAGGAGAATGAATGAGCAGTTCAATTCGGCATATAATGTATGAGCTATCACCGTGGCAAAGCTCGAGTCATTCATATCTGAAGTCAAGTAAAAACGTGGTGGCCAGGAGGATGTTTTCTGTAGCTGAAAATACCAATTTGGATCAGACATGTGGCTGAGTGAACTGATGTGGTTTAAATGTTTCAATGGTAGTCTCAAGGAAAAACACCCAGATTATGCTCCTTGAATAACAAGCACACAGCACACACATTTTGGGACACATCACTTCAGACAGACACATGAATCAGGCAAATGTCAGACATTTAAATCAAATAAAATGGCTTTCGTTCTACTTGACTTTCACTTGATGAAAGACCAAAGACAAAGGAAAACCAGCTGAGCGTTTGTGAGCATGCATGCATGTGCTGACCACTGTGCTCTTCAGAATTAAATGTGTGAAGTAGGACGTCACTGTGGTTGAAACATTTTGATCTCTATCACTCACGTAGCAAGAAAGCAATGCTCTGCTTGTATAAATTGACAGAAAAAAAAAAAAAGTTTGTGTTGTTTCAAGTGGGGAAAGGTGAAACAACACAAAAGTACAAGACCAACATTTCACTAAGGAAACACTCATGCATTGTAATTTTAAGTAATGCATTTAAGTATGCACCGACTTTGTGTCAACGTAAATAGTTTTCTTTTGCTGATGGTTTCTTGGAATGTGTTGAAGACACAGAGGCTGAGCACAGTGGTTACTTTGGTGCAGGTGGGGGGACTGACATTGATAGTGACTGGCATACTAAGGGTAAGAATCAGGAAGTGAGGTTTTCCATTTGAGAAAAGGTGACAGTTACGTCTCTTCTCTGGAACAGACTCTAAAACACCACACTGCTACACAGCAGGCTGCCTTTTATGTTAAATGCTAGTGCGCTTTTTTCTTGACTTGAAATAGTTTTTCAGAATAGATCAATACTATAGCAAATACGACAAGATCAAATGTATCCTTGATGACATTCCAGCTGAGCTAGATGAAGTCTTCAACTGTAGGTTGGCATCACTTTGCTCTACTTTCCAAAAATAAGCTACTAAATAACCCATTGCGACGGTTTCACTGGGCACAGTCAGAAGTTAGTACCCTGTTCATCTTTCCAAAACACGGCATGACTGATCACCTTAATGGTCTGCAGGCAGAACTCTGTGTACCAATGTGACGGTGGGCTCATGTTACCGGATTTTTCTCTGGAGAGAAGTAAGCATTTTATATCGACTGATACTTTAATATGATGGTTGCAGTGTATTTTTGATTCAGTGTAATATTTGGCCATCCAAATAAATGAATGCAGTATTTCTTACTTTGCTGAAATAATGTGATTTGGTCACACTCTAGTGAAAACTGGAGGTTTTGAATTTTCCAGGAAATTATTTGAAGTGTACTGAGTAACTAATCCTTAATTTATGATTTCATAAAATTCTCCCTCTCCAAGGGCCGAATACATCATTTAAAACCTATTAAATCATACATATTTTAAGGGAAATAAACATAGAAATCAATTCTTTTTGCAACATGGTCTCTAGAATCTGGTAAAAATTTTCTGGAATTTCAGTCATGATCTCAGTGCTTATGAAATCCTGAATTTAGTGTGCAATGTGATGATAGCGGTTACGTCTGTGGGAGTGAACCATATGGCCTTAAAACAATATAAACGGTGTATCACAACCAATTCAATAGCTGCACAAGAAACTAACCCTTTGCTCTAATAAAAAATAAGTAAAAAAAAATATAAAAGGTATCGTCTAAGAAAATCCAATTTAAAAACATTAAAGGCCGCTCGTTTCAATTTAAATATCACAAATTTATAGTTTCCCTTATCGCACATTCATTCACGTTTCCAACTTGCACCTGCAGTGTTTCCAATAAACAAAGGAACAAACAAAACAAACAAAAAAACCTTTCTTGAACCCATTCACAGTTGTGAAAGTGGATCCAATTTCATGGACTGACGTGACGGCTAAAGCCCGACCAAGCTGAGCCAACTCTCCACAGTTACCTCTGTCAGGACGCTTCCTCTGACAGGCGACCACACACACTCACTCATACACACACATTCAGACAAACACCTGACCCAGTTTTCAAGCTGCTGCACCATCCAGCACCAACAGCCAGAGAGACATCAACAAACAGCCAAAAAAACAAGTACCATCAAAATCCTTTCTGTCCCCTCTTGGCAAACCCTGTTTTACTCAAAGCACCTCTCCTCTCTCCTGTCATTTTCTTTTTTGATTCGTCTTCTGAAGTCAACTAAGTTCGCCTTTCCTTTCTCTTTGAATCATGTCTTCTCCTGCATTCATCTTTCCAAAAGTCTAAAACACATCCACTAAGAGCATATCATGTCCTGAATTCAGAAATTGTCACAACAAATTAATTAATTTCTTTGTAACCCTGACACCAGCAAACACACACACACAAAAAAGACACCCGCACAACCCGTCTCTCTAATTCCAATATGCACACAGCCCATGGGAACACAACATCAAGCCTCAGCTGCATCGCTGACCATCATCCCCCAACAAGACAAGTGATCAGCCCCATCATCAGCTCCAGATGCCGCAGTGTGCCAGACAGGATTAGCTCACACGAGGCCAGAGGGGCTGCAGATCCACCCTCTTACCCTCCGCCCCACACCTTATCCTCTAAACCCCCTGACTGCTCCTCTGATCCCCTGCCACTGTCAGAAACGCTACTCAAGACACCCACACATTCAGAGTGCATTAATTAAATAACAAAGGACAGTTGCACTGTGTGTGGATGTGTGCATACAGTGTATGTTTACAAAGCACTGTTAATTAAATTAGATTCCATTACCTCAGATGGAATTAATCTTTAATCATCCCTGTGGTTGCAGTAATAAGTAGATGCATTAAAAATAGGAACAGTATCCTGCAGAAATGAAGAAACGGATCAAAGTGTGTGTCTTGAAATCTGCGTGTGAATTTTAGGGAGTGCAGAATCTGTGATGGTTGCATGAACTTCCCACCTGACGGACATGGAGAACTCCCCGGGAGCGCTTTCACTCTCCCTGACCAGAAACGCTCCACACTCCCTGTGTCTGAGTCGACTCTCTGCCACGCCACGAGATATGCGACCTGCAAACCAGCTGTAGACAGGAGAGAAATTAAAGAAAAAGACACACACACACAAGGAGAGGAAAGGGGAGAGAGGTCAACGGTGGCACTACGTTATGCACACGATCTGTGTTGTTTGGATTAATGAGCAGCTGCAAAGCAATTTAGCTCAACTGAACATGAAAGAGGTGTTTGTTTGGATGTGTGTATTTCCAGCGCAGCACAGATCACTGCTGTCAAATGAAAAAGGAAGGTTGAGCGTTGGAGGAGGAATATTGTAAAATTAGCACATTAGAGAAGTTATTTTTAAATGCAACTCTAAATATGCCAGATCATACCAGCTGTCAGTGCCAGGGCAGTAGTAATTGTTATTTTCATTTTTGCTGAGGACAAAGGCATCACAGCAGCATACAAGTGGTTAGCGCTGCTGCCCCACAATAAGAAGGTCGTGCATGTTTAGGTTAATTGGTGACTCTAAATTGTCTGCAGGTCTGAGTGTGATGGACTGGCGACCTGTTCAGGGTGCACCCCGCCCTCACACAATGCGAGCTGGGATTGGCTCCAGCAGCCCCTGCTCGCCGGAAAACGGATAAGCAGTAGAAGATGAATGAATAAATGAATCAATGTTTGAATGCAATCTTTGCAAAAGTCATGTTTTCCTTTCATGATCCTAATCTGAAGATACTGTTGGTTCAGGTCAAATGGCCACGGTGCTGGGTCTCTTTTTCATGGCTCTGTGAAGAAATGTGGAGGAGGGGAAATGCACATCTCACAGCACACAAACCTTTACCATACATCAGTGGTCATTACTGAACCCGAGCTGCTGCAATGCTCTGCTGTCAGTCCAGTGTTTGTCAGAGTGAAAAGTAGAACTCAGTTGGTATATGACCATCTGATGGAGATTCAGGGTGTACCAGCAGCTTCACTGTAAACACACACACACGGACGGCTGCATCGTTTGTGATTACGTAAGGCAGCGAGTGAGTGTATCCCTTTGGGTAGGCTGCCTTATGGCGGAGTGCAGATGTCCTAAGCGGAACAGAAAATGCCCGGAGGTGAACACGCTCACTGATGAGCTGTTTAGATAGACCAGTGCTGGACGTGTGAAATGAATGAATCTGCTTTACAGATGAGGTGAAGTTTTTGTGTGTGTACTTACGCGTGTGGGCGCAGGCTGATGTAGTTTTTTGGCACAAAGCCTTTTCTGTTGTGGAGCTCAGCTGTGTACCAGTTAGGATCATCCTCCATGTTGGTGATCTAAATGTGAGCACATAAACACAAAGTGCACAGATGTAATTCTGTCCATAATGATGTTAATGTAGGCTTGGGCGCTATTAACTCCTGTCTGGCTGTATTTCAGTCTCCTCCACCACCATGGCTTTTATCCATCTTTGTCTGAATGCCCAATTCACACAAATACCAAAGCCCACAAGACTATTGGCGGGTTCAAAATGCCACATGGAGACCTTTTGTGATTACAGACATGGAGAGCCAGGAAACAGATCTGCTCTGCTCAGCATTGGCCCGGAAATTTCCTCATCATGCCACCATATAAGCGTCATTTCATTATTAGTTTGCACAGAAATATTTGAAATGACAACCAAAGAACAGATTCTTCCCCTTACAAATGGGAGTTAAAATCCACGTGCTTTACTAACAACTAGTTTACGATGGCTAATGTTAGCTCCTGTACATGACAGTCAGTTCGCAGACTTCAGACTTTTTTACATCAAAGTAAAATTCTCCATGCTGATCAACTGTACAGGTCGGTACCTTCCACCCTTCTAATGCCCACAGCTTTTTTAAATCCAGGAGGAATACCCTTAACAGTAGAGTTTGCGTTGTTGAACAATTGTTGAACATGAACTTTATTTATTGATCTGTCAATCCTCCTCAATTATTTCTTCATGGGGAGTTTGTCACTTCGCCCTTCACTTCTGTCGTAATTATAGCAACAATAAAATGTAGCTACAGCTCAAAATAATTCACTACGCAAACGACCAAGGGGCTTGTTTTTTTTTTTACAGAACACTCAAAATATCAGATGTTTGAGTCAAAAGTGAAATTTTGAAAGAAGTAAACACATTGGTTTGTGTTGTGTACCTGCCAGCAATATGAAGTGAAGTGGCCACTGTTCAACCAAAGTTGTGCAGTCTTGCTTTAAACATTTAATGTAAAGCAGTTACATTTCTGAAAATTGTCTCGAGGGCAGCTGCCACATTTGCCTTACATTAGATTTATCAAAGCTAATAAACAAGTAAAAGGCATTCATGCATATATCACAAATCAATTTAAAAGACAAAACCTCTAACATTTTTTTGTGCTTCAAGTCATTTGATCGCCTGCTCATCCCCGACCCGATTATTGTTCTCTATGCCTGAGCTTTATTTTGAATAAAGCTCATTATTTTAATTATCCATATTACAATTTTTCGACAGCGAGTGATGGGGTTGCAGCGGAAGACAGCCTTAAATTTTAATACGCTGATATTTCACTGTTTAATATGGAGCTCTCCTTGGCCGTTTTTTAATCATAATCCAGTTGTGGCATTTCTTGTCATAAGCTTTTGTTTTGTTTACTCAGCTTGGCTGCTTGCAGAGACACATTTTATAAAGCCGGCAGAGCTGAGGTCTCTTTGTCATCACTTTTTTTTTTCCTTCCTCACCATGTTCAGATCAGTGAAACTAAGCAAGTAAAGTGTGACATGTGGTAAAAAACTAAATGAAATGTATCCTGACAGCGTTGGAGAACTCCCTCAGTGATGTTGCCCATATGTATAAGAAGTTGCCCTGTTCCCCTTTTTTCACACACCAGCCAATCTAATGATCGCACTGCAGATTTGTATGAGCTTTTCAATGCAATTTGCATGCTGTAGGATGATTTACTGTTCACAGCATCAATCATAGTTCAGTCACAGAGTGTGATTATTGCTCTTTCAGTCATCTGGTGGTATTTTAGCCATATAATGGCATGTTGCAAAATTTTGGATGCACTGCAGTTATTTATTCAGGCCACAGCATTAGTTAATTTGTCACTCTGACTCTTTGACCCAAAGACATTCATTTTTTTTGCCTCATGATGTCCTTTGTCATGTTGCTCTTTATTTCCTCTTTGTTGTGGTGGGGGGGGCATTATATTTACATGTAGAACTTTTTGCTTTTCGATAAAATTAGCACAGACAAAACTATATTATCACCATTAAACATTAAAGAGAAGTTCTAACTCTGCTATCATGGAAAATTCTTGCTTGTGTTTGTATTACTCATAGACTTTGATGGGAGAGACACAGCCAATCCATTATTAGCCAAAACTATTAATAATTCCTTCTTTTATTTTCATATCTTCTAAATATTTCCATGCTTTATAACCACATCTACACTGTTCCTGAAAATTGCTGCTTTTGCTCCTTCATTCCTTTCGCCATAGAGGACATTTCAGATGCTCCTCTGCCATGAGCAGCGCTTTTACATCCATATGTGGCATTATCTATATTGAAAACATTTATTTAGACCACCCGCACTTACTAAACTGACTCAGATCCTTCTGGACAATAGATCAATGGATATCAGAATTATATAAAAATATTGAACATGAATGCAGGCCCAGAAATAGGTCAGATGACACCATGCATAATTATGTCCCGATGGCAAACTTAAAGACAGTCTGGGCCTAAGAAGTCCAACAAAGAACAATAGTTTTTTCCCCAAAAAACAAAGCGGCAGAAAACAAAAAATTCTGTGACTCAAATTTTAAGGAGTCACTCCATCCCAAATTGTCACATTGATGTGTTGAGAGAGCAAAAGAAACTGCACTTTGCGTTCCCTGTGTCAAACTTGGCCACATTGTCCTCTGGCTTGGAACAGTGTCAGAGCGTAAGAGCAGCTACTTTTTAATTGAGCTATAAACCTATTTTTATCATTTCTTTATGAGACTCCACTCAGTCTGATTGATCACACATTCATCGCGTGGCTACTGCACAGCAGGATACGGACATAAAATGCTCCCCACAAAGAATGATACAAAAAGCATACTCACTTTCTTTCACATTGGCAACAATGTGGGTAAAGGGAGTCAAAATAAAGCTCTTTAAATACAAAGGTAGGTTTTGGCACAGTAAAAATAAGCAGCAGTGAGAAGAGAGTTATAGTTCAGTGTCTTTTTAAACAATGGCCATTTTGCATGATGCCGTGTGAAATCTTGTGAAACCATGAAGTTCAAGCCATCTGTGCTGCAAGCATGAAGGTGAAGTATTATTTAAAAGTCTATGACCCAAGTGTGAACCAGAGCTGTTTGGCTGAGTCAAGAGTGCAGTTTATCCCAGCAGCAGGAAAGAAAACATGACACATAAAAGGGAACAGCATTTTAAGCATAAGTCCCATTCTCAGCTCCCAGCCGCATCAGTGTGGGTTGATGCCATCAACTTAAATCTAGAATTATTTTTGCAGTGTGCTGATCAAAGCTACAACAACCATCTTCCTCGGGATTCGCTTCCATTTAGAAAATTCACAAAGCCAAACAATTTTTTTTTTTTTTTAACCAAGTCATATGTGGCCATAAAAACACCAGAGAATGAATTTCTTCACTTTATCAACACGCTGACAGCAGCAAAGCTGAATGCTATCTCATTTTTGTTCTATCATACACTGACACTAAGCTCCAAAATAAATAGATAAATAAATAAATACAGATAATGCAGACAGCAGAAATGAAAAGCTGCTTTCTTTATGTGCTGTATCATGTTAGAATAAATTCTGCCGAAGAAGAATATTATCAAAGTCTATGGTAATTAAAGGTGAATTCCACCCATTATTACCCAACTATTATCCAACTGCATGCCCTCAATTTTTATTTTTATTTTTTTGTGGTATCTGATGTAAAGCATGTTGCCAAACTAGAGCAAGTGGTTTGAGATCATTTTAGAAGATTTTTTCTTTTTTCTTTTTTCTTTTTTTTTTTTTTTTTGGACACAAAATCTGTTCATCAGCATTATGATACTCTGTTCTACCGAGGAGAAATCAATTTCACTGCATCTTTTAGCCTGGATTTGTGAAAGTATGAACAGCTGTCAAACAACTACTGCTACAGTTTGGTGTGAGTCTAGAAAGAAGCTCCTGTGCTTTAATTATGAGTTTCACTGCTGATCGCAAAGGGACCATTTTGTACAACAATAACTTCCAGGTGTACAAGAACAATCTCAGAACTGTATTTGGCTGTGAGAGTATACAAAATACAAAAGCCAAAAGGAGCATCTTTATTTGCATTTATGCATTCATTGATGCAAAACTCCTCTGTCTCAACACTAATATAACCTGAGATCAGTGAGGTGAGGGTTCAGCACAAAGCAATGACGAGTTATTATGAGGTTATTCAGCTCGCTATTTCAAGGCCAGGACCAGTTTCAGAGGAAAGAAACAGCTGAATTTACAGGAAGCTACTTCTCACAGCCAAGATATTGTCTGTTGCCTAATCCCTGTAAAACTGAAAAAAGTGACTTGCTCAAACTTTGATTTTGTTTATTCCTGTTTGCAAGTTTTTACGCTAAGCAGAACACACTACGAGTTTAGCATCAGTCTATTAATCTTGTACAAAAAAAAGTGAATATGTGGATTTCCTGGATAGACAGACAGACAGATAGATTGATGATTTGCCTTACCTTGAGCAAGTCTCCCTTGTTGAAACTGAGTTCATCACCCTCAGTGGCACGAAACGTATATAGTGCCACTGCTTCCATACTGAAAGACCCCCGACTTACACGCTCTCTCTCTCACACACACACACACACACACACACACACACTCAAACAAACAGAGACCCCCACTAATGTCCCTGGCAGAGGGAGAAGGGGAAAGAGAAAAAGGGGTAAATTCTCAAAAAAAAAAAAAAAAAAGTAAAAAAAAATTAAAAATATATATACATAGACAGCTGAAGGTAAATAATACAATACAAAAAGAGAGAAGAAGAAATAGGAAGACAAGAATAGGAGCTAGTGACGAGAGCTCTCGTCTCCTCGCTGAGCCAAAGAGTACGCAGGAGAGTCAGAGAGGACGAGAGAGAGAGAGAGAGCGACCGAGCTCAGTGAGGGGAAAAACACGACTGGCTGCTGCTCAGCAACACACTGCCATGAGTAATGTTGTAGAGAGAGAGAGAGAGAGATACGGGGGGGGCACTTCCTGTGTATATATTTGTCTCATATACTCAGTGTGGCTTCTGTGGGTTTTGTATGTGGGTGGTTTGTCGTTGCACGTTTGTCAATTGTGCAAACTGACCATGTTTTGTGTTTTTCATTGTCGCTTTTTAAGACTGAAACTTTCAGGTGAAGGCCAGGACTGGGTGAGAAATAAAGGCTAGCATAAATATTTATCAGCTCAAGAGACACAAATTTTTCTGTTTTTCTCTTTGTAACAAGCCTCTGCTATCTCAGGTGAACACACCCCAAGTAGGCCGATTTCTATTTCATTTACAGCCTGTAGTTATTGCAGCTGAAACAAAAGCTCCACTCCTCTTTGCTGACTTTCATCTGTGTCGATATTGGATTGAAATTTTCCTTTAACTTTGGTTGCTACAATATTATTTCTTGGTGGCCAGTGTCGCCCCTTAAAAATGAAGCATCACATCAGGGCTAAGATGACTCTGGAGCTGGTACATGGACTCTGGGATTGGTCAGTATGTTTCCATCCGGTTTTGGATGTTGGCGGAGATTGTTGTGAGTGAAAACAACATGAAGAAAACTGGGAGAAAAAAGAGCTGATTTATCTTCTTCAGATGATCACACGTTCATCGACCAAACCATTTCCTCTCCAAACCCTCTGCTCACTGCTCTCTAAAAGAGTGCATGCAAAAGTGGAAGTAGAGCCGTGACACATGAAAGTCTCGATAATCCACCCCATAATCAGCAGTGGCACAAGGCAGACACTCCAACTGCTGCGTGTATCACGAAGTTAATAACGCTGGGGAATACACATTGTTCGGCAATGTTAACAAAGGGCTTGTGTTCACCCCATGTGTCGGCCATAAATCTGGTTTTAGTGTCACCCCTCTTTCTGAATGGTGGGAATTAGTCCTAAATGAGACAGTGATCCTGCAGACTACTGCACAGACGGGGGCATCAGTGCCCTCAGTGCACTACAGTGTAATACTTAACAAAACTGATTACACTCTTTTTGGCCCAAGACAGACAGACTGCCCACTGAGGCCACATACTGCCAGACAGGTACAACGTTAAATTGGTCGCCCCTTTTGCCTTGTCAGAATACATCATGGGAAATATTGCGGCTGCTTCTGGCTACCCTAACCCTTCTGAGCTATGTCTTTTTATTTTACATTGTGAAATTATCCAACAGTGCAAATCTAACAAAAGTTCAAGTCCGGTAAGAGACTTCTGAAGGTTTACATTTAAAATTTTTAAATACTTACATCGAGCATATAAAAAGTCAAAGACAGAGGTGATGACCTCAGTGAAAGAAGCCTAAGTGTGAGATTGTATCCTTTTTCACTCAGTGGGCATCAAGTGTAAACTGTGCACTTGCAGTGTGGAAACATCTATAAATACTTTGACAGCCTTCAACCAAACACAACACGTAACAACCACAGCTCAAGAAAGATATCAGCTGGTGTGAGAGGCGGTGAGAGGCAAGATAGAGGTAGAGGGCGGAGAGATAAATGTTCAGAGGGGAAGAGAAAAATGAAGCAGAAGTAGACAAAGCAATACAAATGGACAGCATGGAGAGACTGTGGTTTTAATGACATGACCTGTCCAGGAAAACCCCAGTCAGCTGCTCGCACTGACTCAGCCCCAAAAAGAAAGATTGCAAGATGGGCTGGCGGCACAATGATGGGACAACAGAGGAGGAAAAGCAGGAGAGGAGAAGGAACCACCTTTTGGCTCAAGAGCCAAAGCTCTTTTACTTTTATCCTTTTTTTCGTGTGTGATGATTTCACTGTGTATCTATTGGTAAAATCTGTATGTAAGCTTTTATTCATTTCTATTTCCAAATTTGTGCCAGTAGGTTATCACTTTGTCATCAGTGAGTTTCTGCCAACCTCACTACTGTGTGGTTGGTACTTTTTTTTTCCTTTTCAATTTTCTAATAGTCAAGTTGGCACTTCTGTAGGTGGTTCTGGTCTTTGCCCACTAAGCTGTGGTGTGAATCACAGCTCACACCCTTTCCTTCTGTTCAAGCCACTCGGATGGTGCAGTTTTATCACTCCTTGTGTCCATTTTCAGCTAAACCGACACCGGATGTTTGGAGCGGCAGATACCTCCCAAGTGGCAGTATTATCATGGCATTACATCAGTGTCACAGTTTCTACAAAACGTTCTTTTATTTTTATCTTCCCACTAACCATTGTTTCATTTTTTTTTAACACATCTGTGTTGAACACATTCATTAACCCTTTTATTATGTGTTCCGCACTAGACACGGGCACACCTAGTATTCACACTACTGCTGTTCTGCCTGAGTGACACTAAAATTTCATCTTGTTTGGAGCACTGATGCAGAGAGGATGAAATAGATGAACAGGTTTGTGTGTGTGTGTGTGTGTGTCACCAAAAGCAAGTGCTCTACAGCAGAAAAGCAGGTGGACAAAAATTCTCTCAACTTCCCTTCAAAGACACTGACAACACTGCCTCTCCCCATCTGTTTAGTCTGAGGCCCAGATTTTCAGCAGTTTGTTCTCAATCTGTCTTTCCTTTTTTTTCTGTCACCATGATCTTAAAAAATGTCTCTGTTCACTGATGCTCGTCTTCTTTTCATTCCCCTTATGCTGTATTGTCCCTGTGACACTTTTTACTTGCTTTTTTTTTTACTTCTCGCTTTCACTCTTTCTGTTCCCCTCTTCTTTGCCCTATGCTCACTGATTTTTGCAAGAGAAATCCGATTGAAAATGTCCTTGCACAGACAGTGGAAGGGGTTAGATGTTAGCTAAGCGATTACAACATTAGTTTACCAGTCTCTGTGGTGACACTGAAACCTTGGTGGATGCAAAACAGGGTAATGCTCTTGCTGCTGGTCAAGCAATATATTTAGAATTTGGTAAATACCATTGTGTTTTTGCTTTTGTGATTTGAAGTGAATTAAACATAAAGTCTCATATTTGCCATTAAGTAATACAGAAATGTGTCTCTCCACATTAATATAACCTCTTGTAACAGAGTGAAATTAACACTATATTATTAATGTTTCCTTCCTAACTGTTGCCTCAAATCACATCAGTTAGTTTTGTCGTCTAAGGGGAGGGACTGAGAACCACAGTGATAAGTTGAAAACTATAGCTTAATGTGTGAAAACAAACTGAGTCCTAAGCCATAAATGAGTTAGCGATTTTAAGATGTCATTTTGTTTGCTTTCAGTTGCAGGGCATAAACTTGAAAAATCAAAACGGTTGATTAACATCAACTGATAATGTTGCTACGCTTTTCCTCTTGTTCACCTTCTCCAGATAGACCCTCCAACAGCCCCTTAGTGAGCATAATACTATTTACATGTATGAAAAGATTTAGCTAATAAGCTGGCAGGAGTGACAGGTATTATACACGATCTTGTTTCATGCTTTCTGTCATCTCTTGCTTTTTTGCTGACTCTGGCTCCATCTGGATCCACATGCTCCACTGGAGGCCAAAGGCCAAATCCTGCAGGTCTTTTCCCCTTTTTCACATTACGCAACTTTTTAATGTTTCAAAACTGATGTACTAAATATCAGGCCTCTTTGTGCATCTGTCAGGCCACGCCCCATATGTGACTTTCTTTGTTCACACATACTGTTGACTGATATTCAAATTAATATGACTCGCATGTACTCCTGTCTTTTTAACTGTGGTGGGTGCCTGGATTGATGTTTGATAAACACTCTTCACTTATACAATATGAGATAATTTTTAATTATCTAAATTTCGTGCAGTTGGCGATAAGATAACGGTACGGCTGCCTGAGAAACAATCATCCATCCAATTTATCAATCAATACTTCTAACAAGTTTTGAAAAAAAGCACTGCTGTGACAAAATATATTTAAAACAAGCTCAAGTTAAAACAAGAGGAGGAGCAAGTTTAAGATTTGAGTTATTTGAGTTTCTGTTGACACAACATGATTGAAAAGATGAGACATATGTACTTTACTAGCCAATAGTAATGAATTAATTGCAGCAAGCTTACAGTTTTAACCTAACTCATTATTAAATTTACAAAGCATTTTCCACTTGTAAGAAACTTAAGAACCAAAAACTGCTTCCCATTGTTTGGCTTCAGGTGTGGGTGACCTGAGAGGATCTGAAAGGCTCATAGCGTAGACGTTGACCAGAGATGTATTTAAGTGGTTGGATTTACACACAGGGAGAGAGCCCAGTGACTTAAAGAGCCGCATAACATGTACCACTTTCTTGGCCTTCTGGCTGCAGCACTCTGGATGAACTGCAGCTGTCTGGGTGGTTTGCTGTTATGACCTTGGAAGACACTTTAAAATAGTCCAACCCCGCTGAAAATATGTCTCTGCATCCTGTCAGAAATACCTGAGAAGTCTTGCTGTCCTCTTACTGGCTTAGCAGGCTAAAAGTGTTATAAATGGGGGAAATTGCATGAAAGCAGGCAGGATGTGGAGTTCAGTGTCAATTAGCTCTTATTACTTTTTCAATCAAGGCTCTCTGGTTGCTAATGACACACATGGCTGCAGGGGCCCTGTGAAAAAGACCTCCCTTAGTTACCTACACTATGTGTTACAATGACATCCTCAGATCATGAAAAGTGAACTGCTGCTGACTTCTACTGGCTGATTTTGGACCTGCAGGAAGATGAGGTGATCTGATCTCTCGGAGGCATCAGCACATTGAAGCCCACGTCATTCTTCCTCTATAGTACATTTATTGGTAAATTTGAGCATTTTACATCCGGTCTAATAGTATCGTTCATGTTGCACCAGCTTGATAAACATCTGAGGCAAGAACAGGATAAGAAAGTGCTATGGAACAAGTTGATAACAGGAGTTAATGAAAGTGTTTCATATGCCAAGGTCACATTTGAGTGTGTACTTCTGAATGCTTTGTTTTACATGTTGTTTGTGAAATAAATACTTGAGTAAAATGTATGACCCACGCTTGAACCTTATGTTCTGGGTTTAACGGCTTGCTTATCGTACTCATATGAGGAATTCCAGTTATTCTTTTTGTAATGCCCTGCTGTAGTCACGATAAGTACATGTTTAGATATATAATAACACGCAGTGCCCTCTTTGTGCCCCACTAGTGTTGCTGGACAAACATTTGTTGCTCTATAATCCTTAAAAGGATCATGCCTGAGCCAAAGGTAGACTGTTACTGTGTTTCAGAAGTTATGCTTTCAATACTACAACAACTACTACTGCTACTCATTACAATAATAACAGTAATATTAAATACGATTGAATTTAGTCAGATTTTAGTTACATTATTTAACATTATCTTTTTTCATTTGGGAGATGCTTTTATCCAAAAAGCTTACAGGTAACTAAAGTCTCCAGTGCAGAGAGAGGCCATAGTGTAAGTATAAGTACAGCAATTAAATATATGTGAGTTAGTCATTATCATTGAAAAACCTCTTCTGAGAAATGAGGTGTTCGAGTCCATAAACAGCAAAAGCCAAGTAACTTAATCTATTTTCTGGAAGTGACATTTTGTCAAATGCCCATCATCATTCTCTTTACTTTTTATGCAGAGTGGAATGTAATTTAGCTTCCTAGCATCCCTGTTTTCAATTGTTGTCTCTGGCTGGTTTCAAGTATTAAATCTAATTTAGTTGATAAGTTATTGTTTAAACTGCACCTGTTCTCTCGAAACTCTCCAAGCTGATCTTTCTTTCTTTCTCTCACTCACTCAAATCAGACTGGCTTAGGCATCCCATGGTTTATCCTGTGCTCCCAACATAGCAGGGAGATTCTCTGTATTTGCCAGAATAAAATGCCACTGCTGGCCAGGAGGTACAGCACAATAATAGAAAGCTGAAAACTGTCTCTCAGACAACCAATCGGTCATCCACTTAATGCAGTTTAGACCTTGGCAACATTTCTGTGTGGCGGCAGAGATTTAAAACAACTCCCTTGTTTCTATTTTTATGCAATGCCATCTCCATCTACGACATCTATGCATGTTGTCTTCTATTCATAGCTCACTATACACTTTTCAGGATGCCTTTAATGTCTATTCATAGCACCTTGTTTGAATAAATGTTTTGCATGTGTGTTTAAAAGCTGTGATCGCTGTTTCCCTCCCTTGATTTAAAACACTGGTTGTAGAGACAAAGAGGAAAAGTGTCAGTGATGGAATGCTGTCCTGGAATGTCTTGGAGTGACACACCTGTAACACGTCTATCCAAATCATGACAAGCACATGCTTATGATGTAAGCTTGTGTATTTTATTTCCTGTTGTTGCCGCGACAATGTCTAGAAAAGGAAAAAAAATGAAGCTTCCTGAGAAGAACTTGATTTACCTGATGGGTCACTAAAAACTCCCACAAAGCAGACTATGTTTTAAACCAGGGTGATCATTGTAGTTTGAAATCCTGAGGTAGACGTTGTTCAGCAACACCGGCACATGTATTTTGCCAGTACCCAGCCAGCCGCATGTTTGCCAGTGAAAACTATAAATATGTGGATGATCATGTCTTAGCGGGTGGCGAAGGGTCCCACAGAGCTCCAGGCGACTCAAGCCGCCCTGGTCACACCCTTTCAGCTTCCCCCTCCCACTCTGCCCGCCATGTTCTGGAGGAGGGGATACGTGTAGCCTGGCTTTAGCTGCCTTAGCATTAGCAACACACAGCTAGGCGGAGGCGCAACAAGCTCCTTGAACGCCGTAATAAGTACTCAATCTTGAAACCCCCTCCCTTTCCCCGGACTTGGCGTTATTCGTGTATGGGTTTATAGCCCTGGACTAAAAGTAGAGGCAGACGCAGTACAAGTGATATGGTAAGTTACCGCTTTCTTTCAAGACAGGCGAGTTGTTTTGTTTCTCCCAGATTGTCCTGTAATCCAGTTTGCTCTGGTGATGTCTCCACCGAGCACCCGTCTTGGCCGTTAGCTTGAAGGAGCGCTAACTAGCATAGCGTGCTACTTGGTTATTTTACCACCGAAAATACATTTGTGAGCTGACCGGAGTGATTGTGTAACGAGATATCGGCTGTAAATCCAATAAACGGTTAGTCGATTTTTTTTAAAGTGTCTGATCAACAGTTGAGCTTTTTCACCCGGAGGACGGCGGAGGGACGGGGCTTTGCTAGCCGCCGATACAAACACAGGGTTCGTTAGCTTCGGTCCAACTTTTTTCAAAGCCAAGTTTTGAGGACGTATTGGAGATTAGCCCGAGTCCGTGATTGGAGCTTCGAGAGCTAATGCCCCAAATCAAAGGCAAAACCCACTGGCACAGAATTAACAGCCAACAAACTTTCTTCGGCCTTAACACTAACCGGGCTGAATTAAGCAACTACATGAACACCATGAAGTTAACATTACTCGCTAGCCTGTTATGCTAGCAAACGGTGAATACTTGCCGCAAGTTCGCACTCAACTTGCTAGCATTAGCGGCTGCTGTGAGTAGCATATGGGCTAGTTATTCCGCCCAATGTACTTATCCCGGCACCAATCTATCGTTACACCCCATATTAGGAATTCACATTTCAACTGGGGTGTTTGACTGGGTTTTTAAATAATGTGAGCACACACTGGAATTAGGTTTCGCCAAAGCTTTTTTTTAAGCTTGTGTTCTATCAGTTAAAAGAAATGCTGTGATTTTTTTTTTCTTTCTTTTTTTTTTTTTTAACTGAGCCGATTGGTTGGCTTCGTTTCCTTCACCCCTTCGCCGCTCTGTGATTGAGAGGACTGTTGGGTTAAATCACACTTCGGTGAGCGATCAGAGAGAATATTAACGTCCAAGCACTGATTTGGGGCTCTATTCATGGTGTGGGCGCTGTCTGTTTACATGCTCCGTTCCCAATCGGCAAACCTGATTGTGGGTAGGCGAGCATAAAGTATCTGCTGAGAGGCAATAAACGGAGGCAGGTTTTGCTCATTTAAAGGGCATGCTGCTGTGTAGGTGTTAGGGTTTTTTTTTTTTTTTTTTTTGGGTGGGGGGCGCAGCAGTGCACTGAGCCCATATAAACGTGGCTTGAGAGAGGGGAAGGGCTTTGTCTATTGTGAGGATGATCAGTCAGTCACAGTGGGTGACAGATGCATCATCACCGTCCTCCTCCCTTCCCTGACTTAGCTTTGTCTGTCTTGACGGGCCTGGGAGGACAAAAGGCGGGGTGACATGCTGATGAGAAGGTGGCTTCCCTTCCTGTCTTCACTCCCTCAGGTTTAATGCTCACCATATCCCACATAAACTTAAAATCAACTTGGGGCTCTTGAAATATGTGTTAGTGGTGTGATTGCGTCAGGGTTTGACTTTATTCAACACTTAGTTTGGATTGCAGAGAGTTAATCCCTGAGTTGAGGATTAAATACTGGTTCGTGCTACTGGTGCATGTGGATGGTTGCAGTTGAATTTACCTGAAAAGGAATAAATGGCTGGTTAAAGAACTGGCTGGGCTGCATGATGTCACATTGCTGCACACCTGACTCTGTCCTCCTTAACCCATAAAAATGCTCTGTCACACACAATCTCACTACACAGGGACCTTGTTGTGCAAGCTCTCTATCTCCAGATCAGCTTTACTTATGCTGTGTGGGCCTGGCAAAGGTAGACCTGTTCTCCGTCTACAGCTTCTCAAGCTCTAATGCTAATCGCAGTTTACCTAGCCTTTGCCAAGACGCACAGAATAGATTTGATTTGTGTAGTTGCACTAGGCAGTTCACTTGTGCTCATGCTGTTTCTTCTTGACAGACCATTACTGTCTGGAATCTGCAGGAATGCCGGCAAACTCCATAACAAATTCCTGTAGGTAGGGGTAAAACACTTTGAAAATGTTTTCTTCTTTTCAGTCCCCACTCTACCATGTCCACACTTGTAGCACAGCAATTACTTTGAATCAATAGGTCTCCCTTTTGTCTTTAAACAGAACTCAGATACTTGTTTGGTTATAGACTTTGAGGTGATATATTCTATTGTCTTTACAGTGGAGTATAGTCCAATAAAACCACTGTTTGTTTGCTCTGCATTTCACTCTTAGGTCATTCACACACCCACACTCAGGCTTTACATTGTTGATGTGATCCATTAAAACTGGCTTTGGATTAAACATCTGTGGCCACAAGAGATGCTTGTGCCCTTTAGCGTGTTTGTGAAGCACTGTCAATTTAATGATGATGCTATGAATGCGTCCATATCAAAGCATCAGGAGTCATGAATCTTTACGTGAAATTGACATCTTGATGACAGTAAAGGCAGACAAATACATCAGATGTAATGTAATTCTATTTAAATCCAATATTGCCAGGATATTTCTGCCACCAAATATTTACAAGTATTGAAATCTCTATTGTCTTGTGGGTTTTGTCACCATACCTCTTAACTTCAGACTTCAAGATTAAAATCACCAAACCTAAATTTATTTATTTACCCCCCCCCCCCCAAAAAAAAAAAAAAAAAAATCTACTATGTTTTAGTTAGAGATCCACTGACCAGAAGAGGAGAAAAAGAATGGCAGCAGGTTAAGTTTGCATGAGTTCATGTGAAACTGTAAGAAACAGACCCTGGGCTTCTTTCGGAGTACTCTCCTCCTCGGCATACTGGCAGTTTGACAGGAATGATGATGGGGCAATCATTTCATCATAATGAACTTGCACTACCATGTGTTAGTGCACACACACACACAAACATAAGTCTTGTGTGCCGTCTCTGCTGGGCTGTGGGGTTTTAGTGATCTAAGCAAAGAAAGACTGAAAGAAGGCGTGCCAGCGGTGTCTTGGGGTGGGGGTTGTTCCGGGGTGGGGAGGGGGTACAGGGGGGCCTGGCATGGACAAGACAGACTCTCCTCTCTTCTTCCTGTCTGCCTTGGGTGAATAGGTGATTATAGCAGCAGATGTGTCATTAGGTCTGAGCTGTATTCATGCGGATGCAGGGTGAGGAGGAAGGTGACGAGGGACTGTTTGGAGGGGATGGGGGCAGTGCGCCACAGGAATCACATTTCACTGGCGTTAAGTGAATTTACGGGATGTGCCAAGTTGTTTTCTTACCCCTTTACAAACACATACACTTACGCTGCTCATTTCCTCACCCTCATCCCCCAAAGCTGTCTTTCCATGGCATTACTAGGTTGGAAGTTCCATGAAACGTGTGTGTGTGTGTGTGTGTGTGTGTGTGTGTGTGTGTGTGTGTGTGTGTGTGTGTGTGTGTGTGTGTGTGTGTGTGTGTGTGTGTGTGTGTGTGTGTGTGTGTGTGTGTGTGTGTGTGTGTGTGTGTGTGTGTGTGTGTGTGTGTGTGTGTGTGTGTGTAAATATGCATAGAAACTTTCTTCCCTCTCAAGAAATATCCTCCTGTATTTAACATAAAGACTTTTACCACTCTTCTGCTCATGAAGTACTTTCTTTAAGGACATGTTGATACACGGCCGGCGCAGGGTTTAAATAACTGAAAGAGAAAAGTCATCATGAGGGTCTGCTGATACTAGGCAGAGGAGCAGTGGGTCTGGAAAGACTGACAACCTGAGTGTCTTCATCAATGAAAAGGTTTTAAAACAGATTTGGTAATTTGGCTGTTGGATTGCCTCAAACTCCAGTTTTTCTTGACAGTAATGAGTGATAGTGTATGCGCTTAAAGAATTTAAATCAGCCTGTGTCCAAATTTGAGATTCTGTTGTGGTATATTTGCTACTGAGGTCAATTGTATTTTTGTTTGTTTTGTTTTTGTTTTGTTTTTTTTCATAGCTGCCAGTATCACACAAGTATATGCTCACTTATTGTTAAATAGATGATGCTTACGTTTATGGTAAAGTTGTGTTTTCTGTGAATTATGCTGAAGTGACATTTTTTATGAAGTGTCATTACGTGTGAAACTTAGATACTCTTATTTCTCCACATACTTTCCATGCTTGTGTGTGTGTCAGTCAGGAAGTGATTAGTAGTTGGGCTGCAAATCTGTTAGAAACAGGACAGAGGAGTCATCAGTCACTCATGTAGTCATCATCAGACTGGAAATGGTTTATATTGCCTGCCACCCACCAAAGGGTGGAAACACATTTTACTCACTTATTGCCCTGGTATATCTCAGGAGTATACTGAATGTTAAAATGCTAATCCTCAGAAAGAGCACAGATAAAGGCCCGTTGTAGACTCAACAGTAATGCTTCAATCTTTTCCAAATTAAATCAACAAAGCTTTGAATCTCTCCCTGCTAAAATCAGCCAAAGCTATGGCGCCTTCTTTGTAATAAATTGTGTTGACTTTCAGCACAAATCATCCTAACATTATTTAATATTTTAGAGCAATTCTCCAAAGATCAGTGGGTAATGTGTCGCCCATTGTCCCACACATTTGCATGTCACAAATGCAATCAAATGCCAAATATTTACAATGCAGGAGCAACTACTAAGCTGGCAAATCAAACTGTAGAGATGATTTTCTTATATACAAATTAGCACATCAAAAGTATTTGAGTGAATTGCTATCCAATGAAGCAAAATGTGTGTAGGTCCTAAATACATAGGCTTGTTGTTTTTATGCAGTTTTTTTTTTCTCCATTGCAAGGAACCTCTGATTGGTTTCATGTAATCTTGTGTTTGCTTGTGAATGTTTTGTTTTGCTACTCTTTCTAGTCCTCCAAGCCCACCCAATGAGCTGCTTTACATCCTGGGAGTAGCATGACCACCCAGACCTGACTGCCCTCGCACTATTCATTTTCAACACCCTGCCTTATAATTTGCATTTGAGTCAAATTACTGTAAACCTAAGTGAGATTACAAAAATTCAGTTCTTGGTCATACCACTCTGGCCCTGTATAATATGAAGGGGGCGGGCTCTCTATACGCCTGCATGGAAATTGCTTACAAGTGTGTCAGTATGAAATGCTCTGTTTTGTCTAGTTTCAAAAAGGAAGGCACTACATCTGTTCCTATAAATTACCATCAGTCTTTGTTTAACTGTGGAGATTACACTGACAATCAGTCTTTGACAAAAACTGTCACCCCAACAAATGTTATTCTGCTGATTATTGAATGCATTTGTTGAAAATATTCTTAGAAAACAGCACATTTTTTGAGCTGTGTGCTTTTTATTTTCTCAACTTTAGTTTCTTAAGTGAAAAATATATTATTTTATCACAGTAAAAACAGAGAGTTGTCTAAAACATGTCAGATTTGGACTCTTGGAACCTCATAAGAGTGAAGAATTGTTGACGGTGTTGTATGTGCAGTTTAAGCTTGAATGTAATTTGATATAATTCTCCCCCTTTCCTGTTTATTTTACTTCTCTTTTTTTTCTTTTGCACACTAACCTGTTATTTATCTGTTTGACCTAGGTGATGGCATGGTCATGTGTACAGCCAGCGCCGTGTTTGTGGAGATGGTTTTAACAGACACTGTTCTGGAGGACTCAGGAACACTACACTGGCCTGGAGAAATCTCATAGACAAACACAACACAACAAAGGTTTACACATTCATACTCCACTTTGGTGCCGTGAGACAGGACGCAGATACACGGACACATTACACAAGCGTCATCTGAAACACACAGACGCACACAGTCACATCCTCTGTGTGTTAGCTGCTCTTCTTCAGACGCCTTTTTGTGTCCCGTCTCCTCTCCTGTGTGAGAGCATCCATTTCATTTCTTGCTGTGTGTCCTATCTACACTGCCACCATGCCAAGCTCCACCATCCGCCGGCAGATGAAGAACATGGTGAACAACTACTCTGATGCAGAGAAGAAAGTGCGAGAGGCCACATCCAATGACCCCTGGGGCCCATCGTCTTCCCTCATGTCTGAGATCGCAGATCTTACCTACAATGTGGTGGCATTCAGTGAAATCATGAGCATGATCTGGAAACGGCTCAACGACCATGGGAAGAATTGGCGCCACGTCTACAAGGCACTCACCCTTCTCGACTACCTGATCAAGACAGGCTCGGAGCGAGTGGCGCTGCAATGCAAAGAGAACATCTTTGCCATCCAGACTCTAAAAGACTTCCAGTATATTGACAGAGATGGTAAAGACCAGGGCATCAATGTCAGGGAGAAGAGCAAGCAGCTAGTGGTCCTGCTCAAAGATGAGGACCGCCTAAAAGGGGAAAGGTAAGATCTAAGTTAAAAAAAAAAAAAATCTGTTCATGTCCTCTCCTGAAGTCTTTGCCTTTGTACTCTTCTAAAATGCCCTGCAGAGCATCAGATCATGCTTGCTATTACGATTTTTGTTTTAAAATGAAGATGTTCTTCATTCAGACTACCATCTTAGTTACAAAAGCAATCTTCGTCCACATTAACACGCTTAAAAATGCGAGGTTACCATTTTTAGATGATGTCAGTCGGACTTGTGATTGGTTACTCATGCTGCCTTCACCACTGTTAGCTGAGGCTGACAGGACCTAATTAGGGAGCGACCAGGTGTGATTATGTCTCAGTTTTTAAAATAAAATGAAGCCAATGGCGTTTACAAAACACCGGTGCTCAAATGAGTAGTGTGGATGTGTAGCAAGAATGCTGCGCGCAAGATGTGTTTTTAAAATGAAGATGGCCAGAGTTTTATCAAAGGGCACCAAAAAGATTTATGAATAAATAATTTGGGGTTGAATTTGTATGAACAAATGCTCATTTACATTTTTTTTTTTCGATTAAACTAATAATTTTAAACAGTACACCTTATAAAATGTCTAAATTATGACACCCCAGGTTTAAGATGATTTGTTAGATTATTTCCTGTACAGTGGCATGTTGAGCAAAGCTTGGGTGGTGGGGGGGTTACCATGGGTTTTTTCCCCCTAAGACTGCCATACTGTAGTTATCCCCCTGGGGAGCCAGGGTACTTTTAGACTTTGCTTATTGTGTTTCCACACCTGTTGATTCTCTACAAAAGCTGAGCTTTGACAAATGGATGCAGTGTTGACATGAATTTCTAAAATCACCTCCCATTGTGGACACAAATTGGATGCCGCATTCATTCTTTATACTTGAAGATATTGCTGAATAACTGAATTTGGGATCGGTCTCGTACTCCTTGTATCTTTCTATAAAACACAGATGAGATTTCTTACCATATTTGGAGCATATCACATTTCCAGAGTTAGACTAACTGTCTTAAGGTGGGTGCTTCTTTATTTGTTTGACATTAAGTTTCACTTTCTGTAATGATTTTGATAATTAAAAGTCTAGCTGTGTTAAAAACCTGGAGTACTTCAGACTGACCACCCTCTCATATCATGCGTTCATTTTCTCCATTTGGATGACAGCACGGACTACATGGATCTTAATTTGAGTAAAGATGAGTGATCATATCCCATTATGGTATTTTGGCCCTTCTAGGTCTCAGGCTTTGAAGACCAAAGAGCGCATGGCCCAGGTTTCCACTGGGAGTAGTCAAATGGGTTTTGGACGAGGCTCATCTCAGCCCAACCTCTCTACTTCGTACAGTGAGGAGTACGGCAGATCAGAGGGCTCACCTGCCTCGTACCATGGCTGTGAGTACCACTTTATTGTTTTTGTCATTGGCTGCAATTACTCAGATACATACAGGTCTCAAATGACTTCGCAACACAGGTAATAACGGTGTATTTAATTTTTATTGTGCCCCACTTGGTGTAACTTTGGCCTACATCCTGAAACCTTCCCCTCCCCCTGCTCTGTCCCTGACTTGCCGTCCCACAGTAGGGCTGCATTCCTCAGCTCTCCCTCTCTCACACACAGAAGAGGAAGCAGAGTTCACCCCCAACCTCTGTCATGTGGATGACAGAGGAATCTCAGTATTTCACTGTTGAATTATGACTTGCCGCTGAAATTTCACATGGTTCATTTATATTCACCACAGAACCTAACTGGCACAGCTAACTTTGACTAGGATGAAATTAAGGGGACCCTATCACACATCCAAAAAACAAATAAATAAATACACATACACATGCTGTTTTGCCAGCAGCTTCTGGCTAATTTTCTCAGGAAAATTATGTGAGGCAGTGGGAAGAGAGAGATAACACAAGCACAGTACAAAAATGAATTGTTTGTGCATGGTAGAATTGTTACAGGCCCAGCTAAATAGTATCAAGTTGATATTCTGTACACATTTGCAGTCCATACGCCGGTCACCCATCTAATTGAACAGACGGTGTAGCAAATTAATGATCCCTTGAGGCAATATCACTCAACCATGGGCAAATATTGAGTAGTTTTTGTGCTTGACCCATATGTAGATCTCGTGTATTAAATCTTAGGTATTGTGCACCAGCAGCCCATTAAAACCACTTGACTCCAAAGAGGTCTGATGGTTTGTACATTATTTGGGAAACAAATCATATGTGTTTCATTGTGTCTTGATTTATCATAATTTATTTATCTGATGTGCAATGCTCATAATTGAGAATTAATCAAGCAAAAGTGTTTGTTTTGCTCTACCAAATAATGTACAAAGTAATGAGTTGAACCTTGAAGTCATTTGATTGTTAATGGGGTGCTGAAGCTTAAAATGTTACATTTTTCTAAATGGTACAATCACAAATTAGAATTTTTGTTGAGTGACACAGCACTCCTGGGAAATGTTCCTAGGAAATGCTGAGCTCACACTTCTGTTTTCCTTAACTGTGGAGATGGAGAACACTGTGAGATGCATACTTACAGTATAAGAGCTTGGACAGTGTAACAATTGAAAAGAGATGCTAGAACTGCAGAATTTGTTTAATTTTACAGAAAACACTTTGGTGGAAATGTAGTGACAGTTTAAAGCGGTGTGATGTACAGTTTTATTTTGTTACCTCCAAATTCTTTTAATACCTCAAACAGAGAATAAATTTTTGGAAGTGTAAGGTACAGGCCTACAGGAGTTCAAATGGACTGAAAGAATGTTGAAATAAGAGTGTTGAAAATAAACAGAAGTCACAGTCAGGAAATGGAGAAATGCAGAGAGGGATGAGGAGAGAATGGAGAAGTTGAAATGAAGGAATGAACCTTCACCTTCTGACCCCAACTCTTTTGTACACAGCATGATGTGTGTATGTGTGTGTGTACGTACCTGTGGGTGTGTGTGCTTCTCTTTTGTAACCCGTGTGGTTTGGATCGTACACTTGGCACAGTCAGGACTCTTACTTCCTGCCCTACATTCCATTATGTACATTATGTTTGAGTGTGCGGCTCAGAGGCGGAAGTTTAAACAGCTGAGTCATCAGTTGCAATAACTGCGAGGCTGACCAATAGAGGTGAGGCTGGGTGGTGGCTGTGGGCGTTACCAGGGGGAATTTTTGGGATTCCAGCTGAACTTCCTGAGCATTGTTGTCCAGACAGGGGAGAATGAAAGCCTTTACAAGTGAGATTGTGGGTGTTAACTTGATATTTTAAAAATCTTAAGTGTTTGTTTGTGGGTCATATTAATGTTTTATTTTTTTTTTTTTTTTACTTTTCCATTCAGAAATTAACCTAAACTTATTCTGTCAATGAGCTGAGGCTAACAGCCTGTTCAATTTTGTTTAATTTGTGCAAAAGGTCAAATGGTTAAATCCTCTGCACCACAATACTAAGTTGACATTAGCCCTGGGGCTCTATTTCAGAAGTCCAGTTGGTGCACAAATTACACATATAAAACAGTGAATGTTCATGAGAGTTTGCCAATTCTGAATCAGCAACTACAAAACAGTACGCGTGTAAATGTAAATGTGTGGCCAAATGTGAGCCTTCTCAGTTGAGCACTGTAAGCCATTTTTATTATTATTCACCCTCCTTGGTTGTCTACCATCCCCCTGCTCAGTGAAGCATCTGCATCTGACTGCACCACTGTGTCTCACCAAGATCACAGTTCCTCAGATTTTTTTGGAAATATGCAAATAAATAATAAGATTCCATGTGTGTCGCGCTCCCAAGGAACTGGATGTCTCATTGGATTTCTAACAGTCATGCCTTCATCTAGAAGGACAAATGTGCTTGCAAACACAGGGCTAGTATGTGGCTGAGACCCTTTAATTAAAAAAAATCTTGCTTGCTGTTATTGCCACATAAATCTGCTGCAGATGGCACAAATGGTTATCAGCCCATTTCACCTGTCGCCAATACTCAGTTCTATCTGCTCTGTGCTTGGCTTGCATGTTTTCTGTCTTAGCTTTTTGTTCGAGTGCTTGTATTTGTTTAATTTTAGTTTTTCAGTTTATTTAACATGGTGCCACAGAAAATTATGGTGGTGACATAGGAAACGACTAAATTAAACATAGGAGGGAACTGGTAGAATGGTAGAAAGGCTATTTTCTGCTACAAAGCAGCAGTGTGCGTGCGTATGTTATGCCAAGAAATTGTAATTTTCCATATATGGTCTTTTCCCAAGAAACTGGTGTGTTTTACTTGGCTTTTAATTTTGTTTACTTGTCTTTCTGGCTTGCTACTATTAAGTGTTGCACTGTTTGTTATGGTGTGCCCGTTTTGTGTCTCTTTAGGATTGGAGGATAAAAACTGCTAGTGGAAAGAAAACTATTCCTGTTGATAGCAGCAGGCAGCACATCCCATATTACTGGTGCTTGTTAAGCAATGAGGCTTTTGTCTGCCTTTCTCAATGGCTGGATAACGTCCAAAGTGTCACATATGAACTTATCATTCCAGCATCTTCTGCACGGTTACATATTGTATTACTGTTCACTGTCTATTTAGGACAGACATGTAACTCACGTCAAGGCAGTGGCTTCATTCCCACCAGCTATCCAAACACACCTTTAGCCCTGTTGCTTCTGGTCACCTTCCCAGGAGACAGACAGCCTGGAGATGGAGCGAGGGAGACCTGGGTCAAATAAAGAGAGGAGAAATGACGTTACTAGAAAGGCCATTCTTTTGGGTCATGGAGAAATCAGACTGTTACACTGCTTGTGATCAACACAACATAAACTCAGCAAGCTGTTGTTAGGCACAACCCCCGATTGTTGACAGTCACTAGCTAAGTTGACAGTTTCTCTTTAGTAAATTCAGGGAAGGCCAAACCCATTAACTGTTGTGGGAAATGTCCTGCATTGTATCATTTGTGCCATTTCCTTTATCATGGAAACATTTGGGGTAATTCTAATTAAAAAACTTGAATGTACTTGATGTAGCATCTACTGCCTAAAGAAGTTTTGTCAGGTCAGGAGGATGTTTATCAAAGTTTGAGGTTTCAAGTTAAATGTGTCAGATATGGAAACTAACCACCAGTGTTTCCACACATCGTGTTTGTTTCAGTGTTGTTTTTTTGTCTCTGTGGTAAGGCCTTTACATATCCCCTCAGACCATCTACGTTCAGAATGATTGGCAAAATAATGTAACATTTACAAGTTCATCATGATGTGAGTACTCAGCAAGTATGTGTGTTTGTTTGGGAGTGTCTGCATCAGCAGCAGGGCATGTCATGACTGGTCTGTGTTGTTTGGAGCTGAGACAGGGACAGAAAAATGAGGCACGTAGAGAGAGAGAGAGAGAGACAATATTTTTGCAGTTAAAGTCTGAGGGGATCAGTCAGTAGTGGGACAATGTATGTTTTGTTTTTTTTTTTGTTTTTTTTTTTTCTAACAAATCAGCTTTATATCTGAATCATTTTGCACTTATGAACACCCACAATATTCACAGACCACACAAAGCTACCACAGGGTGACATTATATATGGAGGAAAAAACAAGTAGTGTAATTGGTAAGGTGGTGATGTCAGCCTTTTCTAGTTGCCTCCCACGTTATAGTTCCCACAGAAACAACAAAGCTGCTGCTTCCTAAGGAAAACATACACGGTCACATTTTGAATTAAATAATCTGCTGCAAGCTTCCTTAATGAGTGTCTTTTGGCATCGTACCTCCCTCTCCACAGCCAGATAGTGGCCTCTGCGTGTTTGCCACGTGCATTTTGTCTGTGCATTTTTTGTACTGCCACATGGCCTGATCTAATCCAATAAGATGAGTGGATCTGTTGTCCTTACAGGCTAATTTAAGGCATATATTTACACCCTTGAACTTAGTATTTTCTTCTACAAAGCACAAATGTAATTCAAATGTGACTTTGTTCAGAAGACAACTGTATGAAGACACACAATTGCATATGCACAACCACACCGAAATGTCACAGAAGTTGCAATAAATGCAGTGTGTGATAGTCTCATATGGCAGTGATGCTAACATATGCTGTGAATGTGTTTTGTTAGCCACGTCCCCTAATATGGGCTCAGAACTGGAGCAGGCCAGACCTCAGACCAGCGGAGAGGAGGAGCTACAGCTGCAACTGGCTCTGGCCATGAGCAGAGAGGCTGCGGAACAGGTATGCACATCAATACAAATGCACATAACTGTGCGCTCACATAGCACAGCATGAAGCCATGCTTGTCAATATCTTCTCTGACTGAAGCCGTCATTGTTTGGACCCAATTTACATTGCATCTGTGGAAACCACTGTACTTTGACATTCAAACATTACATATCGATTGAATTTACAAGATTGTGGATGCAGTTGTGTTGTTAATGTCATCAGTGACTGAGACAAAGGTGTGTGAATTTTTTAAATTTATACTGAAAATATTGGCCAACAAATTGAACTGAGACACCAGGAATAGAGAATGTGATTTGCTAAGTTCCATTTCCTAAAGACATGCTCCATAATAGCAGAATCATAAATGGGAGTAGTACCGTAAGTGCCGCTAATGCTAATAGCACTCTGGCTGTTCAGGAGGAGCGCATACGCAGAGGAGATGACTTGAGATTACAAATGGCCTTGGAGGAGAGCAAGAAGGAAGGTCCGGGCTCAGCAAAACTGCCCAAGAAGAAGAAAGAGGTAAAATACCCACAAACACGGACTTGATAGTGACTCAATGTCTCCATGATCATCGCCATGCTCCTGAAATAGTCTTTCATCTCCAAATCCTGTTATTCAGTCTGAGTCTGTCTGTTATTCAGCCGCAGTAATGAAGCCAGTAACTGGCAGCCTAGTCTGCCTAGTTTATTCCTCATTATTCTGCCTGAATGGCCGGCTGACTGGAGTTTGAAGGGGCACAGAGCTCAAGCGATAAAGAAGTAGGACAGCATGACTATGCTCATATTTTAACATGTCCAGCATCAGCGTGCTTTCCTTATCTCAGTGTTTTTATTCATCTCATATTTATTTTGCCCACATTCTTCCTTTTTCTCCTTTTCATTACTTCTGTTTTCTGGTCTTTCTAACAAACTTTCTCTGTCTCTTTCTAGCCACAGTCATCTTTGATGGATCTGATGGATGTCCCAGAGCCTGGTGCCAGTGCTGACCCCTGGGGTGCTGGGGCTGGGGCTGGGGCTGGAGCTATAGCTGGGGCTACTGCTGTATCAGCAGACCCCTGGCAGCCTTACGGTATACATGCTCTCACTGGAATTGTCATGTTATACGATATAGACATGCTGACTATCTTTCTGGAGAAGTATTTGTGTAAGGAGTCGGTTTTCTGCGTGTGTGTCATCTGTGCTTTCCACCTGCAGCTCTCAGCACTGTGAGTCTTTGTTAAATTGGAATGCTGCTCTACTGGCTCAGCTGCATTACTGCACAAGTGGGGTGTTTTTGACCAGTAGTTTAAGATGATGTCTATTCAGATACCTGTTATTAGAACCTGCATGACTCTACGTTTCCTGGTCCTTTTATTTTTGTCCCTCTTGTCCACTTCCTCTATCACCTATGTTTGTCTGTCCAATTTTGCCTTACCTTTTGTGAACTGTATCCATGTCCATTCCTCCTCCACACTCCTGAAACTCTTCCCATCGTTTCAGGTTCTGCCCCTAAGCCTGCGGCCCCAGTGGACCCATGGGGTGCTCCTCCTTCTGTCCCACCCATGAAGAGTAATGATCCCTGGGCAACAAACTCTACTCCTGCCTCTGACCCTTGGAGCTCTGGAGCTGCCCGCCCCAAGACATCCAACCCAGGTGACAATCAGGGAAAAGTTTCTGGCATGAGAGGCAGTGCCGCAACTTTATCCATGCCAGAAACACCAAGCATCTTCTTTAAGGAAGTTTGCACACTCACGTATTTCTCTAGTATATGAAAGTCTGAATCAGTGGCTTTATTGTGTCTCAAAGGCTCAACAGCTCTGGGTAAACAAATGCTTGTGTGCAACTGCTTGCTGTGTTCATGTCTGTTAGTTTTCCAAAATATCTCATTCATACTTACGTTGCCTGTTTCCATCTGTCAACATGTGTGTCTGCTGTCATTTTATGTGATCTTCTGTTTGTCTGCGTTGTCCTCTTTCAGGTAGCTTTGACCTGTTCAGTGCATCCAACGGTACGTCCAAAGAGGACTTCTCAGAGTTTGACAGCCTGCGCTCCTCCTCCTCTGTCCCCACTGGTACTCACCCTTGTCTTCGTCTCTCTAATGACATGGAGTTTGTGTTGTTTCTTCCTCAGTGATGCCTTTCTGCAGATACAGATATGTTTCTGTGGGGCACACATGTCTTGTGTTTGTGTGTAAATCACCAGGCCAAAGCAAAGACAGTATTAGCACCATTTTTTTAATGGTTAATGATTCTCCACAGTAAAATGCAACCAGATGCTGTGTTGATCAGATCCAGTGGTGGTGAAAATAGCTGTCTGCTCTAGTCTGGTCATGTATCACTGTGGTGTAATCTGTGCACCACTTATCTGTTTATTGCTAAATCCATTAGACCTGTGCCATTTAGTTTATGAGAGCCCTTTCATTTTTCACTTTTTTTCCCTGCTGCATTTGATCCAACAGTTATTTCTGACTTAAACCTATCCACAACCAGCCATGTTGGAGTTAGAAGGTTGGACTTAATATCTTGGCACAGGTCAGAGTGTTTTTCTCATGTAGATTGGTGCTTTCGGTGTGGGATCGTGATATTGGTGTTTGACTTTCGCTCTAGCTCAACACGAACACATTTGATAAAGTCAAGGACAAAGAACACAAATGAAGGTCTACAAAATGTTTTTCCGGGAAGGGGGTGCAGAAAACTCAAGACTGCCTGTCACCATTTGGTGTTTCAAGGACATGAACTTAAATGATGATGGAGAAGAAACTTTCTGCAGAGTGGGTTGGAGAAATATTAATATTTGACCATGTTACAGTATTTATAGGGCATTAATACATGCACAGGCCATTTGATGTCATGAGTTTTTTTGGGGGGGCTCTGCTGCATCTCAGTTCCTCTTCTGAGAGAGCAGTTTCCATCTCTGACGTTTCCTCCAGTCTCTGTGTATTTGTGTGTCACAGCTGGCATGCTGGGATTGTTCGTGTCCATGTCTGTGTGCATTAATGAATGTCTCCACTGCTGTCTGACTGCTGCTGTTAAGGAAAAAAAAACAGCCAGGCTGTCTGCTTCTGGTCTTCTCTCATTATAAGGTCTTTTGATCACTTTATTTAATCACTTCAGCTTTACTTCATGGCAAATGTGAATGTGGGTGCTAATATGCAGGTGGATATCAGTGTTGGTTACACGGTGACTAGCAAGTGAGGCCACAAAAATAAATGTAAAATGAAATAAAAAAAATAAGGTTGTTTGGTATCATAAATGCAGAATTCTCTGTAGTCCCTGTAGTGCAAAATGAGACAAGAATTATTATTGATGGGAGAGCTCATGGAACAGTGTCATCAGTAAAATCCAACCGCTGTGTTTGCTTTTTGGTCCCCAGGTGATGGGGGCATAGCATCCTCTGTCCCATCCCAAGCCAGTCTTGCAAGCAGCAGTAGTCTGGACCTCTTCGACCCGCTGCCCACCTCCACATCAACGTCCATCACCACAAACCCCACCAGAAAGACCCCAGAGTCGTTTCTGGGTCCCAATGCTGCCTTGGTCAATCTGGACTCTCTTGTATCCAAACCAGCCCAGCCTGCACCAGTCGTCAACCCATTCTTGGCTTCGACAGGTGAGCAAAAACCGAGAAAATATCTGCTTCTCTCTATTTGAATGCTGGCTCAAGATTTTAGTGCTACTATATGCCATTTATATTTGAGATGTTCATATAAAATGAAATTAAATTGTTCAAGAAAAAAGCAGGTAAACAGTAGTTCTGTAGATCTGTGCATAATAGATAAAATTTTTTAATAGATAAAAAATTGACAAGCGTGGGAGTGGAGTCAGTAAGCCCAGTGATGTGGGCATAAACTTGCAGGCCTGAACACAACAAGCAGACACACCCATCTACGCAGTTAAATGCTGAATCATTGACCTTGTCCTGTCTGTACTTGCTGTGAACCAAATGGAAAGTGGGATGAGTCACATTTCATTCATTTTACAAACTAACAGCAGTGCTTTATTGTATCCTAACAGGTTGTAGTTAATCTAATGTAAATACTATTTATCCTATCTATTGAAGAGTGTCAAGCATGACTCGACATGTGTACTATACAGGTGGATTGTGAAAAGTAATAACTCTTTTCCTCCTTTGTTCCTGGCTTATCTCTATCCAGGGGGCTCTGCCCCAGCCGCAGCCGCCCATGCAAACCCCTTCCAAGTGAGCCAGCCAGCTCCTCCCACCCTCAACCAGATGCGGGTCAGCCCGATGCCGGCAGGCTTTGGCAGCGTTGCTGAGCCCATGACCATCCCCTCCATGCCTGCTCAGCCCATCAGTATGGTCCCTGTGGCAGGGATGGCCCCCATGGCAGGAATGGCCCCCATGAGCCGTGTCATGCCTGCCATGGGAGTTGGCCCTGTTGGAGGTGTGGGGATGAATGCGGGGATCCCAGCCTCCATGTCCATGCCTCAGCCCCTGATGAGCATGCCCCCTCAAGCCGGGGCGCAGCCCACGGGGACCACCAACCCTTTCCTTTTGTGAGGGGGTGACTGGGGTGATGACTTACCCCGCAGTTACCCCTCATCCCTCCTTTTCTCTCGCTTCCACTTTGGCTCCTTAAGAAGCTTCAGAATGAACAAGGAGATGTCTTATCCCATTTATCCTTTTTATAACCAACTCTTACCCAGGTCGTACTCCCAGCCCATCCTCCTCTGACTTCACCACTCTTCTTTTTCTTTTTCTCTTCTGTGCTACAAGCTGCCCCATCCTGTGTGTTCCATACTGATCTGATGATGTTGGTGACCACAAAGAGTTTGCATCTTTCTTCAGACTTTCAGAGTAGCAGTGGCGTTTACAATTTTTCCACAGAGGCAGGACAGGCCTCAGTTACCTGTCCTCTTCTCATTCACTTGCCTCCTCTCCCTTATTTCTTCCCGTAGGACTTTAGGACTGCTCCTTTCTTCATCTGAGGTGGAATGACAGGAGAGTATGACTATACTAACAGGATCTTTTCACTAGAGCTAATCTTTTATAAGCCCTGTGAGTTTGTGTGTGTGAGAGAGAGACTGTGTGAGAGCAAGTGAGAGAATGCACACATCTCAGTACTTTTACACTGTGTATATTCCAGTGCGTTTTACTTACACACACTGGAGTAAGGATGAGAGATGGTCAGATGTGTTTATATTCTTTGTGTATGTTTGTGCGTGTTACTAAGCAGGGATTTTGCACAATTTTATTTTTCTCTCCTCTCTTTTTTCCTCTTTGCTAATGTTGGGCTCACCGTTATACCTTAGCTTAGGGAGGGAGGCTAACCGCTAAAAAAGGCCGAGACTACTCACATTGCCTCGGCTGTCTTGGTACCACTCAGTCACACAACTCTCGTCTGGTCACTTTCCATCTCCTTGGACCTTTTCCTGACCCTTCACATGAACCAGGGGACTCAGGAGGAAGATGGACACGTATGAAAAAAGATGACCCTCTTTTCCGAGGGGTTGAAAAGATGCGTAAATGCAATTTGTGTTTGTGTGTACTCATGCGCAGCATTAATGCTCAGATACTAACAGCCACATGATGATGTATTTGTCACTTCCCCTGTGTGTGTGTAGAGAAAAAGACATGAACTCTGATGGTGTCTGAACATGTGGTGGATGCAGTGGGGCATTGTGGAACAGTTTGTTTTTTTTTTTTTTTTTTTTTTTTCCCCTCTCACCTATTTTAGTTTGTGTAAAGGGTCAAAGGGAAGAGGTGAGATGTGTGCAGTTTGTATGACGGATTTGTTTAGCTTCCAAGTGTACTTTAATGAGCGAGTTTTCCGATCTTCATTCAGTAGTTAGAATTTGCTCAAGTAAGTGGAAGTCAAAACAAGGGATGTAGTCATCTGCAGCCTTAACTGTGTGTCCACTGTCCGCTGTGTGTGTGTGTGTGTCTGTGTGGACAAGACCGTTTATCCAAAGGGTTGTGAAAAAAGCTCTGGGTTTAAAACGCATGTCAGCCGGTCAGCATCGTGAAGAGGGTTGCCCTGCGAGTGGATTTACTGCACTAATCTATCTACAAGAACATTAACTGGTGGACTTTGACTCGCACACACTTGCACAGGGGGGTGGGTTACACCAGGATCGCTCTATCAATAGTGCAGAGGATCACGCAACAAACAGCAAGATGTGTCATGAAAATAAGTCCTTTTGTTATTTACTCATTAGTTGTAAATCCCTAGCCAAGCCTGTCTGAGTTTTGGCTCCAAGTTCTAGCTAAGCCATCAGCCAGCTTCATTTTCTCTTTTGTCTCTGTACTGACACTCTAGTTTTTTCACCCTATGGGTAGGCTATGTATTTCTCTTCTCTTAGAAGCACAACTTTACCAAAGTCATAGCAACTGTGATTTCTGAGGTTGTCATACTTTGAGTAGTTTGAACAGTAGGGTTACACTTCACTGACTTTTTTTTTTTTTTTGTTAATGACATCAGAGATTCCATTGTTGTTGTTGTTGTTGTTTTTTTTTTTTTATAGTTCAGAGCCGTTTTACTGTTTGTTCAGGAGTTTATGTAAGAAAGTGTTACTCTTTGCTCAATATTGGCACATTTACTGACAGTAAGCTAAGCATCTCTGTCTCTATTGGATGAGAAAGGTAGGTTGATTAAATACAGCTAGAGATGATAAATTGCATCTGGTGTATAGACCCTTCTTCTCCTAAGGTCACTGTAATATCTTCAGTTCTGTTAATATCACTGCCAATCTTGTTACTGTGGAAGGGGAGTGTTTTTGGTTTTTTTTATTGGTTTTTTTGTTGAGTGAGTTGGTGCCCTCTCCTGGTCTGCTGTGGTATGATAGCTACATGGCAGGACTCTTGATAGTTCCTCAAGAGGCAGACCTTCTTTTCTCTCAGGCAAAAGGAGGGGCAGTTCCAACAGTGTGTATGATTTTTTTTTTTTTTTTTTTGATGATGATACTGAAGGCAGTCATGGTGATTTTTATGCTTGGGGTCCTGAATGAATGGATGCGACAGAACTAGCAGACCAGCAAACATTTTTAATCTTAACTAAATATATGCAAAAATTGGAGCTGGAATTGGGGGGGGGGGGGGGGGGGGGGGAGAAAGATTTAACGCTTACTGTGTTTCGCAAAGTTAGATTTGCTAGTAAAAGTCTTGTTTGTTGAAACGCTATTATGAAACTCTAGCAAAGACATGTCACTTTGTCACTGGCCTTGATGTCACTGCAGCCTGACGTTTAACTTTACTCCAGCGATTGTGGAAGAGGTTGTGTGATTGATACATTGGAGGGGGGGAAAAAAAAAAACTTAACTAGCTCGAGCAAACCCAGCACTCCAAAACAGTCACTGCAGTTGACCACTTTTTCTTCATCCCTGCAGCGGTTTCACAGTCATGGCTCTGATGCAGTGAAAACGTGGCCTGTGAGTAGCGAGCTCCTCTGTGTGTTACTATGTATTCACTATGCTTTTATCAAGAGGACTAACTGACCATGTGGACTGTCTGTCTTTATATGCATAAACAGCCATCCTTTATTCTTTTCCATGTCTGTCTATTTACCCTTCTCATAGTACTGGGAGCAGGCTGCTTTTTTTTATTGGATACGTGCTCAACCCGTTGGCATTATAACTGTATAATATAATTTATCATTTGTACTATTGTAACATACTGTTCTTCTGTATACCTTATTATTCTGTGTAATGGGTTTTGTAGGAAAAGTCAGTGGTATTTTAACGGCATCTAAACCTACAAACGCAGCAAGCCGCACCCTGTCGGATGAAGACAACTGTAGCTGAATTGGTTCAAAATAAAATGTGTATCACTTCAGCTCTAACTTGAGGTGTCTGTGTTCTTGTATGCTTCCCCTCCGTCAGATAATGAGATTTTCACACGAGACTTGGGTAGTGAATCTTTTCTACTTCAATGATGCATGTCTAACAACCAAAATACAATGAAACAATTCAAACCACAATATAAGAAGTCCACATTTATTTAAAAAAAAAAAAAAAGTAGAAAATGGGTTAATAAATTGTAAAACACATTTTGAAACAGCTTAAATTGAATCCATCTGATTAAAATTTCATTCCTACACTTTGCACTATAAAGCACTGTGCATTCCATCCTGCTGTTCTTGTATTGTGAATTTCCATTGCAAGTGAGGAGGTAAAAGAGACAAAGTGCTGTGCTTTTATTTTGGTGGGGACCAGCAACCCTGATGGCAAGAATAATGAACAGCTGCATGTTACGTCTGAGAAGAAAGTCTGTGTGTAATTATAAGTGTGGCTGTTCTTCTGTTGACCAGCCCGATGTGGCAGACTGTGTGTTTGCAGGGCTGGAGGGTCCTGTGTCATAGCCCAGCTTCTTCATGTCTTTAGTCATGATGTCAAAGGAGACGGTGACAAAGCCTTGGGAACGCACCCGCGTCACTACAAGCACAACACAACTGTATATAACAGCTTCTAAACACGATGACCATGTTGAAAACTTAATATATTAAATGGAAACTGAAGGTAGACCACAGACTTCCTTCTAGTAGCTCATTCAAATATTTTCCAGCTATATAGAGACAATTTACATTGTGCTGGCCAAAGCTTAAACGTACTCCACTTGTGAAGAGAACTGCTATACACTTCTACACACAGCATGTTACGTAAAAAACAAACCTTCTCTGCCTTCACCCTGGGCCACTACTTTAGGGTCTGTATACTCTGGCCGCCGCCCCAGCAGCCAGCTAAACAAGGGAGATGGAGAAAAAAAAAAGAACTGGTGAAAAACTATAGAGGGAAATATGCATTACCATGGCAGCTGATTTTTTTTTTTTTTTTTATTCACTGCTAATGAGATTTATTTATTTTATTTTACTGTAAGTTGCAGGGTTTTTTTCCTCATCAGTCACTTTCTCTTGAAGTAATTTTCATGAAGAGAAATCATTTCAAACAAATGAATTCTTCCACCCATCCATGTTCTACCACTTCTCCGTTTCCAGGTTGTGGGGGGTGCTGGAGCCAATCCCAGCTCATTCTGGGTGAGGGGGGGTCACCCTGGACAGGTCACCAGTCCATCACAGGGCCAACACACAGAGACAGACAGAGACCAACAACCACTCACACTCATACCTATGGACCATTTGGAGTCACCAATTAACACAAACATGATGTCCTTGGATGGTGGGAGGAAACACACAGGCACAGGGGGAGCATACAAACGCCACACAGAAAGGCCCCAGGCTGGGAACCGAACCCACAACCTCCTTATTGTGGGGTGCCGTGCTGCCCCAAACTAATTCAACCAATCCTAAAATATTAAAAGGCTTCTGTTCAATGTCACTCATTTCTCTGACACACAGCAACTGGTACATCACTATATATGAAAAGTGGAGTTTTGCATGTTGAAGACCTAAGACTTTAGAACCACAAAGTGAAGCTGTGAAATAGTCGATTGCACTCAGATTGTTTTTTTTTTTCTCCATTCAGCAGGCACAACTCAGTAACAGCATTACAGTGGCTCAGAAAACTAAACACACAACTGCTCACACAGCCCACCTTGTGAATTTCTGAAGTTTCCATGTGGGCTCAGGGACAAACATGGGGATGGTCCGCGTATGACTAAGAAGGAAAAACAAAAAGACACAATATGTGAGAACATATAAAACAAGATCATACAAGACCTTATTATGGTTAAGCTAAATTGTAATGAGGGAGATGAACAATATGCCTATTTATTGATGATTTTTGCTAACTAGTCACTTAAGTGAAACTAAACTTAACGACTTCAGTTCAAGGGTTGGGTTAGGGTTAGCAAAAAGAGAACATTTATGGGTGTAATACTGACTGTCCAGGTGTGAATGGGATGTGAGTTGCTCCATAGCCTCGTACGACATCGTTTCCAAACACGTCTGGACCATACACACTTACCACAAGCTGAGGCCCTGTAAAATGAAAAGATACCCTCAGTATTCACTTTTCCTACAGTTAGATTTCCTTTGGACGTGAAGTTACGAATATCAGTCCACAGAAGAAAACTTTGCGGTTTGTGTGTAGGTGAGTAGTGCTTACATCCAGATGGGTTTGTGCTCTTAAATGTTGTTTCCAGTGGGAAGTTCCATATTAATTTATGTGAATACTGACTTCCTTTACAGGTTATTTGAGTGATGCCTTCTTCCAGCCCCTAGAGAAAAATGACACACAAAGACCTTCGAGTTAAATAAAAACATTTTTGGATACTTTTATAAAGGTGGAATGCATGTGAACCATTTTTCTTTAATGTTGATATTGTGTATTATGAGTACTTTTAAACCCTTTTGCAGTTATTGTTTTTGCCTTTTCCCAGTATGTTTATCCAAAAACATATACATACACACACACATTGTGTATTTTAGAATACTGACATTCAAATGTACCACGGCTTTTTGCAACACTCAGTTTTTTTCAGTATTGATCATCATTGATGTGTTTAGTATGATGTTTAATGGCTTTGTTGTTCAGCCAACCACCAGAAAACACTAACATATCAAATTCACAACGACACGGACCAGATTAAAACTGGAGATCCACTAACTTGAAAGAAAATAACAACTTATTAGATTCAGATCGACGGATAACAGCTAGAAGCAGGACATTTTGGACAGCATGGATTGTATTTTGTTTTTAACATATTTAATTTTTAAATTTAGTGCATCATGAATACAACACCATTAAAGGAAAACAAACATTCTCCACGTCGTGTTGTCGACCACTCACCGAAGTGGAAGCCCAGTCGTGTCCGTAGACATAACAGTATTTGCAGTACAGGTTGTCATACTCTGGAAACTGAAAATGCAACACTAAACAAGTTACCTCGATGCATGTGTGTAAACATACATTCAGATTAAGCTAATGCTGGTGCAGATGCTAAACGAAGTTAGCTGCTAGGCTAGACTAACTACGGAAAACAACTCACAATAGCGCCTTCAATTTGACCGTTCACCGTGAGAAGAAACACCGACGGATTGCTCGTGGCCATAACAGTTTTAGTTAGTTCACATAAAAATTCAAAGAGTGTCCGTTTCGAGAAATATTACACCAAGTTTCCCCCAAAAATGCTGGCATTCATTTATTGAGCCGAGCCCCATCCGTTGCTAAGGCGACGCTTGCTCCTCCTCACGGCTCCCCGCGAGGGCCAAACCGAACGGGAACGTGGAAGAGCTGCTGAAATAACGCGAATGTCCGAAAGATGGCGGCAGCGGTACGAACACGTGGGTATGTCTGAAGTCACCTGCGCCGGAAATCAATTTCCGCGTCTCGTACGATTTAGTCACAGAGACACTTTAAATGAACAACAATGTGGCCCAAATCAGACTGGGTTTACTTTCTCCACATCGTCATAGGAAGGTCTGCCGAAGAGGATCACGGGATGCATCACGCCTCTGAGAAGAAGTAAGCGGACTTTGTTATTCCAGTGTTGTTGATTCCAAACATGCTTTGTTTTTCCACAGGCTCCAAGGTTAAAACTCAAATGTTAAAATGTCATACATTTCCAGAAAACCAATTGTCTAGAATAGAATGAACAATTTCACTTACACACAAAGAAAATATAGTTTTTTTTTTTATAAAGGCCTTGCCATCAGAGACCCTCCCACAACATAACTTGCACTGATAGCTCAGTTGTGGAAATTGTGTTTTGGTAGTGGGGAAGGTTGTGATCGGTAACTTTATAGTTATGTTCTCTCTAATCGTATGACTGCTGACACTTTCTGTTCTAATTTAACCAAACCCTGGGATTCATTTAAAATGTTGATAACATTTGCACGTCTGGATGACATGCCGTGCTGAAGAATACAATAAATGCATATATGATGCAGCCCACAACACTATATTGCTGTGAGGAGCATGAGCTATTTGCAAAGGACATTGCACTCAAAATTACATATGGTTCAGGGTACTCATCAGGCTACATATCCATTAGCTATTTTTGTTCAAATAATTTGCGGTTTTACCTTTATGGTTGCAAAATCAATTATTTCCATCAGCTCACACACCAATAATTTTCCCTCCTGTCTGTGTGTCCACTCCCACACCACTCTTTTGTAGTTCAGTGTTTGTTGTGCTGTCAGACAGCCCCCTGAGACTCTGACCTTTATTCGTGGCCAAACAGCAGTTCTCCTTCCATCCTCTATGTATTCTTTCACTGCTCTGTTCATTGGCCCTCCTGAAAGCTGGTGGATTATTTTTATTTATTTATTGTTGCCATCTTTTCTGTTGTAATCTGCCCATGATGGAAGCAATAGTTTGGCACAGGCAAACATCAGCGATCCCCAATTTCCCACAGAAACGTGTGTCAATATCTATTGTATTGTAGCCCTTGCCCTTATGGATTGCTTACTCCCTTTGCTGCTTCCTTGTGTGTCTGTACTCCCCCTTGCACTTCATTCTTGCTTTACTTTGTCTTCACTGTATTCAATTAATCTTTTTCTCTCCACTTATTTTTCTCCCTTTCTTTAGTCCCTCACCAACACGCTATAAATTTTCATATCATTTCCAGCACCCCACTTTTCCTCATTCGCTTTATTCCACCACTCCACTGGCCCTCCTTTCTCTCCACCTGCCAAATATGTGTCTCTGTGTTTCTCCACCTCCTGCAATCCTTCTATCTCATTTTTAATCTTTTATCATCTCCCACTTGCTTTTCCTCTCCTTGCCAGCATTTCCCTTCTTTTTCCCCAATGTCCTTCCCAGTTTTCTCTTCTTCAGCCCCCTCCTATAACCGTTTCCATGTCTCTTTCACTCCACTTGACTAAGTGATATTTTTTTTCCTTGTCTTCATCTCTTCTTCTTATTTACCTGTCATGTGTTCCTCTGTCTCCATCACTCTCTCCCCCCTCTAACCCTCTCATTTCTCTGACCCTCTTTTTTTTTTTTTTTCTTGTTCCATCTCTGTAGTGCTCCTCCATCTTGCCAAATTCCTGATTTGGAGTCAAACAGCCTCATGATTCGCAGCCCATTTAAAGTCACTGTGGACTGCCCAATTGTCTCTGGATCTTTTACCTTCTATAATTTGTAAGTTGGAGTTTTTTGTTTTTTGTGTTTTTTTTTTTTTTTTTTTTTTTTGTTCAATTTACACATTCATCGTGTGTGGATGTCAAAACTCAAGTCCATCAAAAAGGCCTCAATGTTCCCACCATATAATGGCCTGCTATAGGAGGCAATAGCCTATAATGGGACTGTTTCTAATCCCACTGAACATTAGGAAACACACCTGACAGTGCCAAGTGCCTTTTACAGCTCCCAACATGATTGAAAGTGAAATTACATGTTCCTCATATGCATTTCTTTGTGACATTTGTCTTTATAGCACAGAGCACACAATGACAGCTCGTTCCTGGAGGGTTCACCATCTTGGAGAGAAAATATCTCGCTGAAGTGGCCATCACAGATGTCTACAGGGTGAGTGTGATTCATCGATAAGGGGAACAAGCTGAGAGACTTTTAGTGAGAAATAGCTCCTTACTTTGTTTGTCTGTTCAGTAACACGTTGACACAAAATGCTGTATATTATGGGTGTAATTCAGCCATAGTCATATTTATCTAATTTTCAAATGGTTGCACACACAGAATAGCAAGTTAAAAGGTGCTAATATCTCTAACTGTCTGTGACTGATGACTACCAGTTCAGTAACTCTGGTCCAAAGAGGACGCCTGGGCACTTGACCTGCTGTCCAAGCAAGATGCAATGTAGATGTGTATTGGGAATGAAAATAAGAATGGGGATACTTTGGACTGGTTTCTCAATTTACTGACATTTTGTTCAGTGTAGGATAAATTGGTAAAAAAAGATAACGGACTGAATGAGAAGATATAATGTCGGTAAAATGTGAAGATTTATGTTTTGGCAGAAATATTATCAGAACATTTTATGGCAACAGATACAAACATGCACGCCTGCTCAAATCTAATTACCTCCCTATTCAATACTACCGGTTCTGTAGCCCTAGTCATTTATTAACCGTGGTCCTTCTCGGTGATTTTAAGAGAAGGTAAGCATGACAATACCTGCAAACATCAATATATTCAGCAACTCTAACAAAAAACCCCAAACTGTCTGCTGCAGCATTCCACCGTCAGTTTAATGAGCTGCTCCTCTGTCTGTCTCCTCAGTCAAGTTTTTGTGTTTTACTCTCTCTCTTTGTTTCTGGCTAAACTGTCTGCAGAAGGTTCTTGTCTAACTTGTTTTCCTGTCTATCCAACCTGTGGCTCAATTCCACATGTATGCATGTGTGTGTGCATGTTTTTGTGTGGTGTGTGTGGTCCTTCTTTGGCCCAGTTTGAATCTTTTATTCCCTCTGGGAGAGGCACCAAAACTCCTCATCATATTTTTAAACTACTCTCCTCCTCCTTCCCACTGCTGCCCCCCCCTTGTCCTCACCCCAAATGTCGTTTTGCCCTAACTCACAGGTCCCCTTGGCTCCCAAGGGCCCATCTGTTTAAAATGAGGTTGGCCAGTTTAGACCCATTGCTTCTTTTCAGTTGGTGAGAACCTAAGAACAGGTTTCCCAGTAAAGTTTGATGAGAAGACCGATCAGTAGGCTATCTGTTTGCGTGGTACAAAGCTACTGATAGCTGACTTCTAGCTATGCTTATCTTAGCATAAAGACAGACCAAAAACAGCGAAAATGGCTCATTAGCTTTGCTAGAAGATAACAAAATCTATCCTAAACCTCATTTAAGGTTTCATAAACTTTGTCTAATTCTTGCAAAAAGCTAGGTTAAAAATTGCGTAATTTAATATTTTTTTCTTTTTTTTTTTTTTAAACAAGGGTTTATTTCTCACTACAATAGAGTAGAACAATCGCTCTGACTAGCTTTCATGGTATCTGTGATGTCAGCTTGAATCTATAGATGTTTGTGTTGGATGAACAGGAAGAGAGTTTTATAAATTAAAAGATATGTGCTATTTTACAGGTTTTAATGATTTAGCATTATTATAAACACACTATTAAAAGTTCAAACATAAGCCGTCATACAATTGTGGAAATATGTTTTCTAGACCTCTGCTGTACATCAGGATTCTATCTACAATTTGCATTTCTTTATAACTGGATAACACTGTCGCTCTCCTGAAGGATTGAAGGATTAAAGGATTGGTAACTAAGTGAGGCACCTAAAAGTCTAGGCAGCATCAACCTCTCCTTCGTTTCACTGAGAGCCTGTTCCGCTGCAGGCTACCACCCATCTCCATAACCTCCACCGTCCTTCACTGAAGAGGAGATGAAGGGAGTGAGAGGAGGGTGAGAGAACAAGGTGGTACAAGGGGAATGTTACAGGAGCATGAAAGAGACAGCTGCTTTAAGCGACTGGTAGAAGTGACTGATGCGGAAGATGAGAAAATCAGAAAGTCGTGGAGGCTGAGTGGAAGGAAAGGAGACGTAGAGTAGAAGAACTGAGAGGGGAGGCTGTTTAGATATTCATCACTGAACTCAGTCTTTAAGGTCAGCCTGGTCTACTGAGCTCCCCAGTCCGGTAATAATAAGTCATCAGTGCCGTCAGCTCTGGTTGGGAAAAAATACTGACACTATCAAGAAGAGCTTCCTGCATATAATGAAGGATATGGACTGCAACAGTGAGCGCCTCACAATCTCCAATTGTTTAGTTCTCATTATGAATAATATAGCATGCCAACTATAATAAGTAACACTGTTGTACTCTAGTTTGCACTCTTAAAGAAAAAAAAAACACTGGTAAACAGTCACCAACCTGTTTCCCTTTCCTAATGTTTTAAAAAAGTACTTCATGTATATGAAGTTATTCTGGGAGCAGGCCAGAGCAGTGATGTCATTCCCCCTGCTGTTTGAACTGGTTGCTGGTTGAACAAAAGTACATCTGATAGAGAGGCCATAATGAGAAATTCATCAAATGGAAGAGAAAAAAAAAATCTGAACAATAACCTTAAAGTATTTGAAGAATTTACCATCAGTTGACAAATATATAATTTTTGTGGCTTCCCGTGGTTTGTATGCAGTGACAAAGAAGTGCACTACAGTATATCCTGGTAGAATGGCGGGCGAAATAGAAAACATGCCTCACAGCCAAGGACTAAAAGTTTTATTAATAGAAAGTAGCGTTTTTCAGCGTGGTATTAAATTATTCTAGAGTAGAATAAAACTGCCTGACCTTATAGCACAATGTTGAATTTAATTTCACAGTAAATGTCAAGAGCATCTCCGTATGATCACATTCTCGCTTTTTTTATGTTTTAAGGGAAACAGGAGGGAACTTTATGATCTACCTAATGTTATTTATATTACCTCAGCTTACAGAAACCTTATTCTCTCTCTAAGAGCGTTATAATTTTACTGGAAGAAGACGGACGAGAATCTAATAAGGTAATTAAGTGACAGACCTCAAAATGAGCACTTACTGTCAAAGTGTTGTGCATACTGAAATACAACCTGCTTTATAGCCTGCGGAGACTGGGAATTTTAGCAGGCTTAGAAAATGGATGGTTGGATGAATGATTATCTTGCACCTATTTCCTGCATTTGGACAAATGGAGGAAGCCAAAAGAGGTCTTCAGGTGCATGTATCCAGCAGTTAGACATGATCTATACAGGCTGGATACCATCTTGGGGCAATCACTTGATTAGATTATTGCTTTGGACAGTTCACACAGCCATGAAGTGTGGTTCAGATGCCCTCCTGATGGTCTAATGCTCTAAGACAATTATCCTTCTCAGACACACACATGGTTTGAGATGACTGCAGGAGCTTCCCCAGTCACCAGATATCATTAAGTGATAATGGGGAATGATGGGGCCTAGAGTGCCTTTGTCATGTAATTTATTCTTTCTCCTCCACTATGAGGCCTTGGAGGCCAATGTAAGATTTTTACCTTTGATTTAAACTGGGAAGCTGTTTGAAGGACCTTTTTTTTTGGGGGGGGTTCAGTAACAGCATGAACGGAGTGGTGTTAGATGGAGTGTACAAACATTCAAATTGTAGCCACCCAGCAGTTAAATGCTGCTGTAGTTTCACAGTGGCAGCGGTTATGGCACGTTTTCTTCTATAATAACTGAGGTCTCTGTGGAATGGTTGTTTGATAACTAAGCAGTCGTTAACAGGACTTTCACGCTGGTTTATTTTAGGTGCGACGGAGGTTTTCTATTGTTGGTGTTAAAGTTATGTCACTGTTTGTGATCATGAGTTCCCAGTTTAACTGTAAGTAAACTGAGTAGAAGACAAAGTCACTCAGCGGATGCAAAAAGTGTGTTCGACCAAGATGTAAGTTTTAGACATTAAAAGCGACTAGACCTATATTACATATTTCTTGAATTGTTAATGCATCATGCTTTCTGCAAATTTCAAACTGAGCAAATCCATGATTACAGTCATGGTAATGGCCAGTTTTATTTGGCCATCTCTCAAAGCATAATTTTCTTCCTATGGTATTGTGGTTTCATGCCAGAAGATCAAAATTCTCAGTGTTTACATCAGGTTTTAAGCTCCATCTGTACTGTAAACCTTTCATATCATTTTCAATTGTATATATTTCAACCAGATGAAGGGTTTTAGTCATCAGATGCCTGCATCTTATGCTCTCAGAGATAAAGTTCAGCTCCAATCCAATCCAAGATATCCCCTGTTAATAATATACAGTCAGAGAAACATGGACTATTTTCTGGGTTTTTACCAGATGTAATACACTGGTCCACTTATTTTGGAGAGGGGGAAACCTTTGTGGATAATCCAAAACCTTTTGGAAATGTGACAGTCACGGACCCAAACCAGGAGAAGTTGAGCAGTGGTGTGAAAAATAATTCCCACAATCCCTCTTTACTGCATGATGTCACCAATTACCATCTTTAGATACTGTTTTGAATAACAGACCACCTTCAGCAGACGTTACAAACTGTACATTTAAGGTAATTTACCTCATTTATTTGAGGCAATTTGCAAGTTTTGCCTTGCCTTAGTGTTAACAGTTGTTTACTCACCAGTCTTGCCAAGTGCTTCTGCCATGTTTCATTTACAAGACAAGAAGTTGTAATATATCCTCCAAGCAGCTGTTCCACTTCTGAAAAGGAAAGTGATGAGACAGTCTAACTGGGCTAATTTTCAGTGGAAGAAAATAAATGAAAAAAAACATGAAGGTTCCTTTCCACCTTTGGAGACAGCTCTGGGTGAAGTTCGATGCTGAAATAGCAATGTGTCTAACAGTAACTGAGCAGTTGTCAAGTCACATCTAACACACACACACACACACACACACACACACTGTGACGGTCCGGGCTGACTAGTTGACTCCATTTACCTGTCATCTATCCATCATTCTTCAATTGCCTCTCAGCAATATTTCCTTCCTCTGATATGTCTGCCTTTTATTATCCATTACCCAGATCAGCTGATCAGTGCTGGAAACAAGAAACACGCACACGAAAAAAAGTAAACCACCTATGAAAGCACAAAACAACCAAAATACGCCATCATACTCAAGTGCAGTAGTTACTGGTCAAAACGTGGAGCCACGTATGCACATTTACGCACATACAATAGTTGACCCACAAATACACTTGCTCCTTACCTCAGTTCTTTAGCATTTCCCTGACAGGGAGAAAGTCACATTATAACTGATAATTATTTCCTACCAGATTGTGTACAGTGGATTTTCCTGTGTGCGTTTGTCACAGGTGATCCCTATTAAACTGGGGGATGCATCTTTTTGCTCACAGAAAATAACTGACCTTCTCTAAAGCTTTAATCAATAAATAAAATGACTCAGGTAAACACAGCTGCTGTCTCTCCGTCTGTGCAGTTGTCTCATGTTTGTAAATTGGTAAAAGAAAGGAGGTCAGGTAAAAGTGTCATTGATTTATGGCTGGCGTCTGAGGAATGAAGAAGCCAATTTATTGTGGAAGCGGATTAGTAATGTATGCATATCTGTATGCGTGTGTGTGAGCAAAGGAAGAGAGAGAAAAAGGGTGGGGAGACAAAGCATCATCATTAATACGGTTCCTCCATTTCCCTGAGTGCTTCTGTGACAACATAATAGCCGTCGCCCAGACAACAGGGTCACCATAGTTATGAACACACCCGGCAACTACAGATGTCAATGGAGCAAAGTGGGTCCCAAAGTCCCACTTGGCTGGAGCAAATGCTCATACACAAATGCATGCACATACACTCAGCTCGGGCAGGGCAACTCTCTGGGATTTGAGAGGTTTTTGAATTAATCAATAATGAAAGATGGGATGATGGGAAATGAAAGAAAGCACTCGAATGAGAGAGTGAAGTAGAGACTGGAGGGAAACCGGTGAGTGGCTGAAAACGAGGGAGACGGTGAGTGATGGAGAACACTCCCTGGAGGATTGTTTCCAATACATCGCAGTTAGAATGGAGTTATGCAGGCCCATTTCCCCAAAAAGCATTTCTGTGGTAAGATTATCTGTTCCATTATGAACCGAAGGGCCGAAAAGTGCTTAAGATGTTTTCTTGATCTGGTTCGTGTTTACCGCAGCTTAGGTCAAATGGATTCTTCTGTAACAGGAGCAAGACAGAGGAGTGGGTCAGGGAAAGACAAAAGAATTTGGAGGAAAAGAAGTAAAAATATTAAAGACAAGGAGGAATTGACAAGGGTTGGCCCCATTGAAGGTGTGTATATGTGCATTCCAGACTAGAATCTATCCATGATCCTTAATTAGTCGAGGTTGCATCCATTTTCCAAAGTCAGTCTTTTACTGTAGATTTATTTTGTCTGTGCTTACTCTGGGACTCATGTCTTGCGGGGGCGGGGATATATATATATATATTTTTTTTTTTACGGCGGCATAGTGGTCAGTGCTGATTCCCCACAACAAGAAGGTCGTGGGTTTGGTTCCTGGCCTGGGGCCTTTATCTAAAATCAGCATGTCGGTCTGTTGATATCAGCCTTGTTTAAATAGCTTAGATACTTAAGAATTATAAACGCTAGTGATAGCATTAGAGACCATATAGATCAGAGTGGAGGAGGTGAGAAAACTAAAACTAAAGGCTGCTGTTTAATCACTACAAGTGAACAAAGTTTAAAAAGGTTCAGTGACCATGAATGGAAACGGATTGCGAGTGTCTTTGTGCCCTCTGTATTGGTGTGAGTGAATCCACAGCAACGCATACAGCTGTATCGCTGTGTGTTTTGGTGTAAGAAATGTACATTGCAGCAGGCAGGGTCCCGCAGGCAATGAAATCCATATTTCAAAAGCTGCAGAGGCTTTTTACTTTTAGATGTTGGATTCCAAACGCCTCACGATGTGACTAATTCCAAGAAACACAAATAATTAAACAATAGCTTATGGAGCTATGAAAATAAACACAATATGCGGCTTTCTTTTCTCTGATGGCAGTGTTGTGATGGCTAATACTCCTTCCATTTATGGTTAACTGTGTGCCTTGTGCCTTAGTCATTAAATTAAACGACGTAGGACCAAAAAAAAAAAACTTACCTCAGCTGTCGTCTTATTTTAAATGTTTCAAAATTCCATTGCCATTAACATAAGCCCTTCAAGGACCTGCAGCGACTGCCAGAATAAAAAGCCCAGACATTTTGTTTTCATTATTCTTAAATTAACTATGTAAATAATCTACTCACAGATTGCACAAGATGTGGATATGGCGATAAGAAACAAGTAGCATAATATTTTCCGAAGTAAAAAGTGTGAAATGTCCCAGGAAAGAATGAGGAAACAGAGCTGACTAAAAATGAAGGAGTATAATAGTAATATAAACATGCAAATGCAAGGGCATTGCTATGCTGGAAAATACCTTGGGGCATTAATCTGATAAAGAAATGAATAAGAGCTATTCATGCAATTGTGTGATTTGTCCTGGTGGGTCACTTGAGAGCGGGATGGGATGACACTCACTGAATATGTTCTATGGTTTAGATCTTTTTTTTTTTTTTCCTGCACTGTTATTCCTGGAGGTAAATTCTCTCACAGTGAGGAAAGAGACATTATTCTGATCACTTTTAGGAGTGTCTTCATGACTGGTGAGCTGGTCAGCAGACCAGCTACTGAATGCGTGAGCACACGCTTGGAGCAACAGAAAGTTTCTGACGTGATGTGATGATCCACATGTCAAATATTTCAATGAATCTGGTGGGAGTCAGCCAAGGGAGTGTTGTCTGCCTGTGCAGATTCCCATAGTTTCTGCATGTGCGTGGGTACGTGTGTGTGTGCGTATGCATGCATTAACACATTGCAGAGTAGATGGTATGCTCTGAAACAGCACAGTCTGGTTGCATAGCAACAGAATCACCCTACTCCCCTCCATCCTTTTCTCCTCCTCTTCATCTTCTTCCCTTCTGTGTGAGCATTCGAACTACAAAGTAACCTGAAAACATTCGTAACACACACTCACCTCTTGAGTGCATTCTTTGACAGTAACCATAGCATGTGTGTGTATTTGTGTCTCAAGGTGTGTGTGTGTGTGTGTGTGTGTGTGTGTGTGTGTGTGTGTGTGTGTGTGTGTGTGTGTGTGTGTGTTGTTTTTTTTTTTTCATGCATTGTGCATGTCTGTTATATTTGGATTCCACAGAGCCGTGCACATGAAAGAGGAAGAAGTCCTCCTCCCAATTCTGCAGTATCACTGACAGAGACAGGGAAATCAAATCAACCCTGCATTTGTGCCATTACACTGTGGATGAATATAGATGCTTTTGCTCTGAATATCACTGAGGGCTTTTAAGTCCGTCCCGCTCTCCTGCTCACACACAATGGCTGACTTTTTTCATCTCTTGCCTTCCTCCTCCACCTCTTACAGTTAGCCTCAGCTCACACGACAAAGTGGGAATTCTGTCTGCTGTCTCGGCAATCACTAGTCCCCCCCCCCCCCTCCCCCATCGACTGCCCGTTCCCCCCCCACCTGTGGCCTAGTTAGAGAAATATGCATAACTTCTTCATTTACCCCTGGAGCTCAAGTAGTACACCAGATAATTCACTGTATTAACAGATGCTGCGAAAAGGAGTTTCATCATCCACTTCACTGCTATGATGCCATCCTGATGTTGTTGCCTGCCTGATGCAGGATAAGATGCTGCTCTGATGTATCGAAGCGTGTAGCCCGGAGGCATCATTTCCATATTTAACAATAATCATGGCGCAGACTATGATCATCGACACAGTTGAAAAGAGCAAACCCACTTGACTATAGCTTCAAATCAGCCTTTTATCTTTTGTGTAATTGTGTGTTTACAGATGCAACACCGCATGTGTCTGGTGTGTTTAATGTGTGCAGGGAGTGTTTAAGTGTGAGTGCCCAGTGTTGGCTGAAGTAGTATGTCTCTAGTTTTATGAATTCAACAAATGGGGAAGATTGGATTAGGATAGGCATAATTTTAATACCCCAGCAGAGGGGTTGTTGTGACACAGTAATCCAGCAATCAATGAAAAGTTCAATCTTGCCGGAGGAAAGCAAAACAAAGCAGAACTGGAGAAGTACTAATACATTCAGGTGCATTATCCAGCATAAAAGCTTTCCAGAGAAACAACAGTTCATAACATTATTAATTTACTGTCTGTGCCTTACCTTTGGTCTTAAGTGAATAACTTTGGGTTTCCTGGTAGCCAGCCATTCTCATCATCAGAAAGACAATGACATAATAAAATGATGACAGAGACCAAACCAGAAGCCTCCACAGTGCAGATGTTGCGTGTCATGCCTCAAAAACATGTTAAATAAAAAATGGAATGCAATGAAACAAGCAAATGTTTCAGGTTTAAAGAACACATAGGCAGCAAATAGTTGGTATTTTCAAACCTCCAGGCCGGGGACAGCCAGAATTAGCACAAACACTTGGACTTAAGGAGGTCAAATGACCCCATAACATGGTTTTGACCTTGATCGTTGCCTAAGTCACTGTGGGCTCAATAGTAAACTGATTAGATCCAGATTGGTTGGTCATAGGTCATAGGTCAAAGGTCAAGATCCCCTTGACCTCACAAAACAAATTATGAACCACTATAACACAATTGTCTGTTAGGGTAACAAAATGAAGTGATGACGTTATATCCAAGTGGGCTATGACTAACTTCTTTGTGATATCATAATGTGCTGCATAACCGTTTCTGTCCATTGTTCTGTGCTGTAACTCCGCACCTCCATATGTGTTGCAGCTTGGTTGGTATGTGGAGCAGTGTAACATTCAGTTGGTAATTCTCTTTAATGACAATTTGGAAAACTCTAAGTCAATTAAGTTGTGCTGCTCAATATTTTTATTTCCAGGGTATTTGTAGCCCCGAACAGACAAATATTTATCATCTGACTCAATAGCTTTGCTCCTTTCAGCTTCTCTACATTTTTTCGGTTTGCTCTTCCGACTATACTCTTGATCTTATTTCTGGCCACAGCAGGCAGCTGTTTTCAAAGTAAAAGCCCTGGGAAAATTCATCCCTCAGTGGCACTAAACAGTAGGCAAACAAAGTTAGCAACCAGCTGGTGAATTTAGTAAAATATTTAGCATACTTGTTTTTGAAATACAAGCACATTTGTTGCAGCTGGACTGACACAACTTCTGTAACAGTGAACATTTTCGATGTGAAATGACTGAAAAATTATCTGATTTCAGTCACTGTAGTTTTAGCAAACCATACTGAGGATTATCTTGACCTGTGGCCAGAAGTGTAAACACAAACCTACAAGGCCAAGTGGAAAACATTTCCTGTACCTCAAATGGTAATAATGAACACAGCGAGACATGTCGCACCTCATACATTCTTTTAACCAAGTCAGATACAGTGACCTGTAAGTGCTAAATAAAGATGAGATTTGGAATTTAAAATCAAAGAAAATACACAACTCCTTGAAACCTTAATTTTCTTTGAATGAGTATTATAAACTGGACTGTTTATGAACTGCCAGCCAAAAGGTTTTGTTCTGTAAACATTTATCATGCTGTTCCTTTAGCGCTTCATCTTTTATCCAAATTATTCATCGTTTGGCATGCCATTATTTGTTTTGATGATATTTACCAATCACAGTTTCAGACTCTGTCCAGAGCCCAGTTGAGACATCTCTTGTCCCGAGTGTAAAAAAATATAATGCAGTTACTGATGAGCTCCAGTTAGTCACTTTTCTGTCTCCTTATGTACAAAGACATTATTACCATGACCACCTTGGTTAAATTCAAACCAAGCAATTTATAGTGTGAAAGCCTAATAAAATAAAGTATACTTTATATGATCAGGGTTTCAGCACACCCTCCCCGCCCCCCCCCCCCCCCTTCTCTCTCAGGCAGGTATGTGGGCGAGGAAGCCAAGCTCTGGAAAAAGAGGACAGAAGAAGGAAAGTGGGGGTAACGAGCATGATGTAACAAGAGGAGGACTAAGGGTCACTCCACTGTCTAAGCCTCTTTTATGCGTTCTTGGCCTGGCTGACAGGATTCTCTTTCTCCTCCACGTGTCCCCGCTGACTGTAATCACTCATGTCGTCATGGGAGCCACTTTGCAGGCTACAGTGTTTCTGCTCTGCACTTGGGAGAGAGCTTTTGTAAAACAAAGTCCTACCTATATAAAGGCAACAATCTTTTTGTTGCTCATCTAGTTGTTTTGCAGAACACAGTATAGCCATGTTGCCTTTAATTGACATTCTCTGGTCGCTCCTGTTGGTAATTCAAGTTAAAGCAGTAGTTATTGCACAATTCATTATGATGGTGGCAGCACTGTGGGCTTGTAATTATTCAGTGACATTCGAGAGCTGAAGCCAACGCACAAGCTGAAAATGGATCAAATGTGAGTGAGCGTTTTCACCACAAGGGGGTGTCCTTCTCAGTTTATTGACCCTAAATAGTTTATGTCCTGATTAATGTTTACCAACAAATGGAAGTGTGCAGTAGGTGTTGGTTGATTCTGTTATGTAGCCATCTCTAGATTAATTTTTTTTCTTCTAAACTTTATCGTTTTTACAAAAACGTCATTATGGCAACAGTTTTTTGTTGTTTTTTTTTTTAATTATGTTGTGATGGTCAGCAGGAAAATAGTCATATACATATGTGTGATCGACCATTGCCATGTTGTGTTGCAGTAAAAAATGTACAACTTTCACCTTTTTTTTTTTTTTTTTGGGCCACTGGCGTTGTTTTGCACCCATTAATGTAAATCAGCTCAGTTTCCCCATTCTGTATTCTCTGAATACGGTGAAGGAGAACGGCCATCATGTTGAGCACTGCACAACTGAGCTGACCTTACAAAAAAATGTGACTTAAGTTAGTACATATTGTAAAGACAAAAGCCAGCAGGGATTCAATGAAACTGAAAGGGAGCAGTAAATGAGAGTTCTGATTGCACCACCGGTCCGACCTACGACACAAAATAAGTTGAGAGATTGCTCTGGTTGTCGCTCCCAGAAATGCAAACTTTCTGTGATGACAGTATTTCACAGGTGCACCCACCTGACACCAGTGACAAAAAATGTGGTCTTGAAAAGTCGCTCAACAGGACTGTTAATGTCAGGAAAGAGTCCACTGCCTGGAGATATGGAGTCGTACTTGGTTTTAGTTGTGTGTGTGCCTGAGTAAACAAAGTGCCTGCATGCATATTCATTGCTTACTGCCTAATCCAGACTGTGATGGTGCCTCATGAATTAAGCATAATTGAGCAGGGGCTCGTTCAAAACAACCAAGTGTTACGAGCCAGCTAAGCCTGCGAATTAGCACATTAACCACTTCCCACTTATGGATTTTCTTCCTCAAGGATATTATTAAGAATATCAGGAATAGAAAGAGGAGGAGGCTGCATTATGTCTGATCATTATTTATCTCAACTTAATTTACGGACGTGTCTTTGTCATTCACTCGACAGTGAGCGAGTAAGGGTCAGTGTCTGTGTTGACAGCAGATAGTGCTACAAACATTTTTTTTAAATAAATAAAAATTTGCAGTGTTTCATCAAACAGCTCTCTTTGACTGCTACTTCTTATTTCATCATTCCCTGCAATATTTCAAGTTGATCCACTGTCAACAAAATACAGAGAAATGACCATTCTCCTGTCTCGTAGATGTATTGATGAATACATTGCGTTTTATGTGGCTACACTGACATTTACTCATTTGGGACACTTAAAGTGAGGGACATCATTAAAGGCTCAGTGCTGCAGGAGGCCTTTTAAGTTTTAAGTACTGATTCTTTTGATTAAGTGCAGGGGGTTGTATAGGGAAGTGAACCAAAAGCACATTGTTAGTGCTATTTAGACATGTGAGGGATTTTTGTAGTGGAGGTGCGCTCTGAAAACATGAGTTTTAAAGAGACTCACTAAGACAGAGCGGGACGCTCCTCCTTTGATTGGATTTAGCAGCTTCTTCCACCATCAGGAAACCATGGATGACAGCAGCCTGCACTGCGATTGCTCTGTTTGCGGAGATGGCAATTCTAGATGCCGGTCCTTGGAGGAATGTCGTGGCTGAGGACTTGGTTTGAATTAGAATTAGATTTATGCATTGATGGGGAATTATTGTAGGTGGCACTCTGACATGATAGTTTTCACTGAGCGCAAAGGAACTGTACCCAACTACTTTATAATAAAAGTCAACATGTGTTTGCCATTTAAACATATGTGTATATTCATGTGTGTTCAAGGTTAGGTTACAGAGATGGGAGCATTTTGTGCGGTTTCGGGTCAGGTTCTGGATCAGTTTGTATGCATATGCATGTTCTTCTATAGCATCAGGTCTTTTCACCAGCTCGATCCGACACGTGAACAAGCAGAAATGGTAAACCACACGCAGGTTTTCAACATCAACACACCTACTCGATAATTATATTTGTCCTTCCATTTGTCATTCTCTCTTTATTTTCTCTCCCCCAACCAGTAAATGATTATTGCATGCAGTATAAATTTCACATGGCAACTGGTTATTTGCTGTAGAGACATCATCCCCACTCACTCTGCAAACATATGTTTGCACATGCATATGATTTATTGTCAGATTCTGCTGGGTTTTTATGGACAGATATGCTGACCCATATTGCAGTGGATTGGTGCATGATGGGAGGACCCCACTGCCCCATCTCTCTCGCTCACACACACACACACACACACACACACACCCATATGTATATAAAAAAATAGAAACATCTCCACTCTATATTCTGTCACTTCCAACCAAAAACAATGATCTGTTTATTTCTTCTGCATGAGACCAACGTAATGTTTTCTCCCTCCTCCACATTATTTCCACAATCGGTCCATCTTATGGCCCCTCCTTCCATCACACAACTCCTCCCCACATCACCTCCTCCCTGCACCATCTCTATCATTACTCTCCCTTGAGTCCACTCCATCCTTCCTTTCCTTCACCTCATTACTCAGCTCTGTTCGATTTAGCTCCATTCGATGGTATTTGCTAGCTCGAAGTATAGATCAGCATAGGCACTTGTATTCGCCATTGCCAATGATGACATACATTCTGATAATTAATTATAAATGCACAGTAACTTAGATAAAATGTATGTGTGTGTGTGCACGCGCGCGCTTATCTGGTCTAGATCAGTTTTTTTTTTTTTTTAAATCACCTTTGCCCTCTCTCTCTCTCTCTCTCTCGTTTACATAATTTATACAACAAAATAAAAATAAAAAATATTTCCACATCATCAGCCAATAAAATTGAGTCAGTGAAATGATAAATTTTCCATTATGTTTTTGAGTGATAGCTAGAGAATCTCTCCAAGCACACATTTCACCCACTTTACTCTGACCAGATATTTTCATTCCTCATTTTTCTGACGACTCCCGTTAGGTTCAACCAAACATACCTTTTTTTTTTTTTTTTGTTTTATTTTTTTCCTTTGAAGGTGTAAAGTGTTTGGACTTTCAGATATCCAAAGTTCCTTTAAACGAAACACTGTATTTCCTTTTCCAGATTTTTTTTTTTTTTTTTTTTTTTAAAGACCAGAGTGTTCAGACGTGCAAGAGATCAGAAGAGGTCAGCTTGAAAGGGGGAAAGAAAAATGACAAACTGAACAGAGACGTGAGGAAGCAGATGTTCTTTTTTTATTTGTACCATTTCCGCTTAACGCATGAACTCCCTGTGAAGCTCCAGTGGTGGATAAAGAGAGTCTTAAACCACTGGTACATCTCTGTCTCTCACTTGCAAATTCAGACCTACGCTCACCCTCAGATATTATTTCCCTCTGCGTCCTTTTCCAGGGAAGAGATAAACATGTTAAACATTTTAACATTTCTTCTCTCAGTTGGTAAGCTTTTTCAGAACAGCCTGCATGAAGTACGCCAGTATAATATAGTTCATCACTTAGATGGGCTGTGTGGCCTGATACTATGAATGTGATCCAGGGTCGTGGAAGAGAGAAATGTTTTTACTTTCATGAGATATATAGAGGAAGAGACTGACAGCGTGAGAAAGAGTCACAAATTCTTAAAGCCTCATAGCGACAGCCTACTGGAGGGAGTTTTTTCCAGTGAAATAAGTATAACTCCCAACCCTGAGCAAAATGAGAGCAGAAAGCAGATTATTGGGGCTGTGACAGAGGCTTTCTTTCCTTCTTTCTTTTTTTTTTTTGCCAATTGAAAATTGGAACACATTATTGCAACTTTATATTACTGATGGGAATACATGAAATGGCTGTGTGCCAAATGGTTTTTATAGATAGCTCAGTTTGAAATTGAAAAATTTGCATGGTGCAGAGTCTGTTACCATTCACATTCGTGCTGTTTTGAATTAATAGATAAGGCTCAGAGGTCATGTTATTCTCCAGGTAAATCCCCCCAATAGTTCAGTTTATGTGATGTCGAAAGATGTCTGAGCAAAAATATTAGTTTAGTTTAGTTTTTTATTTTTAGGGTGGGGTAAAAACAAACAAACCATGGTGTCGTACAACCAAGGCTTTTCCCCGACTCACTTCACATTGCATTGGTTTGGATGAATAGCCCTCTGTATACCTGCTCTCTTGCCGGGCTGACAGCGCTGTGGCTTTCAGTGTGACTGTCACCAGTTTACTGGGTTATTGTACTTTGGGGCGCAGAATAAAAATAATTTAACATGCAAATGTAAATTCTCATGGCCACACAGCTTATGCCGTAATGTTCTCTGCGCCAGCTGCTCATTTTAAAGCCTCAGCTATGTTAATGAGATGTGCCTATCAGCTTGTGGTATTATTTGATTTCCTCTGTGATGGTCATTCAAAGATGATGTAGTCTGCACTGTTAGAGACCAATGATAAAGTCATTTAGATCCCACAGTCAAGTCCAACACTTTGCAAAGAAGATCATTTTGGCATTTTGAATATTAATTGCAGTGTAGTTATTTTTCATTTCAATTATCTCAATTGAAATCGTCATATATATGTGTTCAATCATTCACTCATTCATTCATTCATCTTCTACTGCTCATCCCTTTCTGGGTCGCGGAGGGTGCTGGAGCCAAACCCACTAACTGCTATGTCACCCTTACATCATGTGCAAAACTATATTTTCAAATTGATAGACTTCTCCCAGACAAGTTTTCTTCCTGGACGTATGTGAGTGTATCTTACACTGTGAGTGATGTTCTGTCAATAGATAAATAAATGCTGTTTCTGACTTAATGCCTGCTGTGCAACATAAAGATCTTTCTGTTACCACAGTAAACTTAGGCCTCCAGAAGCGCTGGACGAATGCTTTTCCAATTGCATTTTAAGAGTTTGAAATTTACCACTGACTAATGTCACTTATGTAAGGGGGGGCACGGTTATGTAATCACTGTCACAGACAGCAGGAAGAACAAAGAACAGATTTCCTGTTCTCCTGTGTTTGGTCCTAATCTGGCCGCTGATAGTTAAATATAGAAGAGTAATGACATAGAACGACCTATGTATTCAACAAATGGCAGGTCAACAGCTAGAAAGCATGGCCTGCAAATATTAAACACATAAAAATCAGGCATAATTGCCACAACTGTCCTAACAGTAGTGTTTGGATTCTGGGGTTCATTCACATGATCCTCATGTGATGTTTTGTTGTAGAGAACAGTAATGTACATCGAGCACAGACAGAAAATCTGAGCGGTGAGACGAGGAAGAAGCTGGACCTCACGTATCTTTAAGCACATGAGGCAGCTGGATTTCTTGCAAGTGAAAATCCATCTTGTCAGGCTCAAAGCCATGACTGTACCATTGTAATTCAGACATATCAGCTGTCTATGAGAAAGGAGTTACTGGAATCTACAGAAAAGTGACTTATAAAAGATTTTTCGGATATGGATGTGCTAACCAGCTATCAAAGTACCTGGTTTATTTTTGTACCATATGTCTTCCTCAGTGCTCTCTCACTAGCATATGATGGACAAATATTACGGACAAAAGTTTCCCATCTTGTTCTGTGCAGAAAATCATCTGGTGTGTCAGGTTATCATGTGGTGAGTTCACCATTAAGGTTCAGAGGATTGTTTAGAGGGAAAGAGACCCCTCCTCCATGCCTCAGACTCATCACTTCATCAATAATCTATACCCCGACCTGACCTCTACTCGTGACCCCAGCGAGTGCACATGCACGACAAGACACAGAGTTAAAGTTTAAAACAGCCTGACAGCTGAAAATGCGAGTAAGTCAGAGCCAAAAGGAGTTTTTTCAAGCCAGATATTCTGGTATTTCATGAAGTTGTCAGTGTGGAATACAATCAATTGACTTTTGGCATTTAAATAAAAGGATGTTGAGAGCAATTCTGTGGCTGGAAGATTAAACAACGCCATTGGTGCTTGTGTATGTCACAGTTGACAACACGATTGACCAGTAATGGTTCTGTCAGAAGGACTCACACAGCCACAGTTACCTCCAGTACTCTGAAGTTCATCTTTTCAATTTGACCCGTCTCTTTAAAGATACATGTGAGAGTATCTTGCTATAGCTCTGTGTGAAAATGGTTCCCCACAAAGCCGCGGTTTGACATTTTTGGAGATTTGCCTATTTGCTTCACTGCTGAGCATTACATGTGAGGATGAAAGCCATTCTGGTGTCTCCAGCAGCCGGACTGCTTAGTTTACCACAAAGCTACCTTAGTTTAATCAAAGTTACCTTCAAGTTCCCCATTTGTGCTGTGCTATGCTTTAGCTTTATTTTCAGCATTCAGAAATAAGAGTGGCATCAATCTTCCTATTCAACTCTAAATGAGTTAATCGGTTAAAGAAACAAAAAAAATGTCACATTGAAATGTTAGAAATACGCTTGGAGTGAATGATAATATTTATGACCGCATGAACATTGAAATGCCTGGGCCTGAGTCCTGACTATAATCAGGTCAATACTTGAATATGGTTATCCCTGGAATCATAGTTATGGAGCCACTGCCATTGATCAATAATTCCAATGACCTTCTTTAAGAGCAAAACCATTTTTAGTGAGTTGGACCACCAACCATCTCTTGAATATCCACAGTCCTCACCAGAGTGATTGAAACTCACATACGTTATCAATTCTCGCTTCATGTGCACTCACAGACATCCGTTAGAGAGATTTAAGTAATCTGGGGAAGTGATGTGTCGACGTAAGGTAAACGGTGAGAGATTTTACTGTCCGTCTGTGCTGCTGACCGTTTTACACAATAAACCCCTCACTTTGATTACGTCAAACCCACACCACTCAATCACACCTACAGAATGCACAACATGTATTCACCTTCCTGCTGTGCACTTAAATGTATGCAACCTGATTACACACCAACACACACCATTACTTACAGTTCATTTATAATTGACAGCTGAGTGACCACATCTTTCCTACTGTAACAAGGTCTCAGGGTTCAATGACAGGTCGCCTAGAAACCCTAAAGACATCCCCCACCTCTGTTTCTTGTGTGTGTCAGTGTGTGTGCGCTTGTAGTCATGCCTGGAGGTTTTTTTTTTTTTTTTTTTTTAACATTTGTGGATGTGTTCTCATAGGAGAGAGAGCGGGAGGAGGAAGAGAGAGCGAATAAGTGAGTGATTGATTTTATTTGACACTTTCTAAGAAACATAAATAAAGCCTGTAGGCAGGGAGGCCTGTCAGTGAGAGCAGGGATAGCTGTCAGAACTATTAACAACCCCTAACTCTGGTGACTTCACCGTCACTCTTTAAATCCTTTAAATCCTGACTCAATGCACAACTTTTAAGCTTCACTTTACTGCCAGTTCTTCTAGCAGTGTCATGTTGCAAATTCAACGAAAAGGTTGATGATATAAGTGCCCATTTGGTAATATACTGTACCTGCACCAGTTTATGCTTTTTAATATCGAAACCAGATTCCTGTGGGAGGCTTCACACAGCACCCTCACCCAAAGTCAGATTTAGTGTTTAGGGGTTTGCATCTCAAATCTCCCAAATAGTTGGGACAAAATTATTCGGCCACCCACACATTACAGTTGCAGGAACTTTCTGAATCCAAAGGTATTAAAATGTGGTTGGTCACCCCCTTTTGCAGTTGTATGCCCGTTGATTCAGAAGAGCATTTGTGAGGCCTGATGTTGGAAAGAGGGCCTGGCTTCCATTTTCTGGTCTAGTTTATCCCAAAGGACTTCAGTGGTGTTGAGGTCAGGGCTGGGTAAGTCAAGTTCTTCCACAGAAAACTCACCCAACCCGACATTATGGACTTTGTTTTGCCCACTGGGGTACAGCCATTTTGGAACAACAATGGCCCTTCCCCAACATGTTCCCACAAAGTTGGAGGCATAAAACTGCCCAAAATGTCTTGGTAAGATGAAGTATTGAGATTTTCCTTCACTGGAACTGGAGGACCAAGGCCAACCCTACAAAGTAAGCCTTTACCATTACTCTTCATCCACCAACCTTTGCAGTTGGCGCAGTACAGTCAAACAGCTTACGTTTTCCTGCCATTCTGCAAACCGGAGCTCATCAGATAGAGAGGTGTGATTCCTCACTCAGCAGAACATGTTTCCACAGCTTCAGGGTCCAGTGGTGGCTGCTTTATACCAGTCCCCTCGACATTTTGCCTTCAGCTTTTGGAAGTAAGGCTTGATGCAGCTGCTTGGCCATGGAAACCCACACCACAAAGCCAAAAGCGCACAGTTTTTGTGCTGATGTTAACACCAGTGGAGGTTTGGATCTGTGTTGTTGTTGAGTCAGAATATTGATGACTTTTGCTCACTATCCACCTCAGCACTTGGCTACTCAGCTCTTTAACTTCACGTGGTCTGCCACTTGTTGGCTCAGTTGCTGTGGTTCCACTTTGCCTTCATACAAAACATAATAAAAATATATAAAATAAAAAATAAATATAAATTCAGGAAATATCTAGGAGAGAGGAAATCTCATGAGCTAGCATCTTATTATAGTGTCTCACTATAACGACCCATTCTTTCACAGATGTTTTTAAAGGCAGACCGCTTGGCTAAGTGCCTGAGTTTGTGCACCTGAGGCAACAGGACTGAATGAAACCTGAACTCCATGATTGAGAGAAAGCTGCCAGGTCTTTGTTTTAGAGTCAACCCCATCTCCTGTAAATTCAATTTTTATACAACTATAATTGTTAGAGCAAATATTTTTTGCAGGGATTGTCACACTGAGTTTTTTGCACTTTCTATTGACAGAAGAAAAATGGTTGTTTTCTGTATTTGGCAAGTGCCAAACATGATGCTGATTGCTACAGTGAAATGTTCGGATGTGCTCCTTGTTTCGGATGTGAGGGAACACATTGTCTCACTACGCTCAGCCAGAGTACAGTGGTGCATTTTGAATGGTCATCATCCACCACAGCCGTTCCCTGGAGACTGCGCTGCCAGTAATGCACCTGCAGCTTCATTCATGTGACGAAAAAAAAAAAAAAAAGCCTCTGAAAACTCAATTTGGAAAATGGATCATATATTATAAAATGATCATTGTACACAATTTTTCCCTAGATGAAAGTGAAGTATAAGCACATCAATGTTTTTTTGTTTTTTTGTTTTGTTTTGGTTTTTTTTGGTGCTTGTGCATCATTTAAAGCCTGGCAAGCTTAAAGTAGTCTTTCATGTTGTTGACAAGTCACCAAGTAGAATAGTTGCCCTTTTATTAGCGTTCTAACAAGAGAGACCAAAATTAACCTGGTAAAACATTGTCAATATGATGAAAATAGTCCACATGCTCAAGCTGTTTTTCCCCTCCAAGCAGCCTTACAATAGATTCCACAGGACCGGTGACAACCCTGCACCTATCTTCTAAATTCTCCTCAGCAGAGCTTATCACATCAGAAGGTCTGAGAATGTTTTCCGTTGTGCCCCTGCGTTGTGACGTGACGCTGCCACTGTGTGTCATCCACTGTCACAGGACTGCCACTCACGGTAAATACATTTTCAGTGAATAACAACACACACAAGCGCTAAAGGGCCAAACGTTATGGGATTCACGTGTGTATTTGTTTGCATGAATTGTGTTCACACGTGAGTGTGCAGGTGTGTTGCTATGTGTGTGTGAGACTGAAGGAGCATTGTGTCAAAGCTGACCGAAGGCTACTTGAAACTGAAAAAGATAAACCCAGCAAATACTAAAGCTGCTGTTAATGCTCGGAGCTTTACTCACCTGCTTACTCACATTCATTTAGCATCCTCTGAGGCGTCCGATAATATCAGACCTGGTTCTGCTTCGTTCTGATGGTCTATTTAGTAATCTCTCAGTTACTCAGTTGAATATAAGGTGTTTAAAGGCTTACCATTCACAGCAGAGATAAAGCTCCAAGCAGCAGCGCCCTCGGGCCTCAATAGAGCTTCCAGTGAACTCAGCTGCTGTAAAATGGTCTGAAACAGGCACGCAATCATTTCCCTTTTGCTGCACCAGTGATTTCTACTGGTTGGTTACCATGTCTGCCCAGTGGAGAAGTACAGGGAGATGGTGAAAATTATCTCCACAATTACTGTGTCCTTTCAAATGTCCTTCATCTCATAAGTTGACATAAATTATAATCACTGTGCTTCTAACGCTAATATAGTAAAGTGGCTGCACAGTAGAATGTCATCAGGGCTGTAAGTCCTGCAGAGGGCACTGAGGACAGCCATGTTGTGTGTTCTTTTAGGAAGTAAATTAATGTTCTTTGATGTTTTCTTGAATTCACTGAACATAAACAAAAAACTGCAGTGGTTTGACATTATTGATTCTTAAGTTAAACGAGAAGATTGATCCCACTTTCATGCATATTCCATTCCGTTATTATTAGCTTAAACAGAAATATGTGTGAAAAATCTGTCGAAAGCTAACAAAAACACCTCTCATATAACATACAACATTAATTAGCTTTGATAGGCAGTTTCTATTATTTGCGCAAAATAAGCAAATCAGGTGGTCACCGATGCAAGAAATAAATAAAATGATGAATGAAACGAATAGCAGTAGTATCAGTCTATTCATCTGTGAAAAAGAGAGTCAAATATTTATATATCTTATATTCAATATAAAATATATGCAGGCAGTAGGGCGACATTGTGGTTAGCGCTGTTGCCCCACAATAAGAAGGTTGTGGGTCCGTGTGTGCAGTTTGTATGTTCTCCCCGTGCCTGCGTGGGTTCCCTCCCACCATCCACAGACATCGTGTTTGGGTTAAGTGGTGACTTTAAATAGGTCTGAATGTGAGTGTGAGTGGTTTTTGGTCTCTGTCTGTCTTTGTTGAACCTTCTTATCGTGAAGCAACAGTGCTAACCGCCTCATCAACATGCCCTGACCTGACCTTTGCCCTGAGACTCTACCATATGTCCCGTTGCATATATAGAGAGATTTTACACAGCCTGTTGTTGAGACCATGACAGGATCTTAACATTCATACAGTGTGATAACAACATACAATTAAAGAACATTTCATTATGTTCTTAAGCCCCCCGGGATAGAACTTAGCCAGACAATACTACAGAAATAAGGCAAATATAAAACATCACAGAACAGAGTCCATTTTTATTTTGGAAGGTGCTGTGTGAAGGGAAGTGAATCTGAGTGGCTCACATGAACAAAAAGCAAATAGCACATAGTTTATCAGAGACTGGGTCGGATCTCTGGTAGCCAGTGCTGATAAAGTCTTCTGTTCGTTGGGGAAATGCAAACTGGACTATGATCTGAATCACAATCACTTTGTTTAGCAGAGTACATTTATGTGTTGGAGGAAATTGTGCTTGCAGTTTGGTGCTAGACGGAAAGAACATGAGTGTTAAATTAAAACCACAAGCCATAACTGAAAGCTGAGTTTTCCCTTCCTATAAATGTGCCCATCACCTCCCAGCAGGTGATGGGCACAGGAGCGTGCACACACACACACACACACACACACACACCTGTCAGAGAGCAGCTCCTACCCACAGCGTCATTTGCCTGAAGGAGTTTTTTTTTTTTTTCGCTGGTAATTGGACCTGACCATCAGTTGTCTCGCAGTCTTGCCTCTGTCACTGTAGCTGCCTAGTTTCTGTTCACCTCATTTGTCTGCTGTCTCGCAGAATGAGGCCTCAGCTGATGTTGCACCGGTTATTACATTAAATTAACATTTTACTTTTAATATCTAGTTCCCACCTCTGGACTTGTGTGCTTTGTAATGGAAGTCTACACAGATGAAGATTACATAGCATTTGTGGTCTCCTTAAAGGTCTAGGTGGGTAGAGTAGATCAGAAAATCAGACAATCAAATATTTGAGAAGTTGCTATCAGAAAGTTGCCATCTAATAGAGTAAGCTCCGCTAATCTGGATGACTGACTGCTAGAACTTCCCCCAGTTCCCCTTCCACTTAAACCCCTCCACCTCTGACTCATCCTGTTTTTGCTGACCATGTTATCCCACAGTCCCGCTTCTGTTTCGACAATCCTCCCAACACTTGTCACCCGGCTCTCGCACTTTTGTCTCTTCGTCCCTCTCTCTATCCCCCTGCTGACTAACCCTCTTTCCTGGATCATCCGTTGTCACATCTTGCACTCATATTTTCTGCTCAAGCTTTTCTCCGGTCTTCTAGTCTTCAAACTTGTCCCTGTTTTTCATCCTAACCCGAACCGTTCTGACAAAGAAGTCACAGCTTCTGCTTGACGTTGACGCATCTTTCTGATGTTTGTGGCTAAAATGTTCACAGAGAAAACAAACATAAAACAAACACAGTCATGGATTTACCAGACATTCAGATTAAATGATGATGAAATGATTTAAAAGTAAATAAGTATATTTAATTATATTACAAAACATCTTTAGTTGTTTTACACAGCAGGGTTAAGCCATTTTGTTAAACAAGGAGTCTTCCAGTTATGAAGGCTGCTAAGGACGCTACCAAGGCAAGAGAATAAGAAAACTATATCAATAGCAATGTGCACTATGAACCAAGTTGTATGACATTCTGTCTGAACAGGGGAAAAGTTCAAACTACGTTTAATACCAGCCCTTTTTCATAGAACATATAGGACATGTGAGTGGGATCAAACTGATAGATGGTTAGATCCCCTTTCATTTCATAAATGTGTTAGTTTCAGGGTCTTACGTTTGTTCATGCTGGCTCACCGCCACAGTGCTTACTTTAGTGGTTATTAATAACTGCAGTACTTTTTCAACAACTCACTGTAACTGTCTGTTTTAACGTCTTTAATGTCTTCTTGAAATCATTGAACATATTAATGCTAATGTGACTTTCAAGTTTGCTAAGTAAATATGTGACTGGAGCCAGCAGCACTTTATTATTATTATTATTATTATTTTAATTGCTGTAAAAAATCTGCCAATGACTGAACAGAATGTGGTGATTTTTCTCGGCAGCTGTGGTAGGTGGCTGTGTTTGCCTGAACGTCATACTGATTATTTTGTTCTTACTTATCATAATTAGCTGCTCTCACACTGCCTGCAGAGAAGTGTTGGGATAAGTCTGTTGTTTACATTAGCCTGGAATCACTAAACATCTGACTCCTTTCTTAAAGGATGAATCACTTCAGCATATCAGCGAAATGCAGGAATGTTTTCAAAGTAGGAACCTGTCAATTATACCTCACGACAAAAATGTATTTCCATACAAAGCGACACAGCAAATCTTTAGCCTGATGGATCGCAGCAGTGTTTCGTTTTTTTTTTTTTTTTTCTGATTTATGTTTGTTATCACCAGCTTCTGTGTGTGCCAGGTCAGACTGACTGATTTACCAGGAACTCCACCAAATTGTTTCTTTTTTTTTTTTTTTTTTTTGTGTGTCTTTCCGAATTCATACAACTTGAATGAACTTGTCAAACTTGAGTTGCCCATTTCCATTCACAGCAAATCTACTTCAGACTCGTTGATGCCGCCGCTACACATTTGTTATCAGTGTAATACTTAGCATAGCATTTCATAATTTTCACTGTTATAAGGATATACTTGCAAGCAAACTTTTATTATTCATTAGGACATTATTTTAACATTTTGCTCTAAATACTTTAAAATATATCTGAAATATCATGAGCCAATTTTGTCTCAGGGGTGAAACACTTTTGTAAATGGTTATAGTTAAATGTTTTTGCTCTCTCACCCTTAGCACAGCTGGGACAGGTTTTAATGTTCATCTGATAAAGTTCTATCTGCAGCCATTTTAGAATTGCCAGAAAACGCCGAGTTATTTTTTTTTTCTACCTCCCCACAAGAGGCATTTCAGCACTGCAGAGAAATAATTTCTCACAGCTGATATTATTTACTGTGCATTTGTAAATTTTGGTGTCCTCGGATGATTTTTAATGCCATCTGCTGTTTCACAGAATTAGCGGCTGACGCAACAATTGGATTATTAGGGCTGCAGAGGCAGCAGGAGGGTAGAGCAGCATCACTCTGTGGATTAGATTAGATTATTAATGGTCATCATGAGAATAATAGGCTAAAGCAGGAAACATAACATACACCTGACAAATTACAGCTGTAGGAGTAGTGAGGCATATACGTAGAACTACGCAACTCAACAACTACGTAAGCTACAGAATCCAAGTGACAATGCATTTTTTTAAACAGTGATGGAAAAAAAAATAGAAAAGCTGTCTACTATTTATAAGTTAAAACAGACAGCAGGCTTCGAGGCATCAAGCTAATGGAGCCTGAGTTAGAAACTTTACAGAACTTCCCTTGGAGCAAAGTGTCTCATTATGTAGGTGCTGACAGCACATTGAAGAACAGTGGACTGAATTAGCCGGAGCAAGTGTGTGACTACTGCAGGTCACAGTGCAGCCATACCCCATGGTGCAGCAGGAGCACATGCTGAGGGGCTGCCCCACCCGCTTGGTGAAGGCAATGCTTGCGAAACAGGGAAATCCCACATTCAGAAAGCGCCACAGACGTGGTCTAACTTCCTTTGGGGGGGAAAAGTAAACTCTGGCTGAAATGACACTAGTAATTAGTAATTAGTCCCAGCAGAGTGCAGGTTTTTCTCAGAGCGATGCTACTATCACCCAGGAGTCCTCTGGGTGAGGCAAAGATGCCAATCATCTCTGCTGAAGTCCCCAAATGCAAATTAAATCAGGTTGAAATGAGCACCCAATTTGATGAACTATAGCAGATTCATTCAGTTTACTTTGCAGTTTAATTTCTTATAAATGGTTTTGCATCATTCATATTTGCTTGTTTGGGGACAGAAGTCAAATAAAAAATCAATCACCAGCTTCCTGTGATTTCTCTCCATGCACCTTTTATGCAGGATTGTGATTGAGCTGTTTTTGAAAATTAAATGCCATTAAATAGTTGGGGAGCATAAAATATCGATGGGAATATATTGTATTACATTGTGTATTTGTGAGGCGTTTATAATACACATATTTTCATTCAATCACACCAATTAAAAGAATGATTGTGTACTTTCGGCGAGTTAAATCGCTGGGGGAATATGGCACAGAGGGGAGTCAACATAACATGACACACACAAGGCAGGCGAGAGAATCAGTCTTTTACACAAACACACAAACACATTAGCACTGAGTCAACACCCAGGCTCTATTTCTTTTGATGGAGAGAGCAAGTCCGCAGTGTGCTGCTAATGAATGGACCCACAGATACACAAAGAGAGACCTCCACACTGGGCATTGTTCTGTCATCTAAATTACTGAAGCCGTCAGCTTGTTTGACTACGAATATATGTTACAAGCACTTGAAATGCAATACTTCTTTTAGATTTTTTTTAATCATCCTTTGTTTATTATTTGTTTTATATGTATTAACATTTTTTATTTGCATTCATTTATTGAAAAAACGTTGAAGATCAAGTCCAAACCTGTTCTGCTTTCTGGCAATTAGGCATTTTTCAACTTTATGGCTATTTTGACAGCACATATGGATATGGGCAAGTCGCAGCCAGTCTGCACGTGTGGGTTAAAGAAGCAGACGCTATAAAATTATGGATATAGCTTCTGTGACGGCGCCTATAGACGTCTGAGTCTATGAGTGGCAGCTTCACTGTCTCAACAGAGGCTGACCCTGCCTAAGACCCAGCTAACTCAAAAATGGGCAATGGGGGGTAGCTGTAGCTGACACAATAACGTGGTGAATAACTACAAAAGTCCCGCTTTTTGCTTTTCATGAGGTCTTCTCTGCCCTAAGTGCAGCCAGAGCTGCCGGTCAGTCCTCAGCTCTTATCATGCTTGATCTCAGTCCAGTGAAGTACCACATCCTACTATCCTTCCTCTCTGACATGGATGTATTGGCCTAAGCCTTTTCTTGGTTTGAATCCTACCTCAGTGCTCCTCCTCCCCATTGAGGTGCCCTAAAGTTAGGTCCTGGGATCCTTCTTCTTTGCAATATACATCACTATACCACTTTTTACCACTTGACAACATGACTGTCTCTTCAGGGATCTCAGCCTATTCCTCTTACATGAATGAGGGATTGACACGTTCTATCAAATTTCTCTTAGACTGAAGTCCTCGTCATCCCAATATCATCCACAATATTAGTACCAAAAATGTTTAGCTGAAGTAACTCATGCCAGTTGTCCAAATCAGCTGTCCATCTGGTCTTCAATCTGCCCAAAGGAGCACATGTCACTCAGCCACTCTACTACACTGACCATCCATGGTTGCTCAAATCAAGTTCAAGTCACTCATGTCTTTCTTCAGAGTGACCTCGGGGTCTGCACCTGTCTACCTGAACTCAATCACACAGCTCTGTTCTCCTTCTTAACCACTACGTTCCTCCAAGGAATGTCATCTGGTATTGCCATCACAGCAAACAAAGGCAGTTGCAGGCCAGACTGTTCTCATCTGTGGTTCCCAGATGGTGGAACAAGCTCCCATCAGGATGTCCCTCTCAGTTTTCAGGAAGTTTTGAAAACCAGTCTTTTCCAAGAATATCTCCTTTTCTAAACCCCCTGACATGCCACTGGCACTTTTGTTTCACTCTGGTCTTATTTGCTGGACTTATACAAACTCCTGCACTTGTTTAGTAAATGTGTTACTTCATATTTACACCGGAGCACTCTACTGCATTGACACTTATCTGCTAAATTAAGAAATGTACAGTAAAATATGTAGCAGCCTTGTCTCAAAAGATGGTCAAAAGGAAGGTCTAACATAAACATAATGTTTTCCATTATCTTAAAATCCTTCATTTATTATTTACTGTCACCTTTATCCATTATGAGTGCAATTAAAGGAAGCCCTCTAATCCTCTCACTGTTGGTTCAATTATGAGCTGCCAGGGGCAAATAGCGGTCACAAACTGATCAGCTCAACTCTGGTGTCTCAGGGGTCTGTATTCATCACTCCCCCACAGAATAGAAGCATCTTCAGAGTTTAGAGTTTCAAACCAGCTGACATCAGTATAGGGAGCTTCATTAAGTCCTCCTCTCTGCGTCTGCCTCTCCCCTCCCTCTGCAATCAACATGTCCTCTTTTCCACCTTCCCCTCCTCCTTCCAGCCGGTCGAGGAATCCTCTTTGATCTGTAGTATGACAGCAGCTGCAATGTGCAGCTCCCCAGAAGCCCATAAATCAACCGACAAGTGATCTTTTGCTCTCGCCACACACAAACACACAATGGTTACAAAGCCCTCAGAAATGCACCAGTTCTAAGGGAGAGCAGCGGATTTGTCAGTCTCAATAACATGAGAACTTACTGTAAATATCGGAATAAGTGCAAACAAATCCAATAGAAACTATTGGCCAGAGGTGGATTGATGTAACGTAGAACATGAGTGGTGTCAGGGAGTGGTGTGTGTTTGTGTAGCTTCCATTTACCCCGTCACTCCTCAATCAATCGGATGGCAGTTGTGCAGGTGGTAGAGTGGGTTGGCCATTAGGATTGGTTGTTGTCCTCAGACGTGCTTTGTTTCTTAGTTAAAATGTCAAATGAGTTTCGTCCACATGCAGGACGAATACCAAATATAATGATAAAACTGCGGATTTGACCATTTGCTAAACCAGATGACCATCAGGTGTGCAGGCAGTACTCAGTACGAACAGCTTTGGTTGTAGGTATGACTGTCTAAGCTTGCTTTAGCCAGTCATACCTGGTTCCTCACTTCGCTTATTCACCAGTAACTGACCACCACCCTGGGAGTCCATTGTCAAAATAAAAAACCTCCAGGTACTCTGGTCAGTTTGTCTGTACTAAGTGGTATAGTCATTTCTGTATGTTCAGACAACACTATCAAATGGCAAGCTCGCAATCTAGTGAACAATAGGCGGTAGCGAGGGAGTTTGAAGAGGACAATTATTTTGCCATCACACCACCTCTGTTAGAAAAGCTCTCTTTTGCAGTGGGACATCCACTGTGTGAGAGCAAGTTCTGCATGTTATGAGCAGTGTCAGCTGCTCTCTTCTGATTTGAGGAAGTTAAGACTGCCACCATCCCGGCCTAATAGTTAGTTGTCACCCTAAAATTTTTTTTCCTACAAGCTAAGTCTCAAAAACACAACAATTTGACTCAAAGCAGTTCTCTTTTGGTGAAAGTAACTATCAGATCCTAAACATTTCCTCAGCATGCTGTATCTAAACCCAAGGCTCATTACCTCTCGGTATAAGAGTTCCTTTTCCATTTCTTATACATAAATAATAAGCTTTGGCCTCGGATACACTTTAGTTTCTTTCTCTTGTATTGACACCATTGCAAGCGAAGACCATTTAACATTATTTGTGTTTCAAATGTATTCAAATCAGATCAGCCTAATGCAGGACGTTTTAACTACTTGTGTAGGTAAGGACAGTGTACTTAGCTCACTATGTCCAATAAAATAAGATAAATTCATATTTTTGTTGTGATTTAAGCCTGCAAAATCAAAAGTCAGCAGCCAAAAATGCAAGGCCTGCTTTTGCCTACCTCTGACACCAAATTACTTCAAAAGGTGAATCTGCATCTTTTAGTAAACTGAATGAAAGTGGGAAAACTTGACAGGCATAGCAACAGCCAATGGAGGAGAAGTGTGTCTAATAGACCGAATGGTTCCCGTTAAACTGTTCCATATTTTCCAGCTTCAGCAAGTTTGCAATACTTTTTCACTGCGCATATAAACTCCCGAGAACAGCCGCTGCTCCCTGCATCAGCGACATTTTGTGTAGACCAATGCGCAACACTGAGGAGCAGCAGATATGTTGATATTTCCCTCAGGAGAGGTAACATCAAGGCTCAAGGAAAAACCATACCCTCAGATTACAGTGTCCAAGCCATCTGTTCTGAGAAGCTGTGCTTTGATTGGTTAGCTGGACGGGAAGGTGATTATCGTTCGGTGGATGTGTAGGCCTAGTGACCCAGCGTAGCCAACGTCACAACCTCTATGGGTCAGGACTATCTGTATATGCTTGTCTGTTGTCCGTGTGTGTGTGTGTGCATGTGTGCGTGCGTGAGAGCTCAGTATCAGCAGGTTGTTCTCCTGTGATGGCTGTATTCAGATTAGATCACACTACTGGAGAGTATCAGTAATCCTTCTTTAATGAACATATGTTTTAATCCCACGACTATCCACATACCCTCACACTGTTACACACACACACACACACACACACACACACACACACACACTCTGGGTGCAGTTAGTGATTGAGGTTGAGGTGCCACTGAAAGAATGAGAGATGGGGGGGGGATTAAGAAAGGGAAGCTGGCAGGGCAAGGACCTTTTGGCCTCACACACTCGCTCTCTCTCTTACAAACACACACACATTCATGCATACATGCATAGTCGGTGTTGTTGTTTGGCAGATCAGTTACAATGGTGATGTGTGATTCCCTGTCTGTTCAGAAAGTTATTGAGGGTGGTTCCTGTGGCTGTGTGTGCGTGTGTGTGTTACTGTTACAGCCTCATTAGTGAGAGCAGTCAAGCCAGCTCTGTGGAGGCAGTACTGCCACAGACCTTGTTAGGAGTTGTCGCCTCTAGCCTCATGATCCTGAGGGTACAAAAACTCATGTACATACATGACCCCTTACAGACACATACAACCGCACACACGCAGGTTCTGTACATTGAAACTGATGGTTTTATAATCAAATATAGGAAACCATATTCTACATTTTATTTCTTCCACGTTGGGGGGTGTGCGTGTGTTTCTTAGTTAAGAAAAAGCAGGGTATGATGAAATTAAAATGAAGCAACCAAGACACAAAGACATTTCCTGTTAGCTTCTAATTTTAATTTTTGGTTCAGTATTAACTTCTTACTTTTGATTACTGATCACTAGTTATTTACTAAGCAAAATGCTAACTTCTGTGTTTTAACGTCTCCATTGTAAATATTTGCCGGTTTATTTCATCTACTATAATTATATAAACAACAAAATATTTTGGACACAGATGGGTCTTATTTTCAGTTTTCTGTCATTGGTCATTTCATTAATCATTCAATCATTATATCATCGAGTAAAGAAAATAATAGTAAGTTGTAATCCTGTACTTGTCATCTATCATGGGAATCATAATGTGAAAGCTTAGTTGTGTAAGTGTTGCACTTTTCAGGAGTGCCATCTGGGAGATGAGATGGGAATAATTTATTTTTTTATCATTTTGCACAGCGGTCTCTTAGACTGTGACTTTTGTTAATGAAAAATCCGTATTAGTATATTCATAGACTCCCGATGAAAGTGGACGCTGTCAAGTGAAACCTATGAAGAGCCTGTATTCTATCCAATGGCCAAAAGAGTGAGGTGAAGTCTACAGGAAAATGTCCCCATTACTCACCTATTTTCATAGTCTCAACTGCAGGTTTTTGTCCTTTTCAAGGCAAAATGAAGCTAATTCTTTAAATTGTAGTCCTATTTAGAAAAAAATACACCACAAATCAGGATATTCATTAGAGTATGGCTCCTCTTTGATTGACAGACTGCACCCAGTGACCTGCCTAGCACTCAGGATGAAGTACAGGGCAGGCCAGTTCCAAACTCAAGGCTTAAAAATGGCAGTTGACAAACCACAGAGGGGTGCTACTTGGGCATGTCTTGGCTTTCTGTAATTTTTGCTCCTGTGACCCAATTATATTGAGAAATGGTGCCTCAGTCTGTCACTCATAACTTGCGAGTTATGGTTTGGCCCAAAACAGACAGACTGATTCAGCAAGTGAATGTGCTTTTAGATGTTTGGTGTCTGCAGACTCTGCAGACTGACAACACGTAAGTTACTTGCAAGATGTATTAGTGTGGTGAGATAGTGCCCTCTCTCTGTTTCTGTATCAGCTGTATGTGCGCAATGTGTTGTGAAGGTAAGCAGCAGCCAGTCAAATGAGTCAACTTGGTCTTCAAGGTTGAAACACACACACACACACACACACACACACACAAAAAGCACAAACAAAGCAAAACAACATAGCTGTATTCCATGTAAGTCAGGTTGATCGTGCGATAGCAACCAGCTAATTCTTTTTTTCTGAGTCCTAGACATGAGTATGGAAACAGGCACGCACACACACATACCGGCTGGTAGCAGTGACTGCTCCAGATGGTAGGAGGGCGAAGGGTATTAGGGGATAAAGTGGAGTGGGCGGGGGTGGGGCCCGCAGTGGGGGCGAGAGGGTTAAATCGCTCTGATTGGAATGCACAGCTGCACCAGCACTCACACACACACACACACACACACACACACAAACATCCACATATGCACATGTACATCAGTACACAGCTGAGAATTCAAGGACTGCGCAGACATTTCTGGAAGCGTAGTGAGACTTCACAGCTCTTTGTGACTCAGCAGTGGAAATATCTATCTTCCTTTTTGTCTGTCTGTCTGCTCATCTTCGTCTTTTATCATCGCTGTTTTCTTTCTTGTCCTCTTTCATCTCTCTCCGTTCCACCCTCTCACCTGCAATAGTGCATATCTGTTCAGCTCACACACTGTCTTATTTACTGTCTTTGTCTGCCTTTATGTCTGTCTCTGTGGGAGCTCACAGTGTGACAGACAGTGTAGACTCATGCGACAGCTGTTCAGACACAGTCACTGGGGAAGAAAACTGAGCAAAGACACAGTGATGGACTTTAAAGACAGATGGCTTCATGGTATACAGTGAGGTAAAGGTGCTTCCAACAAGTTACCTGCATACCTTTTCTTGTTGTAATCAGCCAGTACTGAGTACTTGTGTAATTATAAAGTGAGGACTGCTGAGTATTAGTGAGTCAGAACGTCAACATGTTGATGGCATTAGCAGCTGGTGTTATCCAATCACAGGTGTTAACTCTTCTTTCTGAGCTACCCGTAATATGGAAGTTGTTCATTGACAAGATTTAAAAAATTGTTCTGGGGGCTAACAGTTTAGTTCTAGTTTGAGTTGTGTTCAGAATTTGTACAGCTTACGTCAATCAGACCCAAATATTAATCAAACCTGTTTTGATTTTGATTTCTTATACAAGAATGGAAACATTCAGATATTTAGATAAGAGAGACCTATATGGCATAAAGTTGACACAATGGTTTGATCACCTATCATTTACTAAATCGTAAGAGGTATAATGTTCAGCGTTTGCCCGCAAGAAAGATGAATCATTCAATTCACATGCTCAGTTAAAAAAATAAATAAATAAAAATCTAATAATCCACTTATGTCTTCCACTTGGTTGTTTATGTCTCATTTCCCATGGCAGTGACATTATTTCCCAATTATGGGAAAATCCTGTTAATATTAAAGTGAGTCAGGCAAGGCAAGTTTATTTGTATAATGCATTTCATATACAGGACAATTTAAAGTGATTCACATAAAAAATTAAAAAGTACATTAAAAGTGAATGAGTTTAAAAGCAAAGTAAATTAAACAATACAAAAAAATTCCACTGCTTTGCCGGAGATTACTGAAATGCCGCAGTAAATACAAATGTTTTTAATCTTGATTGGAAGCAGTGCAGAGTTTCAGCAGCTCTGATGCGCTCTGGAAGTTTATTACACAGGTGAGGAGCATAAAATGGTTCATAATGGACCAGGAGATCAGAGGTGTATTTTGGCCCCAGACCATTTAGAGCTTTATAAACCAACATTAGAATTTTAAAATCTATTCTGTGGCAGGAAGCCAGTGTAAAGCTCTAAGAACAGGAGTGATATGGTCCACTCTCTTGGTCTTGGTGAGGAATGGGTTATCATTGTGACACAGAAGCTCTGACCAGTGGAATGAGCAGGTATTCAGGAAATTAAATATTCCCTGACCTACTATGAGCCCCAGTTTAATTAGTTTTTCCATCAAATGTGACTAAGACCTGAGATAGCACCAAACTGTGTGAACAGGAGAAAGCCACATGGGGTCATAGTTTTTAAATCTTGATTTATTCCGAACTTACTCTGAAGGCAGGGAACCTAAAATAATAGTAGTGGTATACTGCTGGCAGCTGTCATGACACTGACAGGAATGAAGGCTTGACTAAGACACAATGAAGGAACGCTCTTCACTGGTCCACAGGGTTCATACAAACCGAGAGTCAACTGGAAGAACTGCTAGAAAATGAGGGAGCTAATGAATCTGAAAGTTTCAGATGTCAAATAGCTGTTTCGACTGGGTGGCTCCATTCACCCCTTATCTATGCCACTGATCCATCGGGGTTGCGGGGGGCTGGATTTAGAGTTACCACATAACCTTCGCAGTCATGTCTGTGGGATGAGGCCAGAGCGGAACACGAAAACATGCACACTCCACAAAGAAAGGCCCAGGAATCAAACCCTCAATCTTCTTGATGTGAGGCAACAGCACTAACCCCCACCCCCACTGTTCTACCTAAGCAGGCTGTTGTCCTCTATGTGATTGTCTGTATATTGTATGGAAGGCTGCCAGCCTCTCTTACACCAGATTATAATCCAGATGTTATTGCCGTTACTGCTGCTGTCTCATTTTCCCCCGCTCTCCCTGTACCTCTCTTCCTCCATCCCTCTTTCTCTTTGTAAACCTTTACTCCTCTCTGTTGACTCCCTCCCTTGTTTTGTCCTCAGCTTCTCTGTCTCTCTCTGAGCTGGTTTGAAGTCTACCAGTAGGGGTGTATGTGGGCGAGGACGCCCTGGTACCTGCAGGTCTTTGTGTTGAAAATCAGCTTCATATTTTTCAAGAGGCCAGTTGGCGGCCAGCTCCTGCGGCTCAATACTCCTTTTGATGTTCACCAGATGAAAGCAGACAGGGCGCGGACACGCCAGAATCACACTATAGACAATCCAGCAAACAGGAATCCCGTCCACGTGTACAACAGACGATTCCTACGTTTCTATGTGAAATTTGTCAGATTCCTTCCTATTAAAACACACACTCCTTGATTAGATCATTTTGGGATTGCTGTTCCAATAGAAAACCAAAATAATTTGTTGATTGAGAGAGTAACACTCAGACTGGCAGAATTGCATAAGAAATTTCTAAGAAATAAGAAATTCCTTTACATATTTATTATATTTAAGTAAATACAATGCACGTGGGCTGTCCATGTCGTGTGTGTGTGTGTGTGTGTGTGTGCGCACGCACACTGAGTGACTGTACATAAATGTGATTAGTATTGCAGCTCATCCTGCTTGAAGACTGTGCCTGTTGTGGAGAACAAAGCTGTAGGACTTCTGTATACTGTAGTATAAGTATGTTAATGTCCATCAGTTCACTGTGTGACGTCAAGTGTAAATACATCTGGATTTAAATCCTTTAGATTTGGATGTCACGGGACAGACCTCTATGTGTTTAGACACAAATGTAAATTTTCTTTCGAATGTCAGGCACTGCACAAAGCCACAACACAGCGGCAGGCCCGCCAGCTCTATCCTGTGGCTGCTCTGTTTCGGTCACCTCAGCACACGAAGGTCCTGAAGTTTTAAGGGAAGACCGAGATATATTTCTGTTTTACTGCTACCCTTCCAGAGAAATAAAGTGGTTATTCAACCACTGTAGCCCCATAGGTATCAATTACATCACCAACATAAGCAGTACCACGCACAAATGCTTTAGGATAACAAATATTAACATGCACATGAGCACAGCAGATGAGAGCAGATCTAATGCTTCCACATACATACGCACAGGTGTCTTTCACATGTCAACGTGTACGGCTGAGCTTCATGGCTGAGTGGACTGTGGCATGACAGATTTTGTTCTAAAGCTGTCTGTGCACCATACCGTGTGTGTGTGTGTGTGTGTGTGTATGTATGTGTGTGTGTGTGATTATGTAACCGTTTCCTCTGTTCCTGTTGTGTTTATGAATGTACAGATATTGTTTTCTCTCCCATACTCTAATTGGAATGATTACTATGGCACACAGGACGGATAAAATAGGGATTAAAAAAAGAAAAGAAAAACACCAAAAAAATGAGGGAAGAACAACAAAAAAAAAAAGCCTCCCCTTCTTCTTTCTTTCTATTTCAGTCTTTCGCATTATGTATCTCAGTGCACTTTGCTGGTTTTCAAAAATACATCAAGAATATGTATAATTCATTGCCTTTGTGCTCTTGACACACACTCACGTCTGCACATGTACAGTATGAAAGTATCTGTAAGGCTGCTGCTGCTGGGGAAAACCCTCAGAAAGAAGTGTAGTGTCTCCCCCTCCTCACATACGTCAGCAGGCCTGATGAGAAGACTAGTCCCCAAGGATGAGGCTGAGGGGGTGGAGGAGATTGAGATAGATATGAATGTATGGAACTGAAATAGATCAGAGGAAAAGGTGGTGGGAACATAGATGATGCTGACATCTTGAAGAACTGGACCGGGTTATTTTCATTCATTACATCGGAGACGTCTTTGATGTTGTTGTGTTCCTGCCCTGCACGTCTCCAGAGATCACGTGTTAATCAAACAGCGGCACATAATTTTCCTTGCACTTTAAGAGTTTAAGTGCTTTTGGTAGGTATTCTGTTATTTGCTTGCTGGCTGCTTATGCTACCCTTGTGTACTAAAAACCCATAACTTTGTGTATGTTTGTGTATATACAATGGGCTTTACTCTCTGTTACTGTACTTCAAAAATCCCACTCAGTAGGAGCAAGTGATGGTCGCTGATGAGAAGATGAGAAAAGCAGGAAGAAAGGGCTGGATGTTGAAAGCGTGGGAGTCAGAGCAGAGGGGAGGATGGGGCATGATGGGATGGGGGGATGGGAAACTGGTTGGGACAGCCAGGGAATGGAAGAGTACAGGCTGAAAGAGGAGTATTGATTATTTGTGGGAAGCACAAGCATTTCTATTGATTTAGACTGGTGGCAATATGTACTGTACAAATGAATTAAATACAGTGCGTAAGAGATGTTTTCTTCTCTTATGATATAATACACTGGTTTCTCTCCCCTCTTAGGTTTTCTGACCAAGTGCATAGCATTGCTGTAAGTGTTTTCAGATCAGCAGTTATGTTGCGAGCTCTGAAGCCACTTTCTTGTGTAACAGAGAAGAAGCGAGCTGACAAATTCAAATTCAGCTCTTCTCTGAGGCAGAACATGCTGCTGAGAGTTGGTGGAGAAAATCATTTGCTAAGAGGTGCCTTGGGCAAATTCAAACCAGGCATTCAGTCTTTGCACAGAGAGTTGAGTGTAAAGTGAAACTGGAGCCAATATTAGGGGCAAAAAAAAAGCCTGATGGGATCCATTTTGGGGCCAGGCCTACTCTGACGATATGAGCTCCAACTCTTTGTATGTGATGGGAAGGCAGACAAGGGGAAGAGACAGACAGGTGTCAGAAGAGTGTGTGCTGTGGTCTATCAGCACACAGACTGCTTCTGCTCACAGCTGAGAATGAGTTGACACACATAAACACACCCAGAGGATTTTCTTTCCTGTCAGGACCAGCAAGTCGTGATACTGTATGTAATCTGTGTGCTACAGACTGATAAGAGGACAGCGTGATCCAGCTAACCACGAATAATGTGTGGGGGGAAAAAAAGGAATTCACTGTACTCCTCTAAAGATGAAAAATGAAACCTAACCTTTTTTAAATAAAACCCAGACATATCTCCATTGTGGTTTTTCTTCTTCAAACGACTCCCAAATTGGCCTTCTGCGCTGCCAAGGGTCTTGAAGGCGAACATCAACCTTTTGGCAAATGATGATTTTGATCAGCTTAGCCTTGTGCAGCGATGAGGTTGGCAGCGGCTTCGCATCCCTGTGCCCGGTGTTTCTTCTGTCCGTTTGTTCCAGTGTAACTGATGCTTTTGAATGATCTGTGAAGTGCACCAGATAGCTGCAAGGCAACGCTGTACAAAGGAGACTGAAAAACTGCCAACATGATGACAACAGATCTTATTCTAACATGTTAAACTGATCAAAGAGCTCAGCAGCGAAAAGTCTGGCTACGTAACTTGAAGTATTTTCTTACCCAGCATGAATCTGTCATCCTGAAGACCTTTGAGGAGATGGCTGCTGCTTTGGTATTGTGGGCTTAGTTAGTTTTGAACCATAAGGTATCTTGGTAAGGCAGTGGAAGAAAATAACTACTGGTGTCACAAACTATGGATTTGTGACCTGGTTGGGCATGAAGTTTCAAATCTGACATTTTACCTCTTTCTCTGATTAAGTAACAACTATGCATCACTGGGTTTCATTTGGGGAAGGATGCATTTCTTATCTCAAGGTCGTGATCACATCTTAACATGTCATTCCATTTGTACATGCAGATGATGTCAAAAAAAACAACAAAACATTATTGCCATAGTTTACCAGATTGCCTGCAGTTATCATTAGAGAGAAAATATGTTTAATCCTCATGAGGGCTGGAACAACATGTAGATTATATCCCTTTACAGTATACACATATAGATTTAAAAGGATTACATCTGGTTGTCGGAAGATTGGCCTGCTGGTCTTCACTTTTCCATCTGAATTATGATCACATACACCAAAGAAATTTAATAGATGGGACCATAGATTACACTACTTATCTGCATAATTTTGAATTATTAACAGTAAGAGGACTGAGCCCCTTATTTGATTTATGAACCCTTTTTCCTACAGGATATTTTAATTGATAAAACTGGTCTTATATTTTTACCTAATACGCCTTGAGCCTTAAAATATTAATAACAAAAATGTTAACTGAAGTCTAAGCCAGTGCTTCTAGGACCGCTTCGTCTGAGTAATTGTGTTGGCTTATTTTTCAAAATCTCTGCACTGACTTAGTCTTCCACTGCTCCTCCCTTCTTGGTTTCCAGTGGGAACAAAAGAAGCTCTGGTAGAGAAAACAGCTTTTTTGGTTTCTTTGTGTTAGTGCAGCGTGGCAGACTGAGCGATCCACCAGCAGCACAAGGAAGGCTTTTCAGTCTCTGTCTCCCTTGAAAATGTTCCTCAAACTCAGTGTGTCTGAGTGGCATGCAGCTTGTCATTGATCTGTGACCGTGTTTGACTGGCCAGATTTCCATCAAATTAGCTGTCAGATCTCAATGAAGCCATACAGATTTAATTCTATGGGGAAACTTTGAGTTTCTTCCCCTTCCTGACGTCAGATACTGTGAAATTCCTGGCAGGTCCCTCCTGTGGTGTTGCTATCAGACGGACTGCTCAGGATGGAGTTTATGGCCCTAAACTCTAGCCCAGTACAAACCTCCATATCTGTCAGTGTGCGATTTTCATCCCATTCTCTCTGTGCGTTGCACTTAGACACTCTACATCAAATGTAAAGAATGTATTGGTGCTTGATCATCCAGGCAGCACGGGGGTTTAAATTGACTGGCAAATAAATTGGCTATGAAGACATTGGCATCAACCAACTGAAATAGCAGTTGGCTGATTGAAAGCAGGCACTGAACCATGACAACTATGCTAAACACAATGTGAAAGATAATGTTGATTGTGAATGAATGCATTAACAAGCTATTTCAAAAGGTCAGCGATGCAGGTTCCCATTTCTCAGGCTCTGACGTCACATTACTGTCATCCAAAAATAAATAAATAAATTGCAAATACCGAGTGTATTTCGCCAACGACGGGTGTAGTTTACAGATATGATGCCAACAAATAAGACTGAACTTGCGATTTTAGTTTGCTCACATTTGCAGCTTCAGTGGAATCAAATGGTGCAGTTTAGTGCAGAACTCCTCCCTCTCATGCTGGGCAGATGATGACATGCCCGACTTGCTGTCTTTTTCAGAAAATAGATATGGATCCAGACCAGATCCTTAATCTGAACTGGCTCATCTGGACCTAATCCTACACCATCACACAAACTTAGCTTTACGAACTAAATCTATACTATAAGATACTGTCTCCCCCCAAAAATCCAAATTGGTTTTTGTAATTTGCCCATTTGAAACTTTTTTTTTTTTTTAATGAGGTGAAAAAGTTTTGGAGGGGGGGGGGGCACTGTGGTAACTTGTTCTGCAATTCCAACTGTGACCACTGTTGCAATTTCTGCCACCTGCCTATGTCTGCATGACGAAATCCCCCACCACCACCACCACCACCACCATCATATTGTGGTATTGGGTCTACCCTAGGCAATCATTTAAATTTTGAATGAGGGGAAATGATGTAAAGTAGCCTAATTTCACTGTAAGCAACAATAAGAATCCCATATAAGAATGAAGACATTCAGTGTTTCTGTGCTGACTCTGACTCTACAGGCTAATATATTTTTTATCCCGTTTCCATTATCTGCTGCTGACTGCATGGTGATGCGTGAAACACCGCGGCGCGCCCTGCCCGCTTCTTCTTCGCTGTTTTTTTTTTTTTTTTTTTTTTTCCCTCTCCCCGCACACACACACGCAGTGTGTGCGCGCGCGCGCATCTCCCACTGTGCGCTACGTCTCCATAGCCGGACATCGCGTCACGTGTCAGGGCTCCCGGGTCCCGGGCCAAGTTTTCTCCCAGTGTCAGATCATCTCACGGAGCTTTTCGGCAGCAGCAGCCCGCACGGCCCCCGACGACCCTCCCGGCGCGCACACCGAGCCGCCGCGCCACTCTCAGCCATGGACGGACGGATGGATGGAAGCGCCAGTTCCTCCCGACGCGCGAAACCAAGACCGCCTCAACTGGTCTTTTGATTACTTCCAGTGATTTTTTTTTTTTATTTATTTATTTAATTTTTCATTTTTAACCCGGATTACCTTAGGTCTGCGAGAAGCCCAAAGAAGTGAAGAGATTCATTTATTTTTTGTTTTTATTTAATTTTTTTATTTATTTATTTTTTTGGGAAGCAGGAGAAGAAAGGAAAGGGAAGAAAAGCGAAGGAAAGCTCCGGTTTTGCGGAGAAAGGCTGGGTGCGCTTAGAAACACGGAAAGTCACGGATCATGCTTATGGAAACTTCCGATTCCGTCTCGATAAGGTATGTTATTTTTGATAATGAAGTTGCTGTCTTTGTCTGTAATGGTTTATTGTCCTTTGTGTCCACTTTTGAACAAAGACTAACACAGGTGATGGGCGCTTCACTTCCCCGGACGGCTTCATTTCCCCTTTGACACCTTTAGAAATGTTTTTTTAAGTACTTTTCAGCATACATGCATGATATTTTCCTCCTCTGTCGTACGATTCCTTCAGAGAAACATGCTTCCAGCGTCAGATGCGCTTTTCCCTTTACAACAGCAAGCCAACAGGAAACAAAGCCTATAAAAAAAAAGAAAAGAAAGAGAAAACCTTTGATAGAGAAAAGTCTGCTGTATTTTGATGCCTGATGTTGTATTCTGGGTGTTATTCTACTTATTACAATGATGAGGATTAATGTGGCATTTATTCTTTTTCCTTTTTTTTTTTTTTTTCTTTTTGCGCATTCCCTGCCCACCAATGCGTGGTGGGGGCTAAAAAGCTCCAGTAAACCAGAGACAGAGCAGTCCATCTGTTCGATCACATAGCAACAGAAAGAGAGAGGGAGACTGGAACAAAAAATTTCCACTGTTCCCATAATATAATTATCGGTATTTGTTGCCATATTGTGCTTTATTGGATGAACTGTGTTTCTTACTATCTAATGCCACTAAAATGGGAGGTCTGTGTGGATAAATGGTGACTTTACTGTATCAAATTCACATAATATTTCTGTGATGCTCCACAGAGACCCTCAGTTTTGTGTCATTTCATTTTCCGTCACTGGGAAAGGTCAGCTTTTGAGATAAGGAGACAGAAATGTTGTAAGATTTGTGAAATAAAGCTGTCAGGTAAATGAATATCGAATATCAGTGGGTAGCTTGACTGAACGCAATTACTTCTGCTGCTGAGATATCGGAGGAGGAAATAGTGTATTTGGCTCGTTGTGTGATTTGTCTCCGGTGAGTCCATCCCTCTTTTTGACTCCTTCCATTTCTGCCGCTGTTCCTCTGCATCTTTACAAATGTTTACTCGCCTGCCTCCAACCCCTGCCTCTCTCATCACATTGTTTCACTCTCCTTCTGTCTGACCTCCCTTCAGAGTGGCTCTCCCTGATGCTCTATCATGACTGATGGCGAGGGGAGAGCGCGCTTTCAGTACGCAGAGTGCCAGGAGGGGCAGGAGCAGGAGGAGGTGCAGGAAGAGGTGAGGCTTGCCATACCGGCGGCCTACCGGAATGACGCTCCAGGTCATGAGGTCGACCCTGGTGGAGGCCTTGGTGAAGAGGAGGAGGAGGAGGTGGAGGAGGTGGAGACAAGGAGGCGAAGGAGGAGAAGGAGGAGGAGTAGTAGCGGTCAGGAAGAAGGAGGAGATGAATGGAGTCCTGAGTTTCAGGAGCATGATGAGCAAGAGCTGGAGCTGGAAGTGGAAGTTGGACCAACACTGGGAGTTCGCATCACGGCTCCTATTCGCGATCCGGACTGTGTCTCCGAGGAAGAGCAGCAGCAGCCATACCCAGCCCTGGCTCCCATGGCCTTTTTCTGCTTAAAGCAAACAACAAGGCCCCGAAACTGGTGTCTCCGGGTCGTCTGTAACCCATATCCTTTCATACGCTGGAAATCTAACCCTGCCTGTCACCTGGTAAGACCAAATATGTCCTCAGTCCTTTATGCGCGAGTACTTTGGTATCTCCTGATCAACAGTACGTGATTCATGTGTTTTCAAGTACCAGTCTTTTCTCAAAACCAGGTGTTAAATTTATTATGAGATTATTATTGAGGTGTGTGGCTGTACATATGGAAGGCAGCTGGCCTGGCTGCAGTTGCCATGAGCTCATCTTCATTGGATTAAATATTTCTTTGACTGTTTTTCTGTTCTGTGCCAGTTTGAGATTTGAGGTCACTTGGTCAAAGTGAACCACGTGGATGCATTTGTCTGAAAGGAACAATTTGGCCTCAATTGGAGCCACAAACAGAGTATTTAGGTGCGTTCGAATACAGATAGCAATGTGGCCTCGTTCATTGTGGATGTCGCACCACTTTGTTGTATTTAGGTTGTGCGTTCCTTTGACTTCACTGCTGTTGTGCTGTACTGTACCGGAGTTTAACAAGGGTGTGCAAGTGGAAATGTGAATTTATGGGTAGCACCAATGCAAACCCATTTGTAACTGCTCAGGATTAACGCCATATCTGAGATGATTTCCTGGAACTCACTTTGCGCTACAAGTCATTAATTTAAGTTTAACATGGAAATGCCAAACAGTCCAAGTGAAATCTGATTTCAACCGCTCGTCTTTTTTAGCGTCTTATTATTCCCCCTCAGCTGAACAGTCTGCCTGGATCATTTTTATCAGTGGGATGTTTTCACACACTTGAGCATAGACAAAAAAGAACACTATGTACATCCAAATCCAAGCAGCATAAAAAACAAAACAATCAACAACAGCAACAAAAAAAACTAACTTGAAGATGAACCACTGCAAAATCTTATGGGAGTGTACCATTGAGAAAAAAAAAAAAAAAAAAAATATATATATATATATATATTTATTTATTTTATTTTATTTTTTTTTTTTGCATCCTGGAATCTAATCTATGGAGATGATGCATGGTGCTGTTGAGCGCAGCGTGTGTGTTCGTTCAAGCCCGTCGCAATCTACAGACAGAGGTGTACTTTTTCGGTGGGGAATCTTAACAAAGTGTTGAAGTCGGTGAGGAAACAGATAGATGGGTAGATAAACAATTAGGTGCACATTGTCAGTAGCTTCATCAGGACGTAGTTGCAAAGCTGCATGTGGTGATTTATTTACTCTTCTCTCACATGATCGCCTTCTGTGGTGGTTCTGTGGTTGACTTTTATATATATATATTATTATTATTTTTATTTTTTCCCAGTACTTGTGTAAAGTTGCAGGACTTGTTAGAGAAGGCTGAAAAAAATCATGCTGCACATATCTTTTTTTTTTTTTGGTTTATGAGTCAAGCTTCAAAGACCTGGATGCTGCACATTGTAGCCAGGCCAACGTTGGGTTTGAAAAACTGGGGACATTGCTTTTTTGGAGTTCAAAACCCGATTATCAAACATATGTAGAATATACTCCAGTTTTGTTGAGTTTTGTTATTATTTTCCATCACTGACTGAATTTTATTCACATAAGAAAAATATGAACACCATTAGAGCTGAGTTAGACGGCATTGCGGTCTTGCAGGCAAATGCAGAAGTTACATTTTTTATTTTAATTTTTTTATTTAGACTACACTCTGGAGCTAGCTAAATTCCTGTTGGAGGAACATGTTTTACCGTCTGGGTGCTGAGAGCATGTTATGGACAGAAGGTGTCTGTGACCACTACACAGATGAGGGGTGGAGCAACGAATGCACGTTTCAGGATTTCCTCCCAGCGAACCCACCGGTCGCAGGATCAGGAAATGTCACGATCAAAGAGACTTACCGACTTCTGATCACTTCCCCGGGAGAAATGCTTCCAATATTTAAAACTCTGACTGAAGTGATGCTGGTCGTTCAGCCTCCATAGTGTCAGCAGAGAACAGGTTCAACCTTCAGAACAAGATTTATAGCCAACAGAAGTTGTCTGTCTTGAGGCAAAGATGCAAAAGACAATTGCTTCTGCAGCAATTTCCCTTTTGTGCACGCTGATTAAAACCAAGTGAGTGTTGAGCTACAGCAAGTCAATGTGGTTCAGTAATTTCTCAATTTATTAATTCTTAATTATTTGTATTTTAATTATAATTGTCTTGTACTGCCCTCCGTTGTCACTGCAAACATAGTCTGAGTTATTTTGTCCGACAGAAGAAAAAGGTTTTAGCATTACACATACATGAACAAACCCTTCATGAAGATGTAAGGAAAAGAAGCAGAAATAATGGGATTCCATTAGAAATGACACCAAATTAGAGAAAGCAGATGAGGAGAGGAGAAAGGTAAAGTTTTAAAGTGATCCAATTAGACATGTAGATTTATAAACATTGGAGATGACTCTTGGCTGCCTGCTGTTTGACAGATGTTAATGTAGCATTACATTACGTGTGTCTTAATCACAGGACTGTAGCGGGGGAGGTTGTGGCAGGGGTTCTATGCTTATGCTCTGACCGTGTTTCTGATTTCCAGCTGACTACTGATGCTGTGTTGATGTTTTGTGATTGTTTGGACTGATCATACCAAGATAGCATGGCTATGAAAGCGGCGCATGCTGTCACATGCTTGGAATAGCATTATCCCTAGTTATCAAGGCTGGAACCAGGTTATGTCACAAGAGCCAGTCTAACTGGACAGTTCTCTGTGTTTTATTTCTTAGAGTCTTTGTGTGTCTGTGTGTGTGTGGGACCAACTGAGTAAGCAGTGCAGAGTTGGTGGTCCACAGTGGGCTATGTAAATATTATTCACAGCATAAATGCTCTGCCACTCAACCACACAAAGGCATGCACACACTGGTTAACATGTGAGTATGGATAGGATAAAGAGACAAACGAATTGCCTATAAAGGTCAAACAAACCCTTGATCAAACTGTTGTGAACCAAATTGTATAATAGAAAAAGCCAAATCCTTCTTAGGCTGCAAAAGCTCCAATCTGTATTTGGGGAACCACCAATCACACATGACAAGAGAATAAAAAAACAAAAAACAGGTCAACAGTTGCTCACAATTACCAGAGCAGCATTTCATCACAACAGCATTTTTTCATTCATCATGTTTATTATGCTCATCAACACCGATCAGCTGGATTGCTCGTGTATGTACATAAACATTTCAGAATGCCCAGAAACAGTGCAAGTTATTACTCAAGCTGCAATTACACTTACAGTGAGATATTAAAGGGGCTCATTTATTTCCTGCTTTGCTCGTGGGTTGTCCACCACACAGCACAACGACAAGATGACTCTGGAATGGATTTTATATTGGCTTTCCTTTTAAAACAAGACAAAAAGACTAATGACCCACTTTAAAAGATTCATAGCACCAAGGATGTCAAACTATTTTTACACTTTTAAACAAGAAACTCTTTGTAGGTCTCTGCATTTGCCCATGTTGTGATAATGGTGCTTTCAGGCTCGAAGATTGTCAGCTGCTGAATAAAAAGCCATTTCGAGAGCTGGATAAAGCTTTGGTTTGTTTATATATATATATTACTTTTATATCTGGATTTGAATGTTTTTACATTTGGCTATAACTCTACCATTAAAACTATAACAATTTTTTTTTTTTTTTTTTTAACTCAAAAAATAATTTACAAACTTTAAGGACTGGCAAATTTTGATATCCATCTTCACAATTTTTAAAACAAAAAGTTATTTAATTGATAACAAAAAATGAACTAAGTGCTGAAGTAAGCTCAAATAGAAAATAATTTGTCAAAGATGGGAGCCTCCTTGAATGTGGTGTGCGAAGATTGAGATGAGTCTACAGTATATAGTAGATAACATTGTATATTGTTATACCTGAATAGACTTTTCTGATGCTGATGTGGTCTTATTGTCATGATCTAAATGTTTTGAAATCACCGTTGATAATACTGTGTTACAATAACAAGCAGATTTAGGCTGATTAGAGCAGATTTGGGGGCCAGGCAAGGTTAATCCATTACAGATGAGTGGATTCGACATACTATCTGTCTCTATTAGTCACCCTATACTCCACACATGTTGAGAGGGCCTCCTGCACTTCCTTCATAAATGAATGCAGATGAAGCTGCAATGCGATCCTCACACGTTTCCACTGCACTCACAGGACAGAAGCCAACCTTTTGGCCTTTCTGAAGGAGCAGAGGCATTCCATGCTGGTAAGGTTACATACAGATAAAGGGTTTTAAAATGATATTTAAGGAGGGAAACATTACCAAGACCAAATCAAGCAGAGGCAGTCTGTTTCATCATAAAGATTTAAAGCTGTCTGATATGGGGAATAACCAGGCAGAATTTCAATGTTGAGCATGATGAATCTTATTTAAATGTAGCCTGGATAAATATCAACTTTAATATGATACGAGGCATCTCACTATTCGCTGACAGGGTTGTCTGTAACAGTGCAGCAGTGATAAAATGACCCCTAATCAGCCCCCGCTCCTCAGGGCAAAGAAGTTGAATTGTCCACTTCCTCTCATTCCCACAGCAACATCGTGTCAGGCATTTTGCTCTCTTTGTGCGTTGTGTGTATGTGCGTGTCTATGACTTCATATCTGCAGTGTGATGTACAGAGGGAGTCAGCCTTGATGTCAGCAGGTTGTCCTCCTCCTACTGCCACTCAGACAGGCATCCTGAGGGATGTGTGTGAATGTACTCAGATGCTTCTGCGCGGCTCTGCCAGACTTGCTGCTCATCTTGCAGTATTTATATTTGAGCAGTTTGCCTGTGTGTGTGTGTGTGTGTGTGTGTGTGTGTGTGATTGGTGACTCATTATATTTGGCCTGTGCTCACGATAACAGCAGATTGGGGGTCATGAGGTGTGTATCGCTGCAGAGACAGAGGGATCCTGTCTCTCTGACGTATAAAGCAATGGTTCACCCTGCACAGTACTCACAAAATGTGTTGTTGTGTTGCGTTCTTCATATTTGTGTATATATGTAGCGCTGTGTTGTAAAGTGGTAAAGTGACACACTTACCACGGCTTCCTTTCAGCAGCAGACATAGCAACAGCACAACCGAAGAAACCGAGCATTTATGTGGCCTCTTTTGCACAAACCTGCCTGCCAACCATGGTGAATTTTAGACAAATTTCTACAAATAAATAACCACATTTGGTTATTTCTTTTGAATGACCGCGTTCCTTTAATTTTAGAGCAGTGTTGCATTAACTGGGCCATGTCTGCCCAAATGCTCTCCACGCATCAGTAATAAAATGAAGTCTCAAAACGCTCCATGCTAACATGATGTCAGCAGTTACACATCGGCCTGGGCCTGCAGCACACATGGCTCGACAAACTTCCACTCTAATCAGCAGACTTGTGCTTTTGTATGTTTAAAATCCATCCATTATCGTTACTGCTTATCTGTTTGAGTTGCAAACGGGTTGAGTCAGAGACAAACAGCCGTTCACAGTCACACTCAGACCTACGGGCAATTTAGATTCACCAGTCAACCTAAACCTGCATGTCTTTGGATGGTGGGAACAAGCTGGGGCACCCAGGGCAACCAATGCAGAAACACTGAAAGGCTCCAGCCCTGGGGGTTTGAACCCAGAGCCTTCTGGCTGTGAAGATCTGCACCGCTGTGCTGACCTGTTTAAAATCCAAAAGCTGAAAACTTTAATATATTCATTTTGCTGAAAATATAGTTCAAAACACTCCCTGTTTAGACAGAACAATATACAAGCATGTACATACATTATGTAATTTATTTTTAGAATTATTTCTTTATATTTACATGAAAAAAATATGTGAACAGCTCTTTGGGTATAAAATGAGAAAGTGGAGAAAAAGAAAAGAAAAAAAAAAATCTTCTGCCTTAAAAGCACCTGCTGAATCTGTTTAAGACTTTACAGATATTTTTAGTGCCGTGTTCATCATGTAGTACAAATAGCGTGTGTAGTCATCTTACATTAAAAAAACCTCTGATTCACACTTTTGTTCACTAAAATCTTTACTCAGACAGCAGCTTGATGCTGTTATTCCATCAGTCTGAGACTTAAAATCACTAAGCAAGACATGGCTTTTTGTGCTTTGACATTGTTTAACATTTCAGAAATACTGTAATATGATCAAATGAGCTTCGCCCAATGTGGATCATTTTTATTGTGCAGAAATGCATTATGTGGATAAACAGAAAAAAAACTAAACAAATGAGCATTGCACTTTATAATTGTTTGTCAGCCCTGAAGGCACTTATTAACGTTCATGTTTTTTTTTTATGTTTGCTGGTTTGTCCATGGTTTTGTGTTGCCGTGTGTGTGTGTGTGTGTGTGTGTGTGTGTGTGTGTGTGTGTGTGTGTGTGTGTGTGTGTGTGTGTGTGTGTGTGTGTGTGTGTTGTAGTGTTTTAGCATTACTACCAGTACAGTAGGATCTTTGTTTATTCCCAGGCTCACTGTTTACAGGTTGCTTCGTAAAATTACCGGGAACTAACAACTCTGAGCTTTGTGTGTGTAGATGGCAGGACGCACGCACACGTCCACATGTGTATACACAAACGTATATACCTATATACACACAGACACCATGTGTTTAGGCAGCCAGCCTTCTCTTGCTCCAGGCGCTAAGTGTCTGACTCGACAAAACACTCCAGAGAGGAGTGTGTGTTTCTGATTTGTTGTGTTTGTGCTGCTGGCCAGAGGAAAGCTGGTGAAATGCCACCAGGGTTATGGCCAGAAATAGTGATTGGCACTATCACAACATACACAACTGCAATGGGTGGGTTGGTATTATATTAGATTTACCAGAAGCCTTTGTCCACAGTGACTGACAGTAAATCCACTGGAGATTTTTGTCTGGATTAAATTAACAAAATGAGGTGCAGTGTGTTAATTAAATATAGAGCTTTAGAGATACTGGTATGCAGCATTTCTGCCTTTGGACAGAGCCAATTAGGACCACAGAAAAAAAGATGTGTTCCTTAAAGGGTAAGCATGTATGACAGACAGTAGCAGTGGGATTTATCAGTCAGGGAGTAATTGTGCTGTCATTAATGTTTATCAGCAGCCAATGTTAATCAGAACATACTGATCAGTCTGCTGTCTCAGAGGTTCGAGGTCAATCTGAAGGAAGCTGGCAGCTGCTGGTGTTCCGGGTCAGAAGGCCAGTCTGTTAATGAGAAGACTATTGAATTCATAAACACCCTTCTCCTGTATGAAAACAGAAAAGCAGGGCGGCACGAATTAGACCTCTTTTTCTCCTAGCTTTGAAAATCCAAACCCCCCCCTGCTCTGCTGTGCTGTCATTGCTAATTACACAGATAGCCTGTGGAGAGCTGCGGACAGACATGTGTCACCTCTGTAACAAAAGGTTCTGCCAGATGCTTCTTTTTCCCCCTGCCAGCAATGAGCCTCTTCTGAGGGACTGGTGTCCTGATAGGGCCAGACAATCCTCCTATACCTGGCGGCATGCTATTCTATGCGAAAGCAACCTCTGCAAGAGATGTCAGTATAAAAGAGCGGCGAGAAGCAGGGAGTGATTGTAGGAGATATGGACAAGGTGCATATAATATTTTACTCAGAGCTGTCAGTCATGTTCCCTGTAGCGGCAGTGGCACACTGAATTGTGCTCTTCTTGTGTGGGAGGGCTTTTAAGCAGCTGTTGCTATGGCTACGCATCATTTTGATGACGTTCCTGAAGTGTGTTCAGTGTTTCCACAGACCAGCCCACCATCCAAAACCTGCTCTATCACTGTCAACAAAGAAATCCACACTGAAAATGGGATCCAGTCTTTCTTCGTTGACAGGAACAGTTACAGGGAATTACTGTGTTTGAGTGAACAAGAGCAGAAGGTGGTAGGTAGGTGACAGGCAAAGCTGCCATCAGCGTGTAAAAAGGGAGGGACAGATGAAACAAAGAGCTGAGGGGAGGAGCGAGAGGGATGAGGAGACGGGTGGATACTGGTAAAAACAAAAAAATAAAGTCAAGAAATGGAAGAAAGAAGGAAACAAATGGAGTCTGGGACAGAAAGCAGACAAGGGAGGTCAAAAAGAGAGGACAGGAAGTTAAAAGGCAAGAACAAGGAGAGGAGGGGTGGAGGAGGATGAAAGGGATAAACAGGATAAAGAGAGGAATCAGGACAGAGAGAGGGATGATGGAGGAGAAGAGCTGAAGGAGACGAGCAGGAACATGGCAAGAAGTAAAAGGGGACAAATTGGTCATTTAAATCCAATCTACTCTGAACAGCATGATAACTTCAACGCGGCGCTGTTGTCTGACAATTGGACGTGGCGTCCGGCTACTCATACGTGGGAGTGATGAGCTCATACCTCTCTGCTCTCTCTCTCTGGCTTTGTTACGGCTCTTATTGTCTTTCTTTGCCTTTTAATGGTTTCTGCAATCTCGTACTACTCGCTCATGCAGCTCTGTACTCCCCCTGTCTCCTCCTGTCAAAAAACAAACAAACTTTTCTCTTTCTCTCTCTTCCCCCTCTCATTCCTTTGTGTTTCTTTCTCCTTAAAGGTATGCGAGTCCTGACTGCAAATTCACCAAAGCTGATTGCTTTTTTTTTTTTTTATGCTGCTGTATTGGGGGCAGGGATCAGTTTTGCCCCCCCCCCCCCCCCTTCTTTTTCATTTGCATGCAGAGGCTTGCAGGGACCTATTTTTCATATACACGACCACATGCTGAAATAAATTGTCAGGTTGTTTCAATTTCCTATTTCCGCCATCACTCGCCACAGAATTTGACACAGACAACTGTCAGACCGAGTTATCTGTGTGTGTGCCGGGGTGTGTTGTTTAAGGGTCAAGCGGTTAATCTGAAAGGGAATAGAGTTCAGTAAATGTGGTTTTATCCAGACTGATGCTTATAAAAAGCCAGCAGGTGTTATTGAAAAACTGAGCGACCACTTTAGAGAGACTGATCTGCCTCATAGTGCATCTCAAACACACACATTCACTTTCACACACCTCGCTAGGTCCTCAAGGTGCAAGAAGTAACCGGAAAAGGTGATATTGGAAAAGTGTTTCTTTTTGTGGAGGAGGGGTCCCCAGGGGACTGCACATCGTCAGCAGGCCCTCACTCTTTCTCTTCATCCCGCTTACAACAGGGTGCTTAGTATTCTGTTATGTTTTTAGGTCATATTGCCTTGTTGTGCATTTACTTTTCAGTTGCTGGGCTGCTGTTACTAATGAGCATCTTTTCTTTTTTTTTTGTTGTTGTTGTTTTTACTGTAGTTGTTGTGTGTGTGAGTGAGCGTGTTGGCACTGCATGAGTGTCTGAGGTCCTGCTGTTCTGAGCAGTTTCCCCACGTTCAAGCTCCACATGAATAACCCAGCAGCCCTCAACTTGCTGCTGATCACATTACCGTCTGAAAGATCGTTGGAATGACAGAAACACACAAAGACAGAGAATGTGCTAAAGAGAGAGAGAGATTTGCAATGGCCTACTTTGAATGGACAGCTTCTCATTTCATACAGAATTTTGGAGGCAGCAGAAATTACTCACACCTCCTCTGCAAATACCAACTCTGATGATCAAGCTTTTAAATGAAAGGTTAGAAAGTGTCTAGGACTGCATGCATGGATGCACATCTGTGCGCATGTGTGTGTCGTAGTATGAAAGAGTAATGGAGCGATGGATGAATAAATAAAAGCTCTGGAAAACCCATAAGAATCTAGCTCTGCGTTGTCATGGCAATGCAGACAGCAGAGCACGGTGTGTGCATGTGTGAGATGGGAGAATGTGCGAGACTGTGAGCGAGACAGAGATCATATCACTGATGTTTTAACATGTATATATAATTTAGTTTCAGCACAGGCCTCTTTTAGTACTAACAAAGAAAGGCTGTATAGTCTGAATACATTAAAGCAAAGAAATTAAAAATCAAATAGCAGTTCTGGACTCCAGAAGAAATGTAAAGTGAATTCAATAATTATGTGACGATGTAATGTTCTGTATCAATTTATGAATTGCTTTATAGCTCATGTTATGGTTCTGTTATTCAATTCAAGAATTAAGAGTGACCTTGTTTGTGTTTAAGGCTGCTTCCAGGGCCAAATGTGTGGCTCCATGTTTCGTTGCTCTCCATCTTTATGTGTATGTGTGGCTCCATATTTCGTTGCTCTCCATCTTTATGTGTATGTGTGGCTCCATATTTCGTTGCTCTCCATCTTTATGTGTATGTGTGGCTCCATGTTTCGTTGCTCTCCATCTTTATGTGTATGTGTGGCTGTGTGTGCAGAGAAACTTTAGCAACAGCACTGTATAATGGATATAGCCTGATATTTAACTGCATCTCCTTAGAGACCTGAATCTGCAGCCTCTCCTTTCTGGTTGTCTGCCTCGCTCCGCTCTGCAGCACGTGTCTCTGCTTAGGGGGCCAAAATGAGCCGGTATGCACTGGAGGAGTAAGAGTGTGTGTGTGTGTGTGTGTGTGTGTGTGTGTGTGTGTGTGTGTGTGTGAGTGAGTGAGTGAGGGGGAGAGAGAGAGAGAGAAAGAAGAACAACAGTTCCAGCAACCTAGTTTTATGGCAGAGTGGTGAATGAAGGTTGATGGTAAAGAAAAATGCCAAGTGAATTTAAAGTGCGTGTACAGAGTTTAATAAAAGCAACCTTGTGTGTCTGTGAGAGAGAGAGAGACTCAGTGACAAAGGGAGAGAGAGAAGTGTAGGACAGTGGGATTCTCTCTGCAAAGAGCTCTTACTAGAAACTCTACCTGGTTACTAGGCAACAGGATAGCACTGCCGCACACTGAAGCATTAGGGATGGGGGTGGATGTTGATCTGTGTGTGTGTGTGTGTGTGTGTGTGTGTGTGTGTGTGTGTGTGTTCATGTTAGAGTGCTGAGTCAATAACTATATTATTTATGACTATTTCATATAAAGAGCGTTTGCTTAGTGGGACAGAGTAAGGGTGAGGGGAAGCAACGAGCAAATGTGTGTATGTGTATGCGTGGAGGTCTGAGGGACAAGTTGGTTATTCTGGAGTGTTTGAAGCTATAGAGCTTTTAAAACTTATGAGCAGGCCACAAATAGTTAAGGCAGAACTCGTTCTGCAATAGTCACTGTGGGATGATGGGAGTTTTTCAGGACAAGGATAGTGGTACTGTAGACCAAGTCCAGCCAGCTTTCATGTTCAGCTCTGAGTCACTGCTCATATTACATTTGATTTGGGGACTTTCTATGCCTTGGAGGACGTAACGCACACCAAATTGAAATACGGGTGCACTCACAAAGAGAGGCGCAGCGTAAACAAAGACATCACATCTGTTGGTTTTGTTGCTTGACTAAACTCCAACGAAATAGTTTTCAGTCCAATCATGAGTTATTGTAAGTTGCATGTACGTGTGGTAGCTGTCACGCCTCGAAACCCACGCTGGCACAGGGAGAACATGCATACTCCACACCGAACCCGCAACCTTCTTACTGCGCTAACCACTTTGCTGCCGTGCTGCCTCAGCCATGAATTCATTTAGATAATTACAGCTCACTGTCACCAGTGTCAAAAGTTTCACAATGACTTGAATATCAATAAGACTTTAAAAGGGAAATCATACAACTTCTGCCTGAAGTAGCCCTTAGAAAACAGTTTTTATTGTTAGGAAAGCAGCAATCATTACAGCAGATGTAATTTAGATACAATTATTAGCATTAAATAAATAATTTTATGGATTGATATGTTGGAAACAGTTCTAAACTGGATTTTAGTGAATATTTGCCTCCATTCACATGGATGTGTTTGAAGTCACACGTCTGTAGATTTGTGCTGTTGGTTCTTTGCCGAGGGGAAAGATGTCCTACTGTAGGAGCAGTGAATTCAGAGGCAGCAGTGCATTGTGAGCTGGGTATCAGACTTTTCCACGTCAGTGTGATTAAACCAAAACCCACTGAAACGTCCTCCTTGTAAATGATTTATCGTTCTCTGGATTGAACTTGGCATTGTTTGTCTCAACTCAAGAAGGTTATACGCACACACGCACACACAGAGGCAGTAGGTCAATGCAGATGGATTACTCTTCTTCAGACAGTCATCATTAATTGTCTCTTGGAGGGAAGCGAGCCAGCATTTCCTTTTTGCTGGTGTATTTACTGTGTATATGTGTGTTTGCATATGTGTGTGTGTGTGTGTTGGGGGGGCGTGGGGCGTTAACGTCCATTAGGCCAAAGTGAAGGAACACGGCTCTCACTGGTCCCGTCTGCTTTATAATGGCCCTCTATTATCACAGTAGAAACACTCCCATCACACTACATACAAAACCTTCTCTGCGAGATAAGGGCGCGCACACAAACACACTCGGCCACTGTGCAAGATGAAAGGGCATCACAAAGCAGCTGACCCAGCTGAGTTGCATGAGGCCTGGCGTGTGTTAGACAGATTTTAGCTGAAGTGGCGATATAAAGGTGTTGTTATATACTGTGCTGTGTGTATTGTCTGCAGAGGAGGAGCCATGTGCCACACAGCAAGGCTGAATAGAGCACCAACGATCTGCCCGCTTCTCACAGCGCTGTTGACTCGTAACTAGGACAGGAGTTAGGGTTAGTGTTGGAAGTAGAGAAAAGACCGTGATGCAGTTTCCAATGAAAGCACTGATATTTACGCCACAAACATCTTTCTCTTTACACACAACACCGACTCTCTTTACATCACTTGACTGTATTCATTTAATTTCTACACTCAGTACTGTATATCAACGGTAGACTTGAGACTCTGAGGGGATTTTTGGTAGCATAAAAAAAAAAAAAAAAAAAAATGCTCAGTCTGCATAGTGTCGGTTTACCACTGGTCTATAAATACCTATGTAGACGAGAATTTTTGTCTGCGTCTGCACTATGTCCCCTTAAAGATTATGGAGGGTACACATATAGCAGTGCAATCATGTTTGTGTTCAGCACTGGCTGTCTGTTCTGTGTTACATGTGCAGGTCAAAGGTCACCGAGACAAAAACCTGGAACAGCTCCAGCTATAAAAACACACTTAGAAGCCTGAAGGAAATGATGCTGTCACAACAAGACCTGTCAGGCTCTGTGATGTTCTGAATTTGTGCGGTTCTATCCATTAAGAAGGAGTCTACGAGCAATGCTGCTGCCCTACAGCTGAATTTAGGAATATTGTGTGATTTGCATCTGCTATCCACAAGGTTGTCTGCATTCCTCAAATAGAGTCTCTGTGTTAAACGGAGCGTAGAGACAATAGATCTCCAGTGGCAAATATCTACAGCCTGGTGAACTGCATCATCAGGAATTTAGAGGCACTCAGGAAAGACTAAAGGAAAATACTTCCTGGGAAACCAGTCGCGTTCAGTTTGGTTAACCTGTAGTTAACACAGTTCACCTTAAAAACACACAAAGATGCAAGTCTATCAGCGTTGCCTTCACGTGTGTGTGTGTGTGGTGCACATATGTGTGTGTTCATGCATAATGTAGCAGGAAGACAGTTGTTATGAGCTTGTGTGGTAGTAGGCATTTCTGTCTCCATGTGTGTCTTTGTGGCTTTACTTGTATGTGTAGCATTCTCTTAGGATTTCCAATGGCATGTGTGTGTATGGCACTGAGCTCTGCAGGCAGAGAAGTGCTAACATGAGTGTGTGTGACAGACCTCCCACGCACTGAGCTCTGATCTGGTTCGTTCCGGTTGGCGGCCTTGTGTCGGCATGGCAATGGACGCTGGACAGGCTCTTCCTTGCTGAGCGCCAGGCACAGAGACTAACGAGATGCTGTGCTAACGAACAGATCAGAGAGCAGTGAACTGAGCGGCTGTGTGTGTGTGTGTGTGTGTGTGTGTGTGTGTGTGTGGGTATGTGTGAGAGAGAGGAGGATGTGTGCTGTAGCTGCTATGTGTGTCTGAGAGGAGCGTCATCTGTCAGCCCAGCCAGGACAGGCCTGCTGTCCTTACATCCCATCCACTGCTGATGCCGAGAAAAGCAAATGTTTAAAAACCTCATCTAAAACTGAAAAGTAAATCGAATGAGGACCCAACCTAATAGCTCATCCTCAGTTTGGTGAAACACACCCCCAGCTCTGGTAAAAGAGTTGATTATATACCCGGCAGGGATGTTAAGAGCAGTGAAATGAATTAGAGAGAATCTGTGTTTGCAGCCTCTGAGATAATTAGAGGAATACCATGTCAAAAGTATCAAAAGACAGAGTTTCTCACCCTGACTTGATCACTCAAAAGGAGTTTTGTCTGATAGCCCCGAGCGGCGGATCAGCACCCTTTCAGCTGATGGAGACTCACAACTCTCATTAAATGGTAACAAACCTGTGTGCAGCAATTTATGCGGAGTGAGATGTCTAGTTGATGCCGTACAGACTACTTGCGTATATTGAGTGGAAAAGTAAACAATATCTTCCATTATCCTCCCTAAAGAACTAAGCTGGAAGCTAAAGTAGCTGAGCACTTATGAAAGTTCATGTTTTTACGAAGCTCACTGATTATTGTGCAAGTGCTACTTTTGTTACTATTTTCTGCACTAAAATAAACAAATGAACAAACTCATACTCAGGTATTTTGAGGTATGACAGTGGTAGATACGAGTAAAACTGGAAATAATAAAAGTATTTAAATAAATCTGAAACCATTAATAACTATAACAGGCCTTAGAAGGTGTTATTAAGCTAGCTCCACAGGCAGCAGCTACGGCAAACCCCAGAGGAGAAAACTGCACTGCTTAAAAGAAGAGAAACTTTGTTGCACAATATTCCAGTGAGTTTGAAACGCTATTTGAAATGTGTAAGGCTTTAAATTGCCGTTTCATTTGTTGACGGCAGGTGTTTGAATGCTGGTGAGTCTTCATCGACTTTGCAAAAGCACTGATAGAAAATCTTGAGTCCCTCATTGAGAGCAATTTCTCATCTATTCTGGCTGTTGTGAATCTCTATCACGCTCAGGATCTGATTAAATGTGTTTCAGTGACAGCGACACATGATGGATTTGCTTCTGCTTGTCGTGTCCACTCCTCTAATGGCAAAATACCCTCAATCTCTTATCAAACCGCTCATCTCTGCTCGCTCTTTTTCATTAGAAAATGTTAACTCTAACCAGCTATTTTGCCAGTTAAAATCACAGATTATAATTAAAATGATGAAGTTGACCCTGTTAATAATGTAATGTTAGTTTCAGTCTATCAGTTGAATGATAGTTATTTATCCTAAATTCGACTTGCTGTTGGGACTGAATGTTTCAGTGTAGGTGTAACGTTTTCAGTCTAGACTGATTTAGATCCTATTAAGGATCTAGATGATTCATCAAACACATTTGATTGGAAGGTTTCGTCCCGGTTGATGGCCCTGAACACCATCCGTAAATCCCCTAAATATCAAAACCAAACTTGAAATGACCTCTGATATCATTCAAAATTCTCCATATGAGTCAAGCGCCTTTCTCTCTTTGTACACTGAGTATTAGCTGCACTTTTGGACTTTCAGTATCACAATTTAAGCTGTTTTAAGTTTCAAAGCTATCTTGACGTCTGATTCTCTCATAAGATATTAATATATCCGCAACCCTCCTGCGCAGTAGGGAGACCAATCTGTTTTATAAAACCAGATGTTCAGACAGCAGTTGACTACTAAATAAGCAATAAATGGCTATACCAGATTTAACAGTTTATAATAACAACTAAGTATGTCTGGTATCCTGGAAGCACCAACCTCCTGTATGTCTGTCTCTGCGTGTGTGTTTTTTTTTTTTTTTTTTTTTTCCTCTTCTGACTGAGCAGAACATTATGTTTGTCCGACCTTACATATTATTTCCTAATTTGGTATCTGACATAGTGAGCCATGCTGTGTGTATTTGTGTGTGTGTGACAGAGAATGTGTGTATATCCCACAAGCATTTAATGTTTTTTCTGAATGGTTAATATCAGGTGGAGTGCATCCTGCGGATGTGTGTGCTCTAACACGTTTGAGAGTGTTATTGTTTTGAGGCAATCCCGTTTCCTGTGTAATAGCAAGGGAGATATGCGAGGAAACGTTCAAGCACGAAGCCATTTGAGAGTGGGAGAAAGATTCAGCCGTGACGGCGCCAGTGGGGAAGAGAGGATAAAAACGAGTCACACATTATGAGTGTTACTTTTAAGACAAAGGCCTGTAAAATGAGTTGTGATGTAACTTCAGTGTGCTGGAATGTTTTTTTTTTTTGTTTTTTTTTTGGCTTGTAGAGATTGACCTCCACCTCACAATCTCGCTGCCTCTGCTCAAGCATTTGATACTAACCCATTGAGATGGATAAAACAATGTTATCTGTGGGAGGAGGGATGTGGCATTAACAGCTCAGCGTGGATAGCTGCTAATTTTACACTCATCCCAGCCCACCTAGCTTTGTGTCTGTGTTCGTTTGAAGTGCACACTTATCTGAAGAGGAAACTGTCATCCAGTGCTTGGACTGGAAGAAGTGATAAAAGGATGGACTGGGGCAAATGCATGCGGGGACAGATAGTATATTTAAACAAAGGCTGTCTTGGAAACGGGGTCATTGTCAATGGAGACATGATTTTGTAGCATTATATCGCAATATAATGTCCTGTCACATAAATTATTTCTACTGATGCATTGCCCATGCAGGGAAGAAATATAGCTTGATGTGTTATTTTTATGCATTTGTCATACAGTTTAACACGTATGATTATGTCACATGCCATGTTAACACTGCTGAGTTAAAAGTCCATGCCTCTAAATGTCATACAAGTGGAATTGTCTCACAGTTCATTGATTTTGGTTGGTACGCTGAGGCCTGTATTTTCACTTGTTAACGTTGTGCTTCTTTAACGATGTTGATGATGCCAGCATAAAACACCACTACGACTAAAGTTAACATGTTTGAATCTATTTCTTTGGCCCGGATTGAAGTATTTCAGTGGTCATTCTGTATATTATCATGACCGAATATGAGCTGTACTGTAATAGCATTGGTGAGCCTCTGACTTTACGTTTCATGCACATCATCATGCACATTTCTAAGGTGTGAGTAATTTGTTGTTGTTTGTTTTTTTTGTTTTTTTTTTTTATCAAAAAAAAAAAAAACAACCTTTCAGCATAGTATCCCATATGTGCTGTAGAACATTTTGTCTGTTCTGAGCGACTGACCTATGCTGGGTGCAATTTATGACTGTGCCTTCCATCAAAGAAACAGTTTTGTGTGAGGATGATGGATGGACTCTGTGTGATTCAGGCCCCCCTGGAAATGAGTGCAGATCGTGAAAACACAGATTATTCTCTCCGGGAAGACTTTTAAAGGTCCACTTGTTAAGAATGCAAGAGTGGAAAAGTTGTATGTCTCCTCAAGGAAACCTCGGTGAATTAAATGACGAAGCATGTGCAGTTCTTAAAATAGAAAGTAGCAGGAACAGGAGTTATATAATAAATTGTCATCTGTCACAGTTTAAAAAAGTTAATGGAATTAAATTTACATTTCCCAGTGGGCGTTTAATTTTGATTGAAGTGGTAAAATGAGTCATTTTAATTCCAACTAGGCTGTAATTCAGATTATTAATGGCGTTCCAGGTTCCATGAGTATACACCATAAATATTCATGAGTATCCCCCATAAACACAGCAACAAAATGATGCACAGCTCATGAGAGTGAGAGATGTAAAACAAGGAGGGCGACTGAGAGGAATACAGGTTAACAGGAGATTGAAGGAGAGGAAACAGGTGCCAAAAAGATGAGGAGGGACAAAGAAACAAAAAAGTCAGAAGAAAAAAGGCCATCGAAGAGAAGAAATGAAAGTTAAGTTGATGACTACACTGAAACCAGTGATAATTGTGTCCCAAACTGACTAACATGTTGGTTATAAGTTAATGAGTGAGGTGAATAGCTGCTGGTTAACATCATTATCATGGCAAGTTTCACAGTTAATAGTGCAGTACAGAATTAAATACTGACTATAGTTTGAATGTTGGTGCCAGATGCTAGTAAGGCCTCTGCTGGAGGTCAGTTTAAAAAAATAAATAAAGTTTTGGCTGAAGTTGTTAGACAAAACACGGAACTAGTGTGATCCAAACTATGTTGACACAGTGGAAAATCAAAGATATGGAATAAATGTTTCTCCACACATCAACTCGGGCCACCACAAGAAAAGTCAGAGGATCGCCAACATCTGTATGACTTGTCCTCTGGGGAGCAATGAAGGAACTGCCAGCTGCTGCTCGGACATTGTTTGGTTTGGGCCAAAATGTTGGACAGAATTGCTTTCATCATCAATAAAACCAACACAGCGACAAATTGAGACGGCCTGAGATTGGGTGAAGTGTGCACAGTCACTTGGACTGGACTCAGAACTTAAATCTAGAGACTTCATTTGTGATTTTGGCTCTGACTCGAAGAATTTTGGCCGGTGCTCTGTGAGTCTGGAAGTCTGTGTTAACATCTGTTGATCACTGTATGATCTTAGCAACGTGAAATGTTTGAACCTCACTCGATCATCCTGCTCTACTCAAGAAGGCCTCTCCTCTCTTTCTAACTAATGCGTTACAGTCACCATCCTAGATGCGGTTTTATCAGCACACAATGTAAATCATCCAGAGTCCATGATGTCACCAGCTCCTCTATGCTCTTACTCATGTCTTAGCTATTTAATGCAAGCAGAGAGTTATTTAATGTTTTAATGTGGTCAGGGGATGGGTGGATGGTGGAGCTGTGGAGGGGAAAGTGGAGGAAGAGGAGAGGTGGGGGCGTCAGCAGAAGCCTTTCTTGAGGATGCTGTTTCTGGACAGGTGGTAACTATTGATCTGCTCACATAAATGGCTCCTGGTTTTCCTGCCCAGGTCTGTGAGTTTGTAGACCTCCTGCTTCTTCTCTGTCTCGTTCTGCTTCGCTGCAAACAGCTCAGGCCTCAGCCTCAGAGGATTTCTGTGTTGCTCAGTGGCTGCTGCTTCATGGGGAAAAATATTAACATGCAGCATTAAATGAGGAAAAAATGCTATTGGAGACAAATGGTCCCAAATGAGTGACGTACTTGGAGACTTGAGTGCTGGTCTTTCGGCGGAGGGGTGGTGGAGCTCCTGTTGAGTAGTCTTTCTGTGTGTTTCCTGCCCTCTAACCCAATTGTTGATCAGAATTCTCTGACATCTCACCTCAGAGTTTGGGCTCTTGAAGCTGCTTCCAGTTGCGACAGCCTCCTCTCGTCTCCTGTGGCGCTCCTTTCTCAGCGCACTCTGTGTGACGCTTTTGATGGGCTCCTCCGTCACTTTCATCATCTTTTTCCATTGAAGCTTCATGTTTTTTAGTTCCTCCTCCTCTTTAGCCTTCCTCGCCTCCTCCTCCCTGTGTTTGGCCTCTATCCTCCTCCGTTCCTTCTCAACTCTTTCACTTTGCTTGCCTCTCTCTTCTTTTTCCATCCGTTGTCGCTCATGCTCCTCCTGAGCAACTCTAGCTCTCCTCTCTATCTTGATTTCCATCAGCTCTCTGAAGCTCTCCTCTCTAAGTTGTTTCTTTCTTTCCTCAAGGGTCATTTTCCTGAGGTTCTTCACAGTCTCCATTTCAGTGTGGAATTGACCCAGGTTTAACATGCTGATGCGGGCCACTTGTGAAGGTTGGCAGGTCTGTGTCTGCCTCTCTCAATGGCCTTTGGCCAAGTGATGGCACCAGATAGAACTCCAGGTGAACAGAGGTGGAACCAGGACACAGTTTCATCAAATCAAATCAAAACAAAACAAAACAAATACAAACATATCAAAACTAATCTAATCAAATTCATTTATAAAGCACCAAATCATAACAAAGCCACATCAAGGCATTTTACACATGGAGGAGGTCTAGACCAAACTTTTACTGGAGTTCTTAAATAAACCGAACATTTGGTACGAACTTGGCAAAAGTAGCAAGGAAAAGCTTCCTTCAAAAGACAGAAATCTCAGGCAGAAGTGGGCTCAGGGACGGCAGCCATCTGCCTCGACCAGTTAAGAACAAAAGCAGGAGGACAGAAGATGCCATAAAAAAAATAAAAAGACTGTAAGCAAAACATACAGTGATTGCAGCCTGTTAACACAAAACGTGCAAGAGCAAGGTGGGTTGGTGAAAAAAAGTGTTTCTAGCAGAAGGGCTAACAACGGGAAGTGGAACTGAGCGGGAACATGGAGCAGAGATGATGCAGCATCTGTAGGACAGGAGGGACAAAACACAGACTACAAGAAAAACAAAGCCAGAGACATGTAATGTACATGCATGGGGGAGGAAGAGAGAGAGAGGGGGAGGGGGGGGGATCAGTGCATCCCAGTGCTGCTATAGTCTGGGCCTATAGCAGCATAACTAAAAAAGCAGTTGTTAAACCTTAAATTTCTAGCTGTCGGCTTTGGCATAAAGGAAGCTTTTTAACCTAACCCTGAAAACTCCGGACTGATACCAGGAGTTGTTACATGTTTCAATATTTCCATCTGACTTCTGCTTGTGGAGGTCTCAGTGTTTTCATGTACATCATTAGAAGGAAATGTGCAATTTGCTTCAGCCACCGTATAAACCTTTCAAAAGTCCTTGAATAAAGTTGCCTCATTCCATTCGTAGTTTGTAGAATTTTTTTAACTTGTAGATGTCAGTGAAACTGAAACTCTTCTAAAGCCACAGTCACATCACAAAACATTTCACAGGTTGAGTTATACTCATGATTATTATTAACAAGTGATGTGTAAACCCGGTGGAGTTTTCCTCTATGGACACTTTAGTGTCATTTTATATTTAAATTGTGATTTGCATCAATAGAAGTCCTGTTTTGGCAGTAGAAATTTGTGCGGACATTCATGGTCCCAAGAGGATGTATCCTCATGACTTTGGCAATCTTCTGACTTGACTTTATTCATTCAGATTTAAATGCCTGAGCAGTGAACTGAGCCGATAGTTATGAAAGTCCCGGAATGCTCCCCGTAAATTAGATTATCACCAGTTTACTGCTGTTACTTATGACTACACTGCAAATGATTTATTTATTATTATTTCAAATTATTATATTTGGATACTGCATGAAGGAGCAGATTGTTGCGTTTTAGAAATGGACCATTGACATTGGAGGAGACTGGCCCGTCGACATTGCTCTACATCAAGAGCGGTGTCAAAACATTTATAAGGGTTGATGAAAATATAAAAAAATAAAAAATTTCTCCCTTTGCATGATTGAAATTCTGGTTATAATACCTTTGCAGTGACCGAGTAGAGTCTGTGTGAAGTGATGGTGGGGGGGGGAGGAAGATGGGCCCTGCTCAAAGCTAAATCTCTTATTCATATCAGTTTCATTTAATTGATTTCGTTTCATGTTAATCTCTTCTAAGGTAAAATGCATAAAAGAAAGCTCCAGGACATCCTCCCCAACCAATCACCAAAAACTGAATTGCATGCGATTATGATTAACTGAGGGTAAATTAAGTCGAGGAGTAGTGTATGATTTGAAAAAAACATTTTTTACAACTTCCTCTCTCACGACACGCATTCAAATTATTATAGTCCTGATTAGGTAGCTCATTGCGATTCTACCCAAAAAGATTGTTATATAATCTTGAATTTGGATTTTATGAAGTCTTGGATCGCCAACTTCTATATGTGACAGGTGGCCACTGCAACTATCTTACTAATGGGGCATTGCACTACTCTGTACTTTGGTCTGAAAACTACGCAAAGAGCAGAGAGGAAGAGGAAGACAACTAGAATATTGCTGAGTGTTGAGTCTCTGGCAGCGAAGACAGACTGCAGGAGGGCACAAAGCTGAGAGAAATGGGTTTAACTGGATTCATACCAGATTTTGAAGATAACTGTTTCCATCTCTGCGTTTGTATCAGCTGTGATTTATCAACAAACAGTGAAATGCACATTGTTGTTTTTTTTTTTTTTTGTACTTTTGTTTGTTTGTTGTTATGAGAGAGGGGTGTGATTTTGTACCTGTGTTTCTGCTGCCTTGTATTCCGTATATTTCAGTGGCTGTGCTCTCGTTTGTGGGTGAGTGAGTGAGTGAATGTGCCTCGACAAGTGAGCAGTTTCCCCCCGGTTGGTTTGATCAGCTGCTAATTGAGTCAGAAAAAACAATGAGAGGGTCAGAGAGATTGTTCATTGTTTGAAGGCCACCTGGAGCAATGACTTAAGGGAGCACACGATAATATAGAAGCTTCCAGGCATGCAGAAACATGAAAATATCAAAAGCCAATGCAACGCGGGCAAACACACCAGACACATACAGTTGTTGCACAGAAGCAAGCAAATGTGAGATCAAGATACAGACAGAGTCAAAAATGATGGGCCAAGACTGGGAATAAAAGCAGGGAAGGGCGTGAGAAATGATAAACAATGGATATCTACAGATAGATAGATAGCTCCTTGAAGCTCTTCCCAATAACAAATGACATTGCAGTGCAGGATACAAAAACAGTTTGCGCCCTGGAGAAGTTCACACAGCAGATGGGAAACTGTATAATTGGAAACGATGCTTGATTTTATCCTATCTGGCTGTGGCTGTAGCACAGGACATTGCTACAGGACCGGAGCCATTTGTTGCCGTGACATAGAGCATTTGTATTTTTTTATGTTTAAATATGTTTGTGGTGAAGAGGAAAAAGTGTAGCAGCAGATGCTCAGCAGGTCTAAGACAGTTTCGAATTTCTGTATGTTGAATCAACAAGTGTCATCAAAGCTGCAAGCTGAAGAGAGAAACAGTTTGATTTTTTTTTTTTTTTTTTTGAAGAGTGCTCTTAACCCCCAGTGATCTATATGTGGATCGGTCTTTAGAAACACTTGCTGCCTAGCCAGATTCTGTTCACACCCACAGAACGTTATTCTAAACTTAACGAACCTGGTTTAAAGAGCTCTACCTTTTCAGTGTTTTTATAGTCTAGCCATAAAAAAAACGGAAGCAGTGAATTCAGATATTTTTCTCCATATAACAAGTATGCAGAATATGCAGAGTGATGCTCTGAGAAGTTTGACAGAGTTCAGCGTCATCAGTCACAGATGATTACACTGGAGATCATTATTTCTATAAATATAAGCACGTGCATGTGAGAAGCAAGCCTGTGCAGCGTGTGTGTGTGTGTGTGTGTGTGTGTGTGTGTGTGTGTGTGTGTGTGCGCTACAGAGTGAGAACAATGTTGAAGAGGAAGAGGTTAATGGAATGACAAGCCCCTTGTAGCTCCCCTCATTAGGAGTAATGAGGGCCTCTGCAAGTCACTCCAACACACACACACACACACACACACACACACACACACACACACACACACAGACGTTAGAAGAATTAGAAAAGAGAGGAAGTGGATAGAGCACAGCGGCATAGTGGTTAGTGCTGTTGCCCCCACAATAAGAAGGTCACAGGTTTGGCCTTTCTGTACAGAGTTTGTATGTTCTCCCCGTGCCTGCGTGGGTTTGCTCCCACCATCCCACGATGCATCTATGCTAGATGACGACTGTGTATTTAAAAAAAAAACAAAAACGTTGAAAACATTCAGGATTACTGTTGGAGAGAAAGGTGGAAAGGAGAAGAAACGTAGACGTAGACTTTAAATTTGTGGTTTTAAATCTGTCACTTCAAACTGAAATGCTGTCAGTATTGGCTGTAAAGTTCGTGGGACTCGTCTAGTCACCAATATCATTTACTTTAAAAACCTTCACCTTCACTTGCTACTGCTCACTTTACAATTTGTTAATGGAGAGCCTTTTATCAGGGCTGACTGTAATGGACTAATACAATTTGAGTTGATACGATTGCATTGGTGGGTTTTTCTTCTCCTTTTTAGACATAAGTTGAGAGTTTTAAAATGTCTAGATTACTGAACATGTCAGTGACTGATGACCTGCGGAGGGGTGTTAAAGTTTTCCGAAACAGAGACATTTCCAGTGGAAATAAACAGGATTCAGACCTGTTTTGCTGTTTGCTATTATTTGAGTTCATTTTACTGCTGGTTATTTCAAACATGCTGTGTGTCTCACAACGTAGTAGTAAGACTGTAAGAGTCACTGCATTGCTGGGTAGCAATAATATAACTTTAAATGTATTCTTCTGAGGATTTCCAAATTCAAGTTTTACACCCCTGTAAGTTGAACTTCATACTGTACACCAGTACAACTGAAATGTGTAGCGCTGGCGGCAGCAGGAATACATTTCAGAACTGCAACGTCTATACTCTAGTTTCCTAATAGCTTCCTAGAGGCAAACTTTTTTTATTAGGACAGTTCCGGCATATATTTGTAACTTGGAAAATGGAGACTGCTTTCAGTGGGTAATCTTGCAATTACTCAATTTCGTTCACTTGCCAGTGTAATATAGAGCAACTTTAAATAAAAAAAAAAAAAAGAAACTCATCAGTGTGTGTAGGTGTAAATTACAAGCTGACATACAACTCAACAGATGTGGAAATAATGAGCACATATTAGTTTTAAATGGGTCTAAGTTTTCTCTGGTTATATTAATTTTAGCTGTCAAGGAAATTCTAACTAATAAACAGTGTCTCAGGTCTTCTTGGTAACTACTTTTGTGTATATTTGTCGTGTTTTGTTTTTTTTTTTCTTTTTTTAAACAAGAAAATCAGAGAACTATTAAACAACAAAGAAACAGTGGGATGGTCAGTTGCATGCGTGATGCATGATGAATAGAAATCGATGCGATTGACCCTGACCCTTTCACCATGTTTCGCTTAGGGACTGATGACATGCTGAACAATCTGCTTAAATGTAAGGTGAAGAGAGCAGGGTCAGGGAGGAACGTGGAGGAAAAGAAAATAAAAGGAAGAGAGGAAAGAAGTGGTGCAGAGAGCAAAGTCAGATGAATTACATTAAGCATGAGTGGAGGATGAGGGAGAGACACCACAGAGAGAGAAAGAGTAAAGAAGTACGTAATGGGTTTTGAAGGTTGAATGGACACCGTCAGGAGAGAGTATCCATGCCTCATCTCTTTCTGACCATAAAATACATACCTAGGGCTGGCCTGTATGCTCATGCACGCGCACACACACACGCACACATATACAGCACAGTACAGCTGATAATACACTGTGGAAGAAGCTGGCCATATCTGGTTCTCAGTAACACAAAGATCAAGAACATGCTGCCCTCCATTATTCATTCAAAACCACATTAAACCTCTTAACACACACATCTCACGCTTTCTGTGTCTTCATATGCCCAACAACACACAGACCCACACACACACTGCTTATTCTGACTTTTAAAATAATGTGTGCAGGGATAATCTAGGCGGCATAAATCGCAGTGTGTCCTTTATTCATTTGGCAAGGAGAGAGCGAACAACGTCGGGAGAGCATGAAGATTAGAAAGGACAGGAGGTGGGGAAGCAATACAATTTATTCAACAATAAGTGCCCGTTACAGGGAAGATGAATGTGACATTAAAACTCTTTGTTCTATGCTCTATGCATTTGTGTGTGTGTGTGTGTACCTTCATGCACCTACGAGCACGTAAACCAGGAGGGTTCTGGCAAATGACTCCCTTAATCATGTTCATCACAATGTTTCTCTTTTTATTCAACTTTACAGTGAATGCCACTCCTGTCACGGGGTTTGTGTGTCTGTTTGTGTGTTGTGGTTTAACATAGGAAGATGTGCACAGTGATGTGATGGGAGCTGATTTCTCACCAAAGCAGAGACAGGTCTGACCTTTCACTTTACGGGGACAGAAAATGAATAGTTTTCTGTGTTTTTATTCTATTAAACTGCCGTAGAGCAATATGCCATTTAGGCAATATGATGATTTATTAATAATACTAAGTAGAAAAATATAAATGTGTTTTTAAAAAAAAAAAAAAGAAATTTTAAGTAACTTTTCTCAGAGACTGTTTTCCTAACAGTGCTGGTGTCAAAGTAAAAAAAAAAAAAAATATATATATATATAAAAATAATATGTTGTAGAACAGTAGCCATAATATAAAGTCATCTTGACTTGGGCTGATCCAACCAAAGACGTTGAATTTGGAGAGGTGTTCATGGGCGTTCCTTCTCTAATCGCAGACGTCAGATGTGTGCATCGTGTGCTGTTGCCGGTGAAATACCGAACAGGCAGAGAAAAACATGCACTTCCTGAAAACTGAGCGTCAGAGTTCACTGTTCCCTGAGCTGACTTGCTCAGCAGAAGTCAAATAAAATAGACTAATTATTTGGATGAGAAGTGTTGCCATTTTCGCCTGTGCGTGTTGGCGAGACCGAGTGAGTGTGTGTGAGGAGCAAAGTGAGTGTCTGTGTGCATAAAGGCTTTAGGCTAATCCTGTTGTGTTCAGTGGGATCAAAGTTGGTTTTTAAGCTCTATTTGTGCAAAGTGAGATCCAGCTAATGGACTAATGTCTCCATGCACACTGCGATTGGCCACACACCTACAACTCCACTTAATGATTCTCAAAATATTTGTGTTTTTGTGTTTAAATCCTGTATTCATGAGTGTGTTTGTGTTTGTGTTTGCGTTTGAATGTATTCCCATACGACCAAAAACCACTGGCCTGAGGTCAGAGCGGGATGGTTGTACATGTTCCATTGTACACACTGTCAATAATCTCTCCCTTGTTACACGCAGCAAATACACATACATGCTCATGTGCGCATACACACGTACAGCAGGAGGCTGTCGAGCAGGGCTGTAGTGTTCTGCTTAGTTTCCTCAAGCATGTGACAGTTCCCAGACAGAAGAGCGATAAGGAGGGGGCAGAAGGTGGAGAGCTAGCGGATGGACATAAATGCAGAAGGGCAGAGCAGAATGGAGGAGAAAAGAGACAAAAGAGGAAGAGACGGGCTTAAACAAAGACCTGGGGGGATACAGTTTGTGTTCTTCTGTTGTGGTACCACAATATGGTGGACTGGGAATGGAGTAAAGACTCTGAGGTTGTAGTTCCGGGATTTGGGTTTAAGTGCCTTTACATTGAGATAGAGTGCACAGTGCAGAATTTATAATATATATATAATATGGTTGCCCTTAGTTAAATAGAAAATCTAAGATTACGGATCAGAGTTTGTAAATTTACAGTATTCAGTACTGAAGCTTGTGTCTCACAGTGGAACTAGTTTAAACGGCTTTCAAAGGCAGTTAGTGTCTTACAGACTGTGACCTGATTGGATGAAGGTTTGTTTCTTGCTTAATAATTCAGTAAATTGGGGCTCTTTGGAAAAAAGTGGTTACAATTTGTCGACGCAGTGGCCTTACTTAGATGTCTAAACAGCAGCTGAGCATCAGCTCTGTAAGGCCAGTCATGTCAGTGTTTGTGCTGGAGAGCAGAGCCATTTGCAGCACATGTTTTTTTCTGATAAGGAAAAAAAATAAAGTAAAATCAAAGACACAGGGTCCCTGGTAATGCTATTTTAAGGCCACTCTGAGGGACTTTTGCGTCTACTATTAGGTGAAGGGTCAAGCTCTGAAGGTCGGCGTTGAGGGCTGTGAAGCTGCAGTAGTGAGCCATCACCAATTGTGATTAAATACATAGAAGGAGGTGTGTGCACCTGGAAACATCACGATTACGCAAACGTGAGTCAGTGTTTGGAAAATCACCTCTTCCCATTCCTTCCCCTGCTCAGCACGTTGCGTCTCTGGTCAGCACAACCTCAGGAGAGTTAACAGGAGCTTTAACCTCCTCAACTGAAATATCCTGCACTGTACTCAGTTGCATAAATCTCTCTTTACACATTGTTTGAGTAGAATCAACCAATGTGTCTTTGTCTTTTGTTTTTTTTTCTACAGGACTCTGATGCTGATTATTAGTCGGGGACGGATAACCAACCAATATAATGCACCATAAAGTCTATGGACACGCTCCATCTGTCAAAGTGTTGCTATTATTTTTTTCCAGCCCATTAATGTTAATGAAAAGCGCTGTATAACGCAACAGAGCCCAACACCTCCACACACCACAGCCTCCAAAATATTCACACGCTTCAATCAATGAAATAATAAAAATAAGACTTTATTGTTATGTATATTGTTATAATAATGGGATATTTACAGATATTAATAACCTCTTAATAATAGGTTAACTCAGTTAAAGAATACCAAGGTTAACATTATTTAGAGATTACATCTCTCTACTTTTTTAAAATTGATTACCAATCTCTGATCATTTATTTTGCCATGCAATATAATGAAGTGAAAATTATTTTAGAGTGTATCCACCGACAGTGTCTCCCACAGGGACAGGAAATCACATTAAACAGTGGAGTCATAGTTATGGGAAGACTTGGTAGCGTCTGACGTATAGTTGGAGTTCATTAGTGGACCAGCCCTGAGCATTAATCCCAGCTAATGAAGACCACACATCGGAGTTGTTCTCGTTGACATATTTCTGTTTCTGTTGTCTTGCAACCACACTTGAAGACAGAGGTCTGAAGAAGAGACACCAAATAAGAGATGGGATCACTCTACTTTAAATAAGTGGCGCCACAAATCTGGTGTCTTTCGCTTGGCTTGCCTTTTTTTTTTTTTTTTTTTTTTTTTTCCCCCCCATCACAGGACGGTGCAGCTTTATCATAAGAATATGGAGCATTTCTATTCCTTGTCAAGATATATATATATATATATATATATATATATATATATATATATATATATATATATATATATATATATATATATATATATCTTGACAATATATATATATATATATACAAAAAACAAAAAACACATACAGGTGGACAGTCAGTGTGTGCTGCCTCAGCACAACTTCAGCAGAGATGCGCTTTTTCATTTTGTTTGACTGAATATTTCTGTGGAAATGAGAGCCTCCTGTCAGTGCACGGACAGCACAGTGCTACACTGCAGCTAGTGCCTGTCCACCCACACCAGTTGGAGTATTATGGTATGCCTCATTCACACAGATAGAGAGGCGAGTGTACACACATCTGTTTCTATGGAAACCGCAAATAGAGGTGCAGCCAGCTACAAAATCAATTCCATTTACCTTTATAGATGAAAAAGTATGTATGCATTCATGGACTCCAACACAGATTTAACAGAAACAGATGTGTATGCACTAGTTCCCAAATACACACCCACACGCACCCTGCATTTAACTGGCCGCTGGACAGATTTGGTGCAGCAGTGTAGTCTGGTGTTGTCTCATCAGAGCATTTGACAATGTTTACAACATTTTCGCAACAAAGCCGTTATGTTGTTTGGATTGGAAAAAATGGGAAAAAGTGACGAAACCTTGAAAACCACCTAAGTCTCTGGGTTTTTTTCTTTGAGAATCACAAAGTAAACCGAGAAAGGTATTTCCTTTAGTTGGTAGCCAGGTCATTTCCCAACAGACAGCAGAACCGAGGGGAAAAGCTACATTTCATTTGATTTCATTTTATTTTGTGCACATTTTGTCTTGCAAATAAGCTTTGCCACTCGATGACTCTTTAGCAGAGCAAGAATTTGTGATTGCGTAAGACAGGAAATTAGAAAAGAGTACTTTTAATCACGCACATCAAAGGAAACCCTCTTGTCTAATTCAATGCTCCGATATAAATTCTGGTCAGGTGCAGATTGGAAAGATTTCAGCCCATTTGTATCTTTTAACTTTAACTCTGGGCAGCACGGCAGCATAGTGGTTAGTGCTTTTACAGAGTTTGCAAGTTCTCCTGTGCCTGCATGGGTTTCCTCCCACCATCCAAAGACATCATGTTTGGGTTAACTGGTGGCTCTAAATTGTCTGTAGGTCTGAGTGTGAGTGTGAGTGGTTGTTGGTCTCTGTCTGTGTCTGTGTGTTGGCCCTGTGATGGATTGGCGACCTGTCCAGGGTGACCCCACCCTTGCCCGGTATGAGCTGGGATTGGCTCCAGCAACCCCCACAACCCAGAAACAGATAAGCGGTTGAATGAATGAATGAACTTTAACTCTTAAAACTGTAGCATGTTGGAAAATACAGTCCGATCAAATTGGGTTTTGTGCCAACAATCATAGTAAGCAAAGCACAACACAATAAAAATAGTAGCAGTTTTTCAATCTGTGTCTGACCATTTGATGGAGGGTATTTCTGTGCTTGTTAGAAATGGTATGTATAGCCACTTAAATGTTGATGAGTCCTGGTCTAAAGTCATTTGGGAATCTGATGAAATGGTGCACATTTCCCCGCAGCCAATGATGAGGGAGGATGTTTGGAGCATTTGCTTTATCAATTGTGTGTGTGTGTGTGTGTGTGTGTGTGTGTGTGTGTGTGTGTGCACGTGTTTGTCGAAGACAGAGTGAGAAGGACGGAAGAGCGTGGGCATTAGTAATGAATGTACAGTATTGTCACATTCCATTGGCCATACTGAAGCTGCACAGCAAACGTCTGTAGCTCTGGAAGAGCAGGCGACAGGTGAAGCAGTGTAAGATCACACAGGGTGCAGAGCTAAGGATGGAAGATTCTCCAAAGGTTTCAGAGACAGATGAAGAGAAGGACAGAGAAAGAAGAAACATTTCTGGCTTCCTATAGATGGGATTTATTATCCTTTCTGCAGTGAATAAACCTATTTAATTTGTGTTTATCTTTTTTTTATTCAATTGCTCAGTATTTAACATTCAAACACAAACTGATGTTCTGGCTTTCCAGCAGTGCATAATTGATATTTTACTGAATGTTGTTCTGTGCTTTTTGTTTCTGCCAAATATAGGAATTTAATCTCAACCTCTTTTTAGTCACGTGTCCAACTTAATAGGGTGTATGGTGTTCTTTCTCCTTTTCTATTGGTTTATGGAGGTGGGCTAACAATTACTTACCTGCTCTGTGATAAGAAGTGTGTGCTGTGCTGATGGAAGGAAAAATCGGATCTTATTTGGATGACCGTAATTAAGGAAATCCCATTACAGCAAAGCTGTCAACAGCAGGTGGTTGTCAAGATGCCGACTCGCGTGCAACACATTTTACCTACGTTGCTACATTCTACCGTTCTCTGGATTTCTAAATATCACTGCTTATCCCACTCACATTGCAAGGAGACTAATGTATCTTCATATGGAAAATGCAAATAAGAACAAATTTCAGCTTCAGAACCAGATACGGCTTTTTTTTTTTCTGTTCACTCCAGTCCATGTAAGCTCTGTTTCCATGGTAATTTTCACTAGGCTTTCACTATGGTCTGTTAATGCAGAATGTATTGGGGTGTTTGCGATGTAGATATAAGGAGGCCCTTAAACTGCTCGTTCAGCGCTGTCAGTGCACGAAGCAGCTCACTGAGAACACACATGAACACCTTCACCTCTTATATTTACACTAGTTAATATTAACCCCTGTACTTCCTGTGTGCACCACCCCATGGTGCTGCAGAGCCGTTGCTATGGTAATCTCGAATACCTGCCTCGGTTGCATCCCTTGTTGTCAGCTGTTGCCATGGTTACAGTACATACAGTTTTACTATTGTTTACTGATCACGATGGGTCACTGAGCCATGAACTATGAGATATGAGACGATTTATTTTCCCTGACCCTGGAAAATGTTGAGTCACTGCGCACAGCAAAATATTTTTAAGGCTGAGATGATAGGCGCTCCGGCAGCACGACAGCAGAGTGGTTAGCACTGTTTCCCCCCCCCCCCCCCCAACAAGAAGGCCGCGGGTTCGGTGCAGTTTGCATGTTCTCCCCGCGCCTGTGTGGATTTCCTCTCACCATCCAAAGGCATCGTGTTCAGATTAATTAGTGACTCTAAATTGTCCGTAGGTGTGAGCGGTTGTTTGTCTTCGTCTGTCTCTTGTTTTTATACGCCAGCCATAAAAAAAACGGAAACAGTGAATTTAGATATTTTTCTCCATATAACAAGTACGCAGAATATGCAGAGTGATGCTCCAAGATAGTGAGAAGACGTTTTCTTTTGACTCCATGTCAGAGTTCAGCGTCATCAGTCACAGATGATTACACTGGAGATCATTATTTCTATAAATATAAGTACGTTCATGTGAGAAGGAAGCCTGTGCAGCGTGTGTGTGTGTGTGTGTGTGTGTGTGAGAGAACAATGCTGAAGGTTAATGGAATGACAAGCCCCTTGTAGCTCCTCTCATTAGGAGTAATGAGGGCCTCTGCACTCACTCCCACACACACATACCCACGCGCACTTACACACACAAGCATTAGAAGAAATAAAAAAGAGAGGAAGTGGCCAGAGCAGTGTTAGTGGTTAGTTCTGTTGCCCCACAACAAGAAGGTCACAGGTTCGGTTCATGTTTGCGTGGGTCCAAAGACGACATGTTTGGTTTAACTGGTGACTCTAAAGGTCTGAGTGTGAGTGTGAGTGGTTGTTGGTCTCTGTCTGTCTCTGTGTGTTGGCCCTGTGATAGACTGGCTACCTTCCCAGGGTGACCCCACCCTCGCCCAGTCTGAGCTGGGATTGGCTCCAGCAACCCCCCGCGGCCTGGAAATCGTTAAGCGGTAGAAAATGAATGAAGGTAGGAGCTCACTGCGATACAGTCATTAAAGTAGCAGCTCAGGGGTACGGCTCCACCCTTTCTATATATATGATATAAACTATAGTGTGTTAAATGTTTCTCACGGCTACAACAGCAGTTCGGATTTTATTTAAATAAAATACGTCCAACTGTTGCAGTGACCTTAAATCCCTCAAATTCAAAGAGCACATTTGGAAACTTAACTTGTTCAAATTGCATTAAACTTAACTAAAACCTTCGTGGACTTTGAAAATGACCGTTAAATTTTTTTTCCCTTCAGCAGATAATTTTAAAAATAACACTCCAGCACAGACTCTTGTGAGTCGACACAACTCATGCACACAGACAAGCACACGCACAAAATCCTGCTGACATCACCATGACGGTGAGTGGAGGAGTTTGACGGACAGACACAATATTATACAGTGCACAATATTTAGTTCAGCTTCCATGCAGCTTTTCTTGGTTGTAAACAGAACTTTTGGCTGTAATGGGCATGTGAAAGGGAGACAGAGATGAGCTACAGTGCCATAAACAACAAAAAGAAATGTTTTCTTTCAGTTTCAGTTTTGTTTAGCTATAACATAGCCATGAAATTAGTTTGTCATCCTGCTGTCATTACTCAGGCTATCCAACAGAGAGTGGCAACCAAAACTGACGCTCCTCTCTTGCTCCGAAGGCAACGTAACACTGATCTTTTCAGCTACTTCACACATTCACAGTGTGACAATAAGACAATTGAGCTTTGGAGAAGGAACCCTGTTTTCTATGGTATATAACTGCAGGTGCAGAAATTGCGCAACACTCCATCTTGCTAAGGTCAGGCCATTGTAGATCTGAATCGCTGGCAGCAGAGCCGATGGGAGAAACTGGAGCATGCTCTTTCTTTAACTACATTAATTGCACCTAATAAATAACAATTACAGGATGAGCCGTGCGCTCTGGTTTCCTCCTGGGCTCTGTTACCCGAGGACTGTGATCAACAGTTTTTCCTGTAATCTAACACCCCCCTAATTGGAGGAGCAAACCGTGGACTCTGCAGGAAAAACAAGAAAGCGGGTTTGTGCGTCTGTGCTTTTATGGAAATGTGGTTCCTATGGTAACACAACCTGAAAATATCGAAACAAATTTAATTATGCTTTCACTGGAATTTTTTTACATTTATTTTTTTTGCTTCTCACTGTCTCTGATCTCCATTTTATGTCTCCCTCGTCCTCCTGCTCCATCTTACTCAGAAATAGAGGTGATGAGGAGGAAGCGCACAGGAAGGAAGTTGTTGTGTCTATGTGCGGCAGATTTTTGCTTTAGATGAAAGAGAGCATCGAAACACCACACTGACCAATCTGTCATATATCAGCTTTTGGCGGTCTGTGTATGTGTGTAGGTGTGTGTGTTTATTTGTTTATGTTTGTGTATGGTTGGCTGTGCCGGGATGAGTGCAGTGAAGAGGAGGTATTTTACAGCTCTGAGGCAATAAGAAGAAAATTTTGCAGAGCGCGCCAAACCACCAGTGTGTGTGTCTGTGTGTGTGAGTCACTGAAAGCTCTTTTCTTCTTCTTTGTTCCCCGCCTGCAGTTTCCTTTCACATTTTTATCTCTCCGCAGTCTCTCTTGTTTCCCTGTCTGTCTTTATATTAATTCACCGCTCTTTGTCTCTGTCCCTCTCTCGAATCCTCAAGCTTCACTGCAGGAGTGATTGTCTCTGTTCCCGAATGAATGATGAGGAGTCGAACAGAAAACTGTTGGAGACAAATGTCATCTTTTAGTAGCCCCAATTTTTTTTTTTTTTTTTCCTTGTGCTTGAATAATCCTTTCAATATACATGTGATGAAAGAGACTACATTACGCCTGAGTTGTATCATCTCAGTGGTAAAAGAGAATGTGGAGCGGTTACATTTACAGTCTACACAGGTACAGACAGATGTGACCAGTAGTTGCCTGGTGTTTGACACACAGTAGTGTCAGAATGACTGATGGATATTTTCAATGGGGATATATTCTTAAATGCTTTTCAAGGGGACAGTAGACTCAAGATCAGTGTTATGGTCAGCATGTTCATAATAGCTATCAACTGATTGCCATATCAGATTGTTGTGTTCTGGCATTTAATATTTAGTTCTGAAGTAATTGCAACCAAAGGTCTGCTGCTTAGAATTGGATTTGTGTTTTTGCAACATCAGGTTATTGAAGACCAGAAAATTTGTTTGCTTGTGCAGCGTTCAGATGAGTTTACTTTTTTAATGCTTGTTTCAGCCACAGCTGTTGCAGAAAACCTCCTTAATATAACCAAGCTGTGGGTGGAAATAGCAACCATCTCTGTTTTCAGTCCTGTAACAACTGGTGACTTGTCGAGAGGTATTACAAGCAGCACCTGAGCAGGAATAACAAAGATGCCAGTACTGGAAACAGCATCATTTTGGGTGGCACAAATAAAGTGAGATAAAGATATTGGTTGGACTGATTTAATTAATTTAACTCAACATAAAGGAAAAATTATGATCAACTTGAGCCTAAGCGACATAGAAGTGAGATACAAACCTGAAGGGCTTGTATAATAATAATTAAGAGGATGTATGTGTTTGGCCATTAGATGCTGCAGCTCACAACTGAATCAGGGGAGCGTAGAGAGAAAAATTCCCCGCAAGCACTTGGACACTGACACACAGGTTGATATGAAGGGCCTCCATGGACATACTCCCAGATGCACCACAGTTTTCCTGCATACATATACATTTTGTGTACATATAGGCAATTGTGGATAATGTTGGCTCATGATCTTTTGTGAAAGTGTTCATCTGTGCGCTTTGGTCACCTTCTACAGTTTTTTTTGTTTATGAATAAATGCATTTGTCTGAATGAGTGATGCACAGATCAAGGTCTAGTTTTTGAAATGTTTGCCTTTATTTGCATGTTTATGTGCAAGCATATGTACTTTTGTGTGGGTGTGTGTCTAAGTGAATGTGTGTGTGTTTGAGTGGATGCATGTGCGTGTGTGCTGCCCATGACTTTGGTTTGTGTCCAGATGTCCATATGCTACCAGGCAGGGCAGGGCATATGGCCATCTGGTGGAAGACAGAAAATGCAACCAACAAGCCTTGACCTTTTGGTTTGGTTTCAGTTATGGAGCCTGTATGTTTAATGCTCATTTATTCGCTGAGCTTCAACTCACTGAAGTAGGTGGAGCTATTACAGAAGCATTTTTTTTTTTTAAATCAACATGTCTCAGCCAATTATTCTGTTTGTGTGAGAAAACGAAAAAGACTCCCCTTTTTCTCGTTTTCCGTCGTCCCAGGAGGATCGTAGAATAGCATGTGACTGTTCTGTTTTTATTCTGAAAAGTTTAAGCCTGTATTTGAAGTAATAATTCAGGGCAGATGCTTGATGGGAGGCTTGTGCAATCCAAAACTCTCTTACTGTAAGCTTTTAGACGGAATTACATAATAAAAAGCAGGAAGCAGTTCTAGCATCTCTTTCTATCTCTTGTCAGTCTATTGAAACCATTTTGGCATCCAAATCTTTGTTAAAACGTTTTTACCTGAAAGCAGAGAGTCTTGCAGCCGCCTCTTGATGATCCGTGTAATCGTTGCAATTGATTGCTTTATGCATCTTAGTTGTGTGCACAGCGCTTTTATTTGTTTCTGCACTCTATTTTGCTAAAAAATATTGTTTAGAAAAGAACTACTATGTCGTATGTTCTGCTTTATGCATTCAGTATTTCATTTTTCATTCGGCTTGTTCATTTTGTACAGTCTCCTTCTCATAATGATCCCTCAGTTGCTGGTATTCAAGGAATTTACTTCCCCCCAGTAATAGTTTCCTGAAATAATTTTCAGATCCTCCAGGTTCCCTCAGAATCCTTGTTTTCCCTGTATTATAATTCATCTTTAGCACCCACTGTGCTTGTATTCATACATATCTGGTTCAAAATCGACATCTTAATAAACTCATGTTTGAATGCTATTCTGTACTGTTATCCCGATATCCAAACAGCAACTGTGCTTTTACTTTTACCCATTTACAATTACCACATTTTTCCATTTTGCTGCATAATTTCATTGTGATAAAAAGAGATTATTTACTAATTGGGACAAATGGCAGCATGTTTTTAACTGTGTAGGAGCCGCACGTTCATTGCACTGTATTGCTTTAACCTTTAACACCTCGTACTATTCGCTTTTGTAGAAATAGCAGCGGAAGTGATAAACCTTTTGTTTGTTTTCTGTTTTTATCGCTGACTTTTGTTCAGATTTTAGTCTGCCTCTTTCCTCCCTCTGCTCACAGCCACTGGCAGGGTTGCATGGTTGATCTATGAAGCACACTGAAGCGGTAAAAACAATACTGTGGGGTCAGCACTGTGGTCCTCTGGAGAGCCATGAGGCAAACGCACACTTGACCAGAGCCCGTAGACAATGCTGAAAATTAACTAGACAAGTGCAAGGAGCTCATTTTCAATACATTACGAAGAAACTGCCCTTGCTGTAATTCACCATGCTACAGTATTGATGTGACTGTGATAAAGGAACCTCTGGAAGTTTAACATAAAAGTTAAATAGGATTAACACAGGAATATGTTCAGAGAGAAGCTTACAATGTTTGTGTGCGTGTATTCGAGGAGATTATAACTCATATGTAATGGATTATACTTGGATTACATGTCATGTATTGGTGGTATGTAGCTAGTTCGCATGCAGAGGCAGGAAGAGCAGAGAAAAATATACAGTAGAGCGTGAGACTAGTTCAGGGAGAGGAGGAGGGAAAGGGAGGATGGAGGAAAGGCTGCGAAGGGAGGACAAGAGGAAACAATCACCGAAAATGTAAACACAGTGGCCAAAATGCAGCAGACACAAAACACTCCACCTCCTCGTCCTCTTTTCTCTCTGTGGACAGTTTTCTGGAATCTGTGGACCGCGGTCGGTTGCTTAGCAACCGCAATCCTGTTGAAACTGTGTCAGAGAGGCCAGGAGAGAAAAGCACACATGATGAAAAAAAGACCTCCTAAATACTATAATCGGTCAGGAAGTTTATGTTTTCCACAGTATCAGCGTTGTCGCCATTAACTAGCACCAGAGATACCATGTACACAGGACATGCCTCATGTCACAGGATAAGGACGGCATTATACTGAGGAACAATCTTCCTACATGTAGAAGTTGAGTTGGATAACCCTGATGATTATCTCTGCTTGGGTTTGGGATTGAGAATTTTTTATCGGAAAGTTCAGGGATGTGTGTTTCTGAAGCAGATGTCAAGACATAAAACCAATACTTATTCAATTTTAAACATAATGTTTTATCTACTGACCTCAACTTCCTTGTGGAAGTTTTTTTTTTTTTTTTGCAAATGCTCTCTAAATGGGGAACAAGAATGCAGAAAATTTTAAGCTGTGAACTGTGTGATAAATTCTGTGTTACTACATGTAAGGGAGCCAATACCTCAAGGTCGAGTTGAACGGTTGAGCCATTTAAGACAAGTTGGGCAGCCTGTGCATATGAGTGTGTGTGTGTGTGTGTGTATCTAGAAAAAGCACAGGTTTAAGGCCAGGCCCCACCAGATGCAGCTGCTCTATTTAAGGCTATCTATATCCCTCCCTCATCTCCCCCCTTTTTTTCCTCTCTGACAAAGAATACACACACACACTGTTCAGCCACATGATGGGACCGATGCCATTGGCAAGACAATATCACCTTGGGATGACTTTTGTTCAGGTGCGTTACGTGTCAGGGATGTTTCAGTCCACTACACCATCTGCACATTGCAGTTCAGCAGAAAAACACTTGGCTCAACTATCTGTTTTTTGGACTGAAAACGCACACAGATTTCTCTCTCGGCTTTGGAATAGACATCAGAGAGAAGCACAAAAAGCATGGAATATAAACAACAGTTTATACAGTTGATGTAAAGTTGCCCAGAAAAACATTTTACCGAGAACATATATATATATATATATATATATATATATCGGCCATCGGCATGGAAGATTAAAAAGACTGGAAATAAGTGGGAGATAAAAGAGCATGCAGCAGAGAGACCATAACAGAAAGAGCGGGAGGGAATCCTGGTGTAAATGCGTCACTGCTGCCTCAGCCTCCTCTCGGGGGCGTTGGAGGAGGATGGATGGAAGGATACAAGGTAGCAAAGATGAAAGAAGGAATGAAGAGACAAGGGAGAGAGAGAGGAGCGAGTTCAAGGACAGGCTGATTTATGAGTTTCTGTTTTTGAATCGCGCTCTCTTCAGGGACTTTCCTGAGATGAGCCGATCTGGACGTCACACAAACACAACGAGAACACGCTCACGCAGAGGACTCACGCGGCACATGCGGCTGTGTCAACTAGTCATCTCGCTGGCAAAATCCTTAAAGTAGTGATCACAGCAGGGCTGGGGGTGGTTATATTTGAGGTAATGGTAGTGTGAGTGTGCACGTCCGTTATCTGTGGCAGATGGTGAAATAAATGAACAATCGGCCCCATGAAACATGGTTGGGAATCTGGATTGGAAGCAGTCCACTGCCATGTTGACAGAATGAGGCAGATCTCTAGGAGGCGTCGAGGAGAAGCAAAGATGGAGAGGCAGGAGGAGGTAGGAGAGATATGAGAGAGACAGACAAACAACATGGGGAAGGAAGAGTTAGTGGAGTTTGGGGATGAGAGATATAGGGGGAAGGACAGCGGAGGCGAAACAGAGCTCATTAACAGCGGATGAAATGAAGGACGGAGGACAAACAGCTTATGATGGACTGCAAGGTGATACCAGCAGCTGGAGAAGCTCTGCATCCAACTGAACTCTCCCTAGCTGCTGGGTGGCTACAGTCCGAAGTCCCTCTGAGACTTCCTCATCAACAAATCAGTGAAATGTGTTTAAATGGCGTCTGCAAGTTCCGCATTGCGTGACACAATCCTGTGTAGTAAGATTTGATACAAGGTGTTGATAGGGCAAATTTCTTTGATGTGACACAAAACAATTTGTGTATCAACAAATCCCTGACTTTGTCACCAGGACTGCAACTACAGTTATTTTGAAAGATTGAATTGGAAACTTTTGTGGAAAATGCGAATCACATTATGCCTGAAATCTACATCTAAGGCGATGAGGATCACCTGTCATCATTCGTCTGTATCAAGTTCATGTTGGAACTATACCTCGCCCTTTCTTTCTCTGGTCACAAACTACTGCCGACCATATATCAACGTTTAACGGCTAAGTGTCTGGTTCATGTCCTTTGCTTTATACACAAACCCACTCTCCAGCCTCCCTCGCATTACTTCCGTGTTGTATTTTGGCATTTGACAAGAGTATATTACACTGTCAGGCAGGTTTTATGACACCAGCTGGCACAAAGTAATATCCGAAGCTGATACGACACCGCAGCCTAAATTTGGTGTGCTCAACATAACAGGCAATGCAAATACATACACGCCCTCACGCCGCCACTCTGCTGATCGAGCTGATTACAGAATGTGATTAGATTATTACATCTGATGGGATTGAGTTTGCTCTCCTCTAATGAAAGCGAGATAGACTGGAACATGAAAAACGAGGACAGAGCTGCAGAGAAGTGGATTGCAGAAGAGGATGGAGGGAAAAACGCACATGGAGGGGGAGGCTGAGGTGAAAGGCTAAGAGGAGAAATAGCGAGTGGATAATGTAGAAATATGGAGGTGGCAGCAGAGGAGAGGAAGAGTAGGGGGATAGCAGCGAGGGGGTGAAGGTGAACGTACAAGGAAAAGTGGAAGTAGGGTGGATGCTGAAGAGGGGGATAGAGCCTGAGCCAATGAGGGGGTTAACCTTGTTTTCAGCAGCGGGCTGACATTAATATTCCTTCACTCTTTTGAAATGAGAACTCCTATGACAGCAGCTGTAAAGCATTTATATTTCAAAATAAAATAAGCCATAAAAATTAGAGTCCAGATCACTGCATAGACATCCATGGGAAAGGAGACACAGACATGATGGAAATATCTATTATTGGCAGAACAACATAAAAGCAGCAACATATGCGTATGTCTCACAAATCGGCGTCTAGGGAGAAGGTTGACGTCATTTGTTTATATCCCACTGTACCACCCATTTCTGCTCCCTCACATACACTAAATTCCACGCGGTTCAGTCTTTCTTCTCTTTTGTCATTTTCCCAATTCGCTCGCTCCAATTTATCAGTTAATTTAGCCTGAGTGCTCAGATATCCCCTCCTGCCCCCCCTCAGATCTATGTGTATAGACACATAGATTTGCTTCCACTGAACCATCTGTCTCCATGGGAAAGTTAAGCACTGTGGCTGGTCACTGAGCTTAACGTAAACACGAATTAATGTACCTCTTTTAGGTTGAAATTCACTGGAATGAGACAAACAAAGCAAAACAGGCAGGTTGAAATTCATCCTTGGCTGCGAAATTTCATCTGACAGAAGAGCTTCAGGCAGGAACGACACTGTAAATTGTGACCGGTGACACAGAATGCACAATGCACAGACCATTTTTTCAAACTGGATTTGCTGAAGAAGCCACTCGTGCCACCTGTTGCCTGGTTTATGGCAGCACGAAAGCAGGAGGAATCACCTAAACGTGCAAAACAATGCTGTCTTCATGCCATCATGACAGTTTCTTTGAAAAAGAAAGACGGTGGGTTCTTGATGGCTGTGACCAGACGCTTAGCGCAGAAAAAAAAAAGAGAGCTCAGCCATGGAGCAGAGAGGGATAAGTTCTGCTTGTGAGCTGAAACGTACAGCTCTGGCTCCTCTGTAACACATACGGATGGCGAGAGAACCCTGGAAGGATGGAAGAGAGACAAGGAAAGAGAGTGATAGGAGCAGGTGGTGGGACATAGAGATGGTTTGGCTTTAATTCAGGTCAACCAAAGTGACTGACTACGGATGATAGGGGATGGATGAACCTCCCTTCGACAGGCTCCTTTACAGTTGGCTGCAACACCCACCCCACACACACATCTTTCATATCCAGCAAGAAAAAAAATAATAATAATAATAAAACAAAATAACACAACCACCACCTTGGGTATACACGTGTATACCAGTACTATGCATTTGTAAGTGTGTGTATGTTCACTTTGGGACTGTGTGTAAGTGTTATCACAGTTGCCGTCGGTGTGAGACTTTGCTATGACAGAGTCTGGTACAAATTTAACAGACTCAGCTACTTCATATTGCTTTGTGGTATTTGTGTCTTGTTTACCTTGGAAGGCTTAATGCTTGTATTGTTACATATTTGCACAGCAGATGCTGAAGACAAACACTGACTCATTCATTAGCCATTATACTGTACAGCGACAAAAAAAAAGTATTTTATTTCTCATGTCTGTCTTTTAGGAGTGCGTTGTCCGCCGTCTCTGCAGTGGCTTTGTCTCAAACGGTCGTCTGTGCATGTGTCTGTCAGACAGACATGGAACTTTGTGTCTTTTTCAAATCTCTTCTGAATGTGATAAATAGTAAGGTTCCACTGGACCTAAAGCAGCGTGCTGCACATGGAGCCAACTATAGTGGTGGAACATTAATCGGTATCATACTTGGTTAATGCAACAACATTTCTGTAGGAACAGCAGATGAATTGTCCGTTTCCTGAAATGTCATCTCAGGGAATGACTTTGCCTATGGGTAGAAAAACTATGCAAAACAGTATGTTTTTGACAGTTTAATCTTTTTTTTTTTTTTTCGATTGCTCTTCACTTCTTTGGTATTTTTTTTTTCTTACAAAAATCTTATCTGTGACTTTTGATAAAGACTCCATGTACATTTACAGTGTGTACATGCTGCCCACTGTGTCTGTCTCTGTCAGTGTAACACCAAAATAACAACATATGCAAGTTGCACTTTGCATCCTACCTTTACGAAATACGTCCGTATGAAGAGAACCGGCATTCCTTTTGTGGCAGTTTAGCAAAACATAAACTTGTTGTTTCACTGGAAAGAAATAACTGTGAAACATTAGCAAAGAAAGAACATGAAAACTTTGTGACTGAGTATTGGACCCTTTTAAATGGACAGGTGATAAATGGCAAGATTGATCTAATCCGGTGTTAGACTCATGAATATCCACAGTAGCCCGTATCTGGTGTGACGTGACACAGACCTAATTGGATTTGCCAAAGTTCAGAGGCATAAATCGACCTTAACAAGTCAGACCAGGAGCAGTGTGTGCCAGGCCTGGACTTCGCACTGCCAGAGGAGAAAAGCCAACCATTGCACACGGCTGCATGAGGGAAACCTAACCATTCTTTAACATTTCTTTTTGCTTGTGTGTGTGTGTTTCTGAGGCAGAAAACCACCGTTCAGAGTGTATGCAGAACTTGGTTTGCAGTGGTAGCCTGGATTGACGTTTAGGACTTACATATTAATATCTGTGTCTCTGCATGCATACGTCTGTGTGTGTGTCTGTGTGGGAGAGCTGAAGACAGAAGGGGACTCAGAAGGTGTTGACTGTGGGGATTAAAGAGGAATAAAAGAAATCAGAGCATGGGGAGGCACGGAGCAATGAGTGAGAGAGATTCTCTGAATATTCAAATCTCCCATTTTAATTCTGCTGCAGATTACTGAATCTTTCATCTGTGGGGGAAAGATCCGCATTCCATTGCTTGACTTTGTGTGTGTGTGTGATGCACATATAAGGACAGACAGGCCTAAGGCATTTTTCCATGTGATTTGAAAATATGCTTTTGTCTTTGTATTAATACTCACATCACAATATAACTCATCGCAATGTTTTATTGCTGCTCTTTTGAGGACATCACAATTCTCATCCTCCCCTGACTGTAATGGCTGAATACATATCTAACCCATTTGCTGGCTGGATATATAAAACACCAGCAACAGCCCTAATGGCTCAACGCTCCCTGAGTGAACATGGTCTCTGAAATGAACAGCCTCTTCAGCGGAGCGCTCATATTTCACACTAGCCACCACGCTTTGCCAGTGTTTTTTAAATGCATCTCCAGAGGATAAGCAGCAAGGGTTTACTTTTTTAACATTTTTATTATTTTTCTCCTCCCCGCCTCACACAGGAGTTGTGCTTCTGTTAACTTCAATATCCAGCCGCTGTGTCCCATAGCAGGTGGAGCTTGGTGCACCGGCAGATTTCGCTTTCGTTTATTTTTTTCAGAAATCCAACACAACATAATGAAGTCAGACTGGAAGAAAGAACATTAATTGATGAGGTATCTCAGGTATATGAGATTAGATGTCTTCTGCTCAGATGAGTTTAACAGCCCCGGACAGACGCGACACGCATATAATGTAACATCATTATTAGCAGTTATGCTGTAATTGAGCTTTCAGTAGGGACTTCCCTCACAGTGGAGTGAGGAAATACTTGTCAGTGGGGAGAGTAAAGACCAGTGGCATTATGCCAGATTGTGTGTGCACATTTGTCAGGTTTGGTTAATGAAGCGCCCTAACGTAGGTGAGTAGTGGCAGCCAGGGCTCAGGAAATCCTCCCTTTTATTTGCAAATGGGCCCGCATACAGATGAGAAGCTGGAGCTAGCAGAACAGGGACGAATGCTTTCAGCATGTTTTAGTTCTGATGTTGAAAACCACACTCAACAGTGCCTGTTGCTGTTCGATAATTATTGGCATGTTTGCCTAGTTAATACTAATTAATACAATTCATACTTAAAATCTTGCTGCTAAGTCCTTGCTGCTAAGTCCAGAAGGTGCAGAAACAATAATACCTGTTGTTTGTATTGTATTGTATTGTATTGTAAAATTGTATATTACAGCTTTTTCATCTTCGTGAGTGAATATGGATTTTTTGTTTTTTATGTTTTCTGTGAACTGTGATCATAATACAGGCGATGTTCCTGAGAAGTGTGCACACAGTATGTTGTGATTTCATGTCAGAATGTTTTGAAACGAGGGAAGCATCATAACTTTGGGATGCTAGCCCATTCTTATTCTATTCTATTCTCGACTCGCAGGACTCTGTGAGTTCCAAATCTAATTTCATCGTATCAGCTACAATGACAATAAAGTTCTAAATCTAAAATTTGGGAAACTGTTCTGTGTGGCTGCAGCAGGACACTTCTTACCCGACCAGCCTCTGCAGGAAAAATGTTTCAGGTCAGACTTTTTTTTTTTTTTTTTTGGCACATAGAAACTCCTCCATCACAGTAGTATCTACTGTAAATCTGTGCACAGCAGTAAATCTGTGCGAGTGTGTTCGTGCCCCCTTGTACAATATGAAAACATGTCTGCCTGCTTTATTGTGTGTGCTTTGTGAATCTGTGCCTGAATAATGGAGACAACAACAGTCGCCACTCTTTTTTTGTTATTTGCTTTAACCCGCTCTCTAATTAGAACAGCACTTCACCCTGGGAAAAGGTCAATAACAACAGCGCCAGATCACTGCCGTGTGTTCACACCCATGTCTGTGGCAACAGCAAGTTGAAAAACAGCAGCATCAGTGCCTTTTTTTCCCAGTTGACATAATTTGGGGCTATTTCCTGCTTTTTTTCAGTTTTTCAGTTTTCCTTCTTCCACTTTATTTGACCGTCTCACTCGCTCCCTCATCATCTGTCTGTACTCACTTGATGTGTTTCCTCACATGCATTTTTCTTTTTCTACATTTCCATCATTGTGGTGAACCATCTTCTGAAATTACTTAAGCTGCAGAAACCTCGTGATAATCTCTCCATATGCATTTTATTATTTGTGTTGTGTCTCGGTTGCGTGATATGATTTACCGTTTTGCAATATTCTGCAGCATGTTGCCAGTGATGGATTTATGACTTTGTTAACAGCAAGAGCGAAGGCATGTGTTTATTCTCATGATGAGTATCCCTGTGTTGGTCTGTGCCTGGCATCTTATCAACAATAGGTGCTTTTGCTCTGCTTAAATGGGGTCAGAGCATTTCCAGCACAAACAAACGCTGAATAAATAGTTGATATTTTGAGCTCTGAAACTGAAGTAGAGAAAGGAAATGAAGAAAAATATGTTCTCAGTGGTCATCCAAAAAATACAACAAAGGATAAATAAAGTGAAAGGACAAAGGATTACTCACAGCTCCTTTTCTTTAGGCTTTACTGTCTGTCCTTTACTGGCATTATCGAGCACAACAACAGGATATACAGTAGACTTGGATCCATTAAAATGTTTATTTGTGAAATTGTGAAACAGCCTTTAATCACATTAGAAGCCAAACCCTCCAGATCATTATTAGGCCCATTACAATACTTCCTATTGACATCTGGTTCCAGTGTGTTGTTAAGGCATACGTTTACTCATGTAATTCTATTCTTATTGTGATCTTAGTTTCTCATTTATATAATGTCATAATATCCAGCTCTGTGTGCTAAAAAACTCAGAAGTTTTTTTTAGCTGAGCTTAATTTAGTTGTAAAGAAACATTTAATTTCATTGCAGCTCAAATTTCTTGCTTTTCTGCTGTGAGAAAAGTGCCTGTTTAGCTAGCAAAGTCTCAGTGATCTGCACAAGCATTGCACTGCTCCCAAGTATGGTTTGCACATGATCATTGGCTGCCTGGATGCACCTGTGTTTAGCGCTCGAACATGTTGTGTTGCAAAAGAAAACGCACTCACCCCAGCCTTAGTGATGATGGTTTAAAGGCAGACTGAAGACATTTTGTTTGTGATTGTTCCAGCATTTTCACTTTCACTCATTGTTGATGATTTCAAATCCAATGTTTTGGCCTTGACCCTTCTGCTGCACGTGGTTCGAGCATTTTTCAATGCTGGTTATCCTGCTCAACTGTGTGACTCTGGGGATGTTCCAGCCCTGCGAAGACGTCAGCTGCCAGTCTGAGTGGTGCCGCATCCTACAGGTCAGTATGGCGCTCTAGCCTGTCCACCGCTACACCAAGTTCATACTTTACATACAACTTACAGAGCGAGTTCCCAAATTTTCTTCATGAACAGCTTGTTTAGTATCAGATGACCAAATTGACAGTATATGACCTTGGGTCACGTAGTATCATGTGGTATGGAGCAGCGGCCAGTTCAAGTAAGTGTAACGCCATGAGAGCCCTGGCCAAGTCAAAGTTGTAAGTAAAGGGACAATAACGATTGACTGAAAGTGAAGTGGGGTGAAATAGTGAACATCTGGAAGAGTAATTGGTAAACAAATAGCAATCAAAACCTAATTGAGTGTCTTTTTCTTACCTCACTTGTTTCAATCGCTTCAGAATGCTCTTACTGTTGAGTAATGTTGATTCTTGGCACACTGAGATATGCTCATTATATTCAAATACAGATGTTCTTTTTGCTGTGGCGGATGTCTAATTAAATTAGACACAGCTATATCCATGCTAGGCTTGAGCTATTCCCTGCTGGGATGAAATGAACTATTGGAGATAAAAATTTCATCTTCAGCTGGCACTTCTGCAGTTTCTTTTCAAATGTGACTGGATTGATGAGGACAGTTGACAAAATTGTGACCTTTTTCTGCGGCACAAGCCACTTTTCTCTCTTTTTCATTGTGCTCAGCATTAAATTTAGGAAATTTTAACGATGCTTGCTTTAACCATGTGCAACCAGGTATTGGATGACTGTATCTTCGCTTTCTTTGCTGTGGAAATGGTCGTCAAGATGGTGGCGTTGGGAATTTTTGGCCCCAATTGTTACCTTGGTGACAAGTGGAACCAGCTCGACTTCGTCATTGTCATGGCAGGGTTAGTGTCCCGTTAGCAGCTTGTGTAGAGTAAATCGTCTCATTTATCCAACAGCCTGATGTTGAACCTGAAGTGCACAAGTGTGCTGTGTCTTCCATTTCTGTTTCGCCCACTTCTTGGGGAGTAAGCATGCAATAGAATGGCAACACCAAACGTCATCAGGCTGTAGTTGAAGCACTTATGTTTGAGAACATTTGTGTGTGTATTCGTGGGTGTTTGTGTTCTGTTTTGTTCACAGAACCACAATTAAAACTCTCTCTCCCTCCCTTTCATTTCCCTGAAACTGTGACTTCAGAGTGCTGGAGTATTCTCTGGATGGCCATAACGCAAGCCTGTCGGCCATCCGTACTGTCCGGGTGCTCAGGCCGCTACGAGCCATCAACAGAGTTCCAAGTAAGTCCCATTTTGTGTGTGTTTTTTATTTTTTATTTTTTTTTTGCCCAGTGCTCTACCTTCCCTGATTACTTAAAAACCCACTTTATTGACCAGAGAGTATGTGCTCTTTGCTTGCTTGTGATGCAGCTGATTATTTTTACATTTTAGAGTCACTTGATTAGCACCTAAGACGTGACTTCAGTTTCTGAGTTTACTTTGAACTTTCTTTCATGAGCAAGTATGAATATTCATTTGCTGCACAGTGAGTCTCTCATGTCTCATTACTGTCATATTCCAACAGAGGATTATGCAAAGGAGTTTTAATATGAACTTCACATATTAAATAATTATTTGATATTAATACTTCCCAAAAAAATATATTCCATATTATCCTACTCAAAAGTCATTTGCCTCCAACTTGCTTCCATATTCTGCCAATATCTCTATGGCATCATGCACCACTATAGCTGTGTGTAAAAATATTTTATTTAGGTTTATGTATTCTCACTCCTTAACTGTACATTGATCAATGATCTGGGACTAGATGTTTGCTTTAATCTCATTCCCAGCAGTTATACTGTTCCAATGCTGAACGAGAACTCGCACATAGTTTGTCATTTTCCTAAAAGCTCTGTGACAGAAGAAGTCATGAATCTACTGCTGAGGAGGATCGCCAGACAATGGTGTCATAACAGTGTACCAGATTATTAACCTGCATCCATTAGGCAAGCGGCCAAGCTGTTTTTCTGACACAGGCTGCCCGCAACAGTGGTTGTTTTATTCAATCCACCTTTGCTGTATGTGCTGATGTGTTTTTAAGAATTTTTTTAGTCTTTCTTGTACTTTATTATATTGAACTGTTGTAGTCTGTGGTCTATGTGCGGGAAGTTGACCTGTTTTATTGTTCATCAAGCACCAATTATTGAAAAAAAAAAAAAAAAAAATCTTACAGCGTTGAAGGACACGGGAGAGTGTTATTAGCACATACACGTAGCCTATTTGCATTAAATCTACTAAGTATATGTCAATTTCGTAGATAATGTCCATGAAAATGTGCGTGAAATAGAAGGATGACCTCATTTTCCCAGAATATACCAGTTTTCAGCATGTGACACACGTTGACCTGACGTTGTATGTTTGTAAGATGATTGTGTGTGTGTGTGCGCGCGCGCCTCTTGGGCACTACAGATAGCACAAACACAATCATAAAACATGGCAGGTTGTCTGTTTCTCTAAAGCTATCAACACAAACAGTCAAACACACAGTGTGTTGTTCTGCCACAGTGAGGACCAACAATAAAAAAGTAAAATTAATCTTAACCTTATAGTTAAGCTGAGAGAAGCCCCAAGAAACAATCTTTACATCCGCTGACAACATGAAGTAAAATATATCTTACTGCAACAAGTTTCCAGTTGCTCCCTGAAGGGTTTAACACGGGAAGATGGATAGAAAGAAGGTAAACAGGGAGAATTGCAATGAGAGGGGCAGTGAGCGGTTTTACTTGGGGCTGGAAAGTCAAGGTCAGTGTAGACATAGATGGACACAGACATTCCCCGAAGCCCACACACACTCCAATCCCCATAAGTACATGAAACCAGAGAGACCTGAAGGATGTCTCAGATAAGCTGAGCGCCTTATTTTTCCGCTGTTGCATTTCTTTTGTTTTCTTATTCAGCGGAATACTAACCAGATATCGAGCTCTCTGAAACTGCAAGCTCGCCAGGCTAATAGCTGGGCTAAAGTTGTTTTCCTCTGCCCTTAACGTCCCTGTCGCGAGCCGTTCTTTCCATCACTCTGTCGTGACGGTTTGTCGTTCTGCCTAAGTGGAAAAGAAATGTCTATTGTTGTACAGATGTTAAATGTGTTTTTGTCCTGTAGCTTAGATACACCGAGCACTGTTATTTCATGTTTACAAAACCGCTTAACGCCGGGGGGTTCTGCAAGCCCTCTACCAACTGACACACATGCTGCATTTGCACATGCGCGTGCGCACACACACACGCACACACACACACACAGAGCATACCTATTCTCATTTTGTTACATTTATTTTCAATGGTACAGGTGGCTTGCAAGCAGTCATTTTGTTTCAATTAGCTGTCATCATTACTGTGGATAATAATAATAATAACCTAATAATTTATCTTAGCATTGTGCTGATAAGACCGGATGCACAGAGGTAATTCCTGTTTCACAAGTTCTGTCTTAGTTTAAGCCACCAGTCTGTTAATCCTGCTGCTTTTCACATAATCATAACAATAGAAACAAGGAAACATTTAAACACACAATCTCAGGTATGTCTAACTGGCAAAAATAATATTTATTTCATGGTGGCATGAAGGTAAAACACTTATCCAGAAGTTGTGGCCTAAGGAAATTGGGAACAACAATGGGAGTAATGTTGGTCTAGTCGTAAGTCTTTTGTAACGCCTATCTGTATTGATGTGAGTATGAGTGAAATTCAGTGTGTTGCTGTAAAACAGCAACATAACCACAGTGGTGTATGGAGAAAACATTAGTAATCTGGTCGTTGGATGGCAATGCTGTGAAACATTTGTGTAAGCTTTGCAGATTTGACAGCACACAGATGCCTCAATAATAAGGCATCAGTGTGATGTTTACTCACCATATGCATATGTATGTTTCCATGTGCCGCATGCTTGCAAACTGTACGCAGTGCACACGTGTGAGCGTGTCTCTAGAGTGCTGATATCTCACTCAAGTATGCACACAGACATAGCCGTCTTTAGTTTTATGATGAGAAAAGCTAGAATGTGGCTATGTTTTTCCCATTTTGGTGCCCTGTACAGTGCATCCTCTATTTGAGGATGAACGGGAAATAGCTAAAGAGAATAGCCAGCTGACAAATAAAAAAAACAGATGTGTTAAAATCCACATTAGCAACACAAGAGGCCGGTGGTCATTGCTGATCTGCCATTGACAGGGCCAGATGTGCAGAGTGCACAGTGCAAGTCCTCCCCGTGAGTCCGACCAACTAGAAGTGACTCTTGGTCTTCAGCTGAACACTCATTAAGGATTTTTGGAAGGTTTGATGATGATTCAGAGTTCATCTTTTCTTAAATCTTCTTTCCAAAAGACATTATGAATAGACCGAAGCAAAAAATGACCTTAGAAGACTTCCTGCTGTGCCTATGTGTCGTCTTAGATGCAATTTTCGTGGGTAATGAAAGCACACAGAGGCCCACATGGATAAACAAAAATAAAAAGAGACACAATTTAAACACTGATGAGTCATTTCCCTCTGAGCAGGCACAGCACTACTACAACAGGACGGTTTTCTATACTTGTAAAAAAAAAAAGACTGAGCTTTCATGTCTCCATCATTTTGTTTTCTGTATTGTCTTTATTTTCTCCACAAGGTCTTTTGTGATTCCAAGTCAATAATTATATACAATAACACTGCCAGTCACAACACTTAAAACATGTCATTTAATGAAACTATTAACCATACATTTAGATAAATATGTGGCTACAAAAAAGACAATTGCAATGTTCCATCCAAATAAAAGATGGCAATTATTAATTGTGAGCACAATACTGAAAATATGCTAAATGTGCATGACTTGATTGATACATGAATGATTTAGTTCTTTCTAATTCTAATTCAATCAGAAATATTCACATACAAAATTTTTCTATGCTTAAAAAGGTAGACCTAATTATATAATCAGGCTCCTGGAACAAGTGGACCCTAATCAACACTGCAGAGCATAGTGCAAATCTGGCCAATGCATCATAAAATCATAATAAATTCAGACCTGTAATGACACAGCACCAACATTGTCCGGTTTAAAAGTTCGAGACTTGAGTGTTGCCATTGTCCCTGTCAGAATTAATGTTACACCGTGGCCTCGACCACAGAAACTACATTGCCGTGCTGTAAGTGCAGTCAATGTGACAAGGCTGTGAGATATGTGAAAGGGGACAGAACACATTGTTAGGACCTCAGGGACTGGATCCCTGACTTAGCTGATGTTCAGCACAAATGACAGCTGGAGCTGGATGCGGAACGCATTTGGTTGGATAATACAAGCCACGGGAAAGCTCCAAGTTCAAATCCCAAGGCTGAAATAATGTCAAACTGTCACTTTCTGTAAATTGTAAGTACATTTGCTGTTGGCATGAAGTTGTTGGTTCCAGATGCACAAGATCAATAGAAGTTGTCTGGGTTTTTGTTTCGCAAATGGCTGGTAAAGCCTGTATTTATTTGCTCATGTGGGACAGTGGTACGTGTGAAAGTAATAATTGCTCTTTACATGTTTGTGTCCATCTATGCAGGTATGAGGATCTTGGTGACTCTGTTACTGGACACTCTGCCCATGTTGGGAAATGTCCTCCTCCTCTGCTTCTTTGTCTTTTTCATCTTTGGCATCGTGGGAGTCCAGCTGTGGGCGGGACTTCTGCGCAACCGCTGCTTCCTGGGAGAGGATGTGAAAACGTAAGGAATTTCTTCTTGCAGTATGCTTTTTGCATTTCTTCATTTCCTCTGGGGCTGGAAGATGTTTCTAGGAAATCACCTCTTCAAGGCCTCAGACAAATCTAGATTAGATTTGTGGGTAGCAGTTCTTTTTCTCGGAATGCAAACTCTATAAAGACAATTTCCCGATTGAACAAAACATATAGCACCCCTGAATTTAAGCGTGGGATAGTTAAAGAGAGCAGCATAGAAAAATGCCACTTTTTCAAAGTTAATGTGGCTGGATCCTTTCTGTGTGTAAGAGAGAAAGAGACAAAGACAGAGACTGAACAGCAGCTTAATATTTCATAGCTAAGGCTGCTGTGTTTCTCCGTCATGGAACTCCTCTGATACAATGCAAATCCTGACTAGACACACGCAGTATATCACACGTTAGTTCCTTCTCCCGTTAGTTTTTAGAAATTGCAATTTAGCTAACATTTTCTCCATCACTCTGATCACATAAGTTGCATTCCGGTCGAATAAGAGTTGTCCTATTTCTCTTTTTTCCATTGGCCCAAGTCTTACTTTTTTTTTTATTTTATTTTATTTTGATGATATGCCTTTAAACTGTTCTACAGTGTGATGGATTGCTGTTGTTTTCTCTGGATACTTCAACAAAATCCATCCATCACCAGAATCCTCCAGGTGCCTGAAGAATAACCGCATTAGGCATTAAGACGTGTCAAAAGTTCAAATCGGCACAGTACGCATGCAAAGGCAGCCAGAGATTCAGCATGTGGGATGAAAAGGCAGCTTTCTTCAGGTTCAAAATCCTCTACAAGTGGGCAGGAGTGAGACAAAGAGAGACTGGGTGTAAACTTCATGGCAACAGCCCAGGAGGTTGCAGGGGAAATAAAAGGCAATCGGGAATGACTGAAACTGCAGACAGTCTGGCAAAGAGTTCGACCCTTTACCAGACCGGCCTCTCTGCACCTGCACATCAAAAGCAAATGGCATTCTGCAAAAGGGACACTCACTGCTGTTGAGGACTCCCCACACATTTTAAATAAGTTAAACTCACCACCCTCAACCAGAAGTGGGAAACAGCCGTCGCCATGGATGCTGCTTGATGCCATGTTCACTGAGATTTTTAGTTGTACTGTTTCCATCCTGAAAATGGTGAACTCAATTGCAAGAAAGATTTTATGTATTTATTTATTTAATTTATTAGCATTTTTGGCCTGAGCAACAAACATAATTTCAGACTCATTGTTCTTGTCGTCTGGAGGTGGTGTGGCCAGAATGAGACTAGCTGTGGACTCTTTGCACTTTCATTGAGATTTCTTCCTGATATGACAAAATGCATAAATACCGCTCAAGTTCCTGCAAAATATGAAGCCGCTTTTGCTATGATTAGAACAGCCGAATCTAAGTAACATCAAAAAGTAATGGATTGTGCTGCCACCGTTGTGTGTTTTACATGTGTGTTGTTATTCTTTTTATTCCAGAATGTACAACCTGTCCATAAGTTCTTACTACTTGTCCGAGGATGGCGAAGACAGCCCGTTTATCTGCTCGGCACCCCGTGAGAATGGAATGCTGCGCTGCCACGATGTGCCGCCTTCCACCGAGGGCGGCGCAGAGTGTTCATTGCCTGCTCCCCACCAAAGCTCAGCCCTGATTGCATCAGCCACTGTGGTGGGAGGGGCCAGCGTCAATGGCTGTGTTAACTGGAACCAGTACTATAATGTGTGTCACCCCGGGAATATCAACCCTCACAAGGGAGCTGTCAACTTCGATAACATTGGCTACGCATGGATAGCCATATTCCAGGTACGAAGGCTAGACGAGGAAGCTGAGAATGTGTGGGATTTGTTGTTGTGTGTAATAGATTTTTGTAGAAGACTGTCATTCTGTAGCTTGGCTGACCTAAATATTTCTTCACGCTTTTTACCAAGCTGGTATTCCAGGTGTGTTGAAATCTTGTATCATGGTCTAAAAGGCCCGTCTTGTCCATATGCAGCTTGCGAAGCTATATTTTTCCTTCCCCTCTCTTTCTGATTCCACCTCCCTTTGAGACTATAACAGGCCTTTTTTTTCTATCACAGCCTTTGTGCAAATGCTGTCTGCACTGTTGTGATATGAATTCCAGTCCCTGTAAAGGATCTGTCCCGGACCCACAGATAGATCTTTCTTTGTGTGTAATGGGCTTTGACTTACGCAGCATGTCTTTCTCAAAGATTCTTAGCGAGTGTTACCTACAAATTACCCCAGACAGCACAAATGCCAGATACACATCTACACGCACACACTTAGATGTAGTAATCCCTGTTATGTACTCAGAACTTCAGTGCATTTCTGTGTGTGATGGTGGTGGTTGCGGTGGGTGAGGGTTTGCTTTTTTTTTTCTTTTTTTTTTTCCCCTCTTTAGATGGTTCGGCAAGCATTTCGTTAAGTCTTTCGTTAAGTCTCGATGAGACGAATTTTTCTATCCAGGTGTGCGATCTATGAGAGTGTACATCTTGCAGCACTTGTTTACTGACTCTGCAGCCACAAGCCTCTGAATCGAATTTTATCACACAGAGACGTTTTTGGATCTGTTTTAGTGGCGTTCACAATAGGTTCAGAATAGGAGTTTGCAAGATTTAGTCTATGAGTATCAACATGCATATTGCAGGAAAAAAATAACTTTAAATATGTTGCAAGCGCAGTTTAAGTGTTAAATTTTTAAGAACAATAGTTAACATGTAAACAGATCCAGACAGGGAGGGATAGAAAGAATATCGGATGTTAAATGAGGTGCTTGGCTTGTTATCCCAGTGTACAGCTTTATTCCCTGAGTGTCTGGAAATATGAATATGAATTATACAGCTCAATGCAGCCTTTTGAAAATATTTCAGGCCTGGGCTCCAAATTGAGTTAATTCTGGGTTACCCTGGGACTGCAGCCAAGTACAAGCTGTTAACATATAATGTTGGGTACCAACCACAACCAAGCCAGGGGTTTAAGTGCGTCCCAACTCGGGTTGGGCAATACACAAAACACACTACGACAGCTTTCCTCGTCAAATCCTGTCCTTTGCTGTCCTTAGAAGTACCTTCACTTTTGGTCTTTGGGAATGTAGGCAGCTGTATCCAGGTTTGCTTAGCATCAGGCTTAATGTTTTAAACGTTGAAAAGACGCTATAGTGAACATTTCGTTTATTAGTGATTTATTGGCGAGTTTTTCTGAACGGCAGGACTTGTACTAGAATTTCAGTATGTGCAATAGATTTCAATGAATGAAGTAGACAGTCGGTCAAATCCAGCCCTAACACACAGTTTACCAACAACTTAAGAGACAATTAAAGCTGAGAAAAACCCTAGAACAGAAAAATTGACATTGGAGAAAGGAGCAGCACAGGAGGCAATAAAGTGGAGCATTGAATAATGACTCAAACAGCAGAGGCATCAGAGGGTTATCAGACCGATGTTTCTCTCAGCTTACCGCTTAATGAATACTGACCCCGAACACACACAGACACAGTGTGGTGTTCGAGAACAGTGTGTTGGTTGAGTCAGGTTCAGACAGACCTGAGAGTGTCTGTCTAAGCTCCACATGCATGTCATTAGCATGAATTACACGAATGGAGAATGGGAGTCAGCCCTCAGGTCAGTGCGAGATTTGTTAAGCTCATCCGTTTCCTCACCTCTCCTATATAATCAATGAGTCTCCTCTTTTCTTGCAAAATAGCTACACACAAATCCATACTGCCACAGTTGCACTGGTTAAAAAAAGAAAAAATATATATATAATTTTGTTGCAATATTCAAATTGATTTTATGAATGAGTGACAGGGGTGATATATTTTTGTTTTTCTGTGGAGTAAAAAGATGCACTTTGGTTAATTATTAGAGGCGTGTTTTTGCTCACACATTCAAATCCTTGTGATTTGGAGCAAGTGGAGAATTGCAGAAAGGGGCAGATTAATCTCTGGGTCTGTGGGGGCATTTTGTGCCTGCATAGTAAGCATTTGCGGTCATGAAACGTTTGTGTGCGATTCTTAAGTCAAATCCAGGTATTCATGCATGTGCTTGTTGCCAGGTGCATCTTCGTTCAGTGCTGCTGTAATGTGTTACGCTCGCCAAGTTGGAAATGTCGAGGCGTGACTGCATTATGGGCTCGGCTGGGCTGAGCCACCGCTTTCATGTCTCAGCATCTCAGCTGCCTAATAGCATTGTGGCTACATGAAAGAGATCCATAAGTCTCTCAGTGCACACACGCATAGACACACACACACACACAAACACAAACACACACACAAACACACACCCACACACACACAAGCATCCAGATACTTTCCAGAGGTTGAGGGGAAACCACAACCTTGATTCTGAGCAACAACCATTACAAGCAGAATTGGAAATGCAGTCCATCTGACTGTGTACTGTGAGCACAGTTCAGTGCGTGTGTGGGCGGGTTTGTCCTCTGGTGATGAAGAAACAGAGATGAAATGTTGGCTTTTTGTTTTCTGACATTTCCTGTTCATATATGTCTGTCTCTCTTTGTCTTTTTGCTTCTCCCACCAGGTTATCACACTAGAAGGATGGGTAGACATCATGTACTATGTCATGGATGCACACTCCTTCTACAATTTTATATATTTTATACTGCTCATTATTGTAAGTACCTCCGTGTGTTTGGTTCTCATTTAGTTAACCGTTTTGATATTTCAGGGTATATATATATATATATATATATAATTATATATAATATATAATTCAAACTCTTAATCATGTTGTGATTTCTTTTCTCCAAAGCTCCATAGCTCTCCCAGATCTACATGGATTAAGTTTGGTTGAACCTGGAGCCTGGTTGGCCCCAAACAAAAACCACTCAGTGTAGTTTATATGCAATCATGACTTGTTATATAAACAATTGGTCCTTGTGGAAGTAACAACCAACTATAGATATTAGTTTCACTCACTAATTATAAATCAAATGTAGCTCATAATGTTATGTACTTAAAGTTATGTTATTATACTAAATAAAAGTAATACATGCTCTGATACAAGATACAAAATAATTAAAATCATAATTCATGGTCTTAATTTAGTAACAGAGCCACCGCAGCATTTCCATAGTCCTGCTCTTCTTTATACAGATCTACACAATTTGGAGTGTTGTGGTTTGAATACCCAACAAATATTCATTTGTAAAACATATGGCTCCTGAAAGTCATTCATCTTCTATTCATCTTCCTTAACCGTTTCTGGGTCGTGAGGGTTGCTGGAGCCAATCCTAGCTCACACTGGGTGAGGTCGGGGTCACCCCGAACAGGTCGCCAATCCATCACAGGGCCAACACACAGAGACAGGCAGAGACCAACAACCACTCACACTCAGACCTACAGACATTTCAGAGTCACCAATTAACCCAAACATGAGGTCTTTGGAGAGTGGGAGGAAACCGGGTATCTGGATGAAATGCACACAGACACGGGGAGAACATGGAAACTCCACACAGAAAGGCTCCAGGCGGGGAACCGAATCCGATAACTTCTTATTGTGGGGCGACAGTGCTAACCACTATGCTGCCATGCTGCCCTCCTGGAAATAATTTTTGTGAATTTTCAGTATCTGCTTTGGAAAACCAAGAGTAAAATTAAAGCACTAAATTCTGCAAGGAGCAGAAGTCCTTTCAGTCGGACCTTGAAGACATCGTGTATGATATCACTCTTGTCATGCTTTAGCGTGGGTTCACAAAAGCCCCAACTCAGGCTGTATCCCACAATGCTTTATGAACTCAGCTCCCTGCTCGGTTGTCATTTGATGTAAAAGTGCTTATTATGCATTCAGAGCCAGAAATGGGGGGCGGAGCAGACACCCAGACACAGGCAGACTCAAATAGCCAAAGAAGAACTGAGAGAGAGAGGTGATTGGAGAGAGGAATAAAAACAAAACAAAAAGATGGAAATGAAGAAAAGTCAAAATGTCAGCCAAAAAAAAGAACTTTTTGAAAATCTGGAAATGGTGCTTTTCTAATTTCCTGCTGCAATAGGACAGTAATGGAATCTTAAATGGACGTTTCACGATATTGCAGATTTGATAGATATGAATAAGTTCCTCTTGGTGCCTCTTCATCACAGCATAATATAAAACTCAGTATCAGGCCCATAACAGACTGCAGCTCGATTAAAATATACTAAGCTATGACTACACAGTGTTGACCTTTGTTTTACTAGTAAGGCGTACGAGTTCTTGCTAAAAAACACTCTTATTAATGAGGTCAATAAAAAAATAAAAAATCCTGAAATATCAATAGGAAGTTTTATTACTTTAATTATTCTTTACCTCCACAACCAGGTGGGCTCTTTCTTCATGATCAACTTGTGCCTCGTGGTCATCGCCACCCAGTTCTCTGAAACAAAGCAAAGGGAGAACGCCCTAATGAGGGAGCAGCGGGCCCGCTACATGTCCAACGACTCCACACTTGCCAGTTACAGCGAACCGGGCTCATGCTATGAGGAGATGCTGCGTTACATCAGTCACCTTTATCGCAAGTTCACACGCAGGCTGCAGAGGATATACTCTGGATGGCACAGGTTAGATATTAGCTTATACAGTGGCCAGTCAAACCAAATCACTTCTGCATGCAAAAACAAACAAAACAAACAAAAAGGAACTCAAAACAGAACAAAAATAAAAGAGGCAGTTTGGATCGTTCTTTTTTTATTCCTGAGAATTTCCTCTAAGATATGTATGACATCGGATTAGGTCAAAAAGGCAATTAAAATGAAAAGCTTTGAGTTAAAAATGTCAGGAGTAAATGTTGTGCTTGTTTCATTTCCATCCAAAATCGTTATCAGCGTCATTTGACACCCCCCCCCCCTTTTTTTTTTTTATGTCGATGCCTGACATTCCCTGCTAGACCCAATTTATATTTGCCTGTTGATTTTCTGTCATATTATGAAAATATCAGGAGAGATTTCCTTTTATTGAAGTTACTTTCCCCAGGTTAAATTAATCATGGCTTTGTCTGCTTGTTCTGTCTTTGTTGGTCCTCTCGTGTCTATTTGCAATACATGATGGCTCCTTTGGGGCAACTAAAAGGAGTTTTGTTATGAGCATTTCATTTAATAGGCTTTGATAACTGTATATCTCCCAGAATTATGTTGCACATGGCCCACAAAGTCATTGACAACTCCTCCCGTAGAGATGCACTGATACGCAAACTCATGGAAGTAAAGCCTTGTCTTTTTAACTTTATGCCTTGTGTCCTGTAACTAGTAAACGACGTAAAAAGGTGAACCCAAATGGCAGTAGCGGCGGCAGTAATGGCGGGGGTAATGGACACGGCCACGGCTCAAGCAGGTCCTGCGGAGCTTCAGGCCCGAACAACGCGTTGTGGTTGAGGCCAATCCACAACCTTCTGCAGCACCACCAGCACCAGCACTGTCGCCTCAGCAATGGCGGGCAGCACACCATCAGCGTGGGAGCTGCTGAGCACACAGACAGAGAGGGAGGCACCGGAGCAGGCGAGGAGCTCGAGATGAAATCGCTTCCTGTCCGGAGAGGAAGTGCAAATGGAAATAGCAGCGGCAGAGGCAATGGCAGCAACCCATCTGCTGTCACCCATGGCATGGGGGCGCTGCTTGGGCGACTGAACGGGGGAATGAACTATCCCACCATCCTGCCATCTTTTGTGTGCAGCTACAGCAGTAAGACACCGCCGCCTCACTCCCAGCAGCACAGACCCAGCCCTGAGCAGCAACCACCAAACCACCAAGCGTCTGAACACACAGAGACACTGAACAAGCTCTACCAACTGATGGGACAGCATAGTAAGAAGACGCTCACATTAAATGCACACACACAAAACTAATTGCAATCAGACATTTCACCTTCATGTTTTCCAGTTGATCCTTTACATCACGCTTGGGCTCCCTTACATTTTTGTTGACTCACCACTTTTCACCCTCATCCCTTGTTCTTTATGCGAGTTCCACTGTACTCTTCCCCAGTTTGACCTGAGGTACCCTGTGGCTACATCTAGCTATGTGTGTGTCCGTTTGTCTCTAACAGCACTTAGAGAGTCCTGACAGGAAATCCATGTCTCAAGTGTTACAATCATTAGTTCAGAGAGGTGGATAAATGGGAGGATTGAGGGTTACAACGCGGTATGTGGGAAGTAGAAGAGGGAGGAAATGTAGCCAGTGTAAAATAACATAACCAAAACAGGTATTTTTGAAAAATTTGGAGGATGAAAGTAAAACAGATGAAACTGAGAAGAGAGGCGTAATGCATAAAAGATTCAGAGGGAGAGGCTAAGAAGGGGAGACAGAGAGAAAACTAAATTATATCAATAGAGAGAAAAAACAGATGGAGAGGAAGCGTAAAGGAGGGTTAGCTCGGGGTAAGGCGGAGACATGAAGCTGTGTTTGCTGCAAGGAAAAATTAGAAGTCAGCAGCAGTATAATAATAGATCTGTCTGTTACATCCCATATTTTGAAAATTTGTGGTGTTTCATCTGAACTTTTGATGTTTATAAGAGACATTAGTGGTTTGGAGTACCAAAAACCACCCCAATATAACAACTCCTCTCTCATACTTCTCTATCAAATCTGTGTAAGAGCACGGTGTTCTGTGTCGGTCTCGAAGCCTCGCCTCTGATTGGCTGAATGGCAAACCAATCAGTGTTCTGCTGTAACCTGACAAAAATGCAGATGAACAGTGACTGCTGAAACAATTAAGACAAGCTAAATTGAGACTAAAACGAATGCAGGCTGCATGCGTTCCCCTCTGGGCTCAGCATTTAAAAGTGTTTATGTGGTACATTGTTTTTTTAAACAATATAGAATTTTTAATTTGGTGAACTTTCAACCACCCTCTCTCACACACATTAATTGTATTTCGAAGATTATGCAATTTAGATTGACAGTGGCTTAATGGCTTTCGGCAGATTTAAAATGAAAATGAAGGGTGATATCACAAGTCACTCTCAGAAATTTCAGAATCTGTCGTCTCTCTGTTTGCTTTCATCTTAATTACACAACTCAGTCTACGTATTGTAAAGTAATGAGCTTACACTTTGATCCACAGTTTTTGGTTGAATAGGCCCGTCAGACTGTCTATCCAGTGCCCCTTAAAGTTAGCAACCTGGAAATGTAATTGTCACGTGACTGTAATCTCATCTAACTTAATATTAGACAAAGTGAAGTGGGGTCCCAATGAATTTGAACCTTTTTATATTAGAATCAATCACTTTTTTGCTGACAGAATTCACAAGAATGCAAACAATCAGCCAAGAGTTGGAATCAGAATGCAGCAAGAGAACCAATGAAATATGATGACAGGTTGCAGGACCAGTTTTATTAATAGTTTGTGGTATTAGATGAAGTGTTGGAAGATCTGCTGTTTGAAGCTACTTTTGAAGAGCTGAAGTCTCAAGAAGTCATGCTTTGCTTCTATCGGTGTTGAGCTGTGCTTTGCAGTTCCGCCGTACTGATTTTGAGAGGATGTAGTCAGAGAACACAGGGTGAGAGGGGACAGCCAAGATCTCATGGTGTGGGCGAGCTCTCAGTACTCACTGTAGAAACTTGTTTCTTGTTTGGCTCTCTACTGAGACAGGGCATCCCTTCAGTTCTGCATGTAAAATTTCACTAGCATTATATTCTTCCAGCTTTATCATTAAACCATGATGCCCAGGTATGACTTCTTTAATGTGATATCATTTTATTCTTTGAGATTTTTGTAAGATAAATAAACATTTCTGAAACCAATCCTTCCAAAGAACTGAACTCTAAATGGTTGAGCTCTAGCAGAGGAGGTTGCACACAATTTCTGTTTCTATTATACGTGCGTCCCGCTCAACAAAGGCCAACTGCAACAACAACAACAGCACACGAGGACTGCATGGGATTAATCCTTCCACAATGGCTGACCATCTCCACTCATTTTCCCCTTCAGGTCGCCAGAGGCTGCTGTACCAGCTGGCAGGCGTAGTGCCTAGCCCTCTGCTCCTGGAGCTGCTCAGCTGCCCTTTGTGTGCCCGCAGCCTGGAGACCTTAGAGCTGGAACTGGGAGACCTGGAGGGAGGCAGAGGAGAGACAGACGGACTGCATGACTTCCCTCAGGTCAGAATGGATGTGCAGTCCACTAATGATGATGGTAAACAGAGATGATAAAGGTTATGGAAGTGTTGGGTGTGTGTTGACAGGCCAAATAAGAAACAATTATATATATATGATGTAGCATGGAGTTTAGAGATATAAATATGGAAAGAAACATTCCACAGAGATATTGAGTCTATTCAATAAGTGATATCTAGTTCCGCTGGGGATGATGATTCTGTGTATTGTTAAGAACTACAGCAACTGCTAAATAACCCTTGTACCAAAAATCAGCACAGCAATAAATTAACCAATTTCACATTTTGCTGCCTTGCTTTGAATGACTCATTCAGGGAGATCTGAGAGGTAGAAGAGGTCGAAGCCGGCGACGAGGGGTTGTGCAATACAAAAACGGAGCAGTTGGTGCCTGGCTAGACTTCAGGGAAAAACTGAAGAGGATTGTGGAAAGTAAATACTTCAACCGGGGGATAATGATCGCAATCCTCGTCAATACTCTCAGTATGGGGATAGAGTACCATGAACAGGTAAGAGTACATATGCTGTGTCAGGCAAATTAAAGGTGTAAGCAGTAACAATTGGTGTTACAAAAGTAACAGGGATATGACTGACCTTAATGGAGGAATAGAAGTGGAGGCTGTCCATGATGATATTTGCGTGTAAAAATGGCATTTGGCTGTCTGTGAGTCTAAATGAGAGGAAGTGAGGGTGGAGTAGGGGAGGAGGCAGGGGGTAGAAAGGGGTGAAGGAAGCAAGAAAAGGGAGGGGTGGTGGAGAAACTCTCTCCCTCTTTTTCACACACCCAGACACAAATAGCCATCTAGGAAATGTCACACACTGTCCAGGGTTATTTTTCGAGTTTACCCTGTGTGGCCAACATCTGGGACATATCGGCCTAATAATACCCCTGCCCATTCCCTTCCTCTGCTGTCTCAGTCACTGACAAAAGTTGTGTGGTTGAACTGTCACAGTCATTAGAAAAGTTTTTACTTCCAAGCCAGTGCGTTTGATATGCACACACACACACACAAACAACCTTCTCATTTCCAACAAAAGGAACAAATGTTCAAAAAAAAAAAAAAAAAGCCAAAAAGAAGATTATTGTGCATGCACATGGTCCATTCTCTCCTCTCTAGCTTTCCTAGCCTCCCTCTCCTCTAATTCCCTCTCCAGGGGATATGTGTGTGTGTGTGTGTGTGTGTGTGTCCGTGTCTGCGTGTATATGTATTTCTATCTTTGTGGTATAAACATAAGGAGCGACTGGGAGAGCCATGGCCTTATTGGGCCAATAGCACACACACACACACACACACACACACACACACAGAGTGTTATATAAGAGTTCCTCCTCCCGTCAGTACTCATCACCCCCCTTCTGTGACACCTAGCCAAACTTCATGAGACTATGAGTGTATATGTGTGTGAAGAGGTGTATGAATGTAGGAGGTATAGCGTAGACTGTGTGAGTGTAGAGAGACAGGAAGAGACAAATGGGCAGAGAAAGAGGGAGATGATCGCTGCTTGTTTTGCCTATGTCTATTCTGATTCCAGATTGGGCAAAAAAAAAAGATTGTTTTTACCGAATCTGCAACAAAGTAAAAGCCCATCGGTGGAACGATTGATGTAAATTGATTCAAAACCACAATGTCTGGCCACATCACTTCACACACAGTACAGTTGATATTGCATAAAGATTTTGATTGCTTTCACTGCAAAATAAAATATGACTCTGTGCTTGTAAAATGTATCATTACGTCTGCACATATATTTAAGAAGGACTGACACATCCGACCTGATCAGTCGAAATCACAGCATGTGCGGTAAATCCTCATAATGCATGAGCAACAATTCAGCGACTTATTTGCACACAGGACACTACCGTTGCTGAATCTTAATATATTGAAAGAGCGTCAAACAAACACAAAGAAATCTACAGTGTAACTAACCTCTATGGTCATTGTGTTTATGCGCGATTGGAATATCCAACACTTTCCAACAGCTTTACCTTTTTATCACCCGTTCTAAATGTGTGCATTTAGGCATCAGACCAAAATTAGGGTTAGGGTTAGGGTAACCCTAACCCCATTTCGTTTGATGTCTGCCACATTTAAGATGCACTATCACACCGCAAATATGTAGCAATGCTCGTTCAAAGGTTGCTTATTACGTTAATGATATTGAAATATTTTCTATAATCATCTGCTGCAATTTTCACGCCACTGGTGTGTTGTGGTTTTAAGAACAACAGGAAAAAATTATTAGGGCCGAACACTGAATCAAAGTAGCGTTGAAATAATATGATGATATGTATTGCAGGAGCTGCATTGTTTTGTTTTGTTTATTTTTTTTTCCATCAGACAGAAAAAGTGTTACAGTGCACTGTAAAAGTAACATTGTTGTGTGACAGAGAAGCTCTGGCCTCCACATTAATTCAGCAGCCATCAGGGTCTGTAACAGAACTGTACTGTGACAGAAATTGTGACTTATCTCATTGGTCCATTTGCATCTCAACAAATAACACCTAAGTACAAACCAGTATCATTAAAGAGTAACACAAAAAGCTTTTCAAATGACAATTTAAATGACTTAACAATCCTCTAAGTAGATTCAGTTGAGAGCAAACATCTTAAACTCAAATGAAAATGCATTGCATAATATACCGCATTAGTTTTATCGAGGTGGACCTAAGAAAGTAGCAAATGAGAGTAAGTGAGTGGTGATGAAATGAATCATTTTGTATCTTTTCTAGAATAACATGGAGTTAAGAAAATCACTGGCAAATGCATTTTTGCATCAGCGAGGAAATAATTTAAAATGATTTAGACCACAACGGTCTGTTATGTTGGTTGAAGCCATTTTCTCATGCAGAAATGGTTGTTAAAGAAAACAAAGCCATAGATTAGTGGCGGTGTATAAATGGCCTGTTCCGCCTATTAATAATACCAATATAGTTGGCCTGGCTGGGGAGAAAAGGTAAACAAAATGGGGCAGTCCTGCTGTTGCTTCATCTTCAGCAAAGTCCTCCAGGATGCTTTGGCTTCATGTGCAGAGTTGCTGTGAGGTGCCATTTCCAATTTGCAGAGCTTGGGTCCCTGCCTCACATCCTCAGTTGATACTGTGCAGGTTCTGTGGCTGCAGCTTCCTCTCTCTACTCCACCGCAACTATTTTTACGACATGTTGTTGTCATAACCATTGATGCCACTTACACTGATGTATCTCCTCAGCTGTTTTATGTTTATGGAGTACTGCTCATCTGTCCTGAAACTGAAGGAAAACTAAACAGTTTAATGTACTATCGAGCAGTATATATTGAGACATCGATCAACATGTTTTTTCTGGTTTGTTTGTATTCATGCCAGTTTCCTGCTTGATAATCAAATGTGTTCTTCTACTCTGTTTGCTTGCGTGTCTCTGTGTGTTTGTGCATGCATATCTTTCTGTTTGTTGTTGTGTCTTTTCTTTTACTTTTAAAGGCAAGTTCGTATGCAGAGCTGTTATCCCACACACAAACAATGAAATACATCTTGTTGAGAGCAGAGAGAGACTATTTAATTCTGACTGATTACCTAACCTATCAAATTTAATGATGCTAGTGGAGAGCTAAGGCTAAAGCAATATTTCTGAATAGTCACATGAGACCATAGGAGAGTAGATAATATATTGACCAAGAAGAGAAGAACTGATTTCCAAACCACTCACATCCTAATGATCACAGCGGATGAGATCTCAGTCTTCTACTACAAATTAGCATGAGGTGGCAACTGGAGGGCACCTTGATCAAATTTATTAATGTTTCCTTTCATTTTGCCCACCCACATTTTTCACACTGGCCCCTGAACACAACCCGCTGCTGGCACCCTTAATCTGTTAATCCTGTGTCCTCCAAACTTTTGCTGCATTAGCCAGAACCAGAACTTAGCTTGAGGCCATGTCAGGTCCTTGAGTTATTTAACTCTTAAGAGATTCAGCTCTCAAGTTTGTGCACTTCAGTTATCGTAAGTGAATATATATGTGTAATTCTACGAGGCACAATAGCTGGAGTAATGAAAATACCACTGGTCCATTGCCGAGTCCATTGTGTTTGCTTAAGATAGAATATGTGGCTGAGAGCTCCTTTGAAGCTTTTTGTGTGTGTGCGTGTGTGTGTGTGTGTGTGGCGCCTGGCTTCTCAGCAAAAGGCAATCTGAACAAACAACCAGAACAGTAAGCACCCAGTATCCTATTGTCTCTTCAGGTCTTTTTATTTAATTTATTTTTTATTTTTTTATTTTTTTGGGTCGTCGAAGAACGGCTTAATTTGGACTTCACAACAGTTGGCATTTGATTCCCCTGACATGTGTCCTTTTTATTTTCACACAGCTGTGTCTGCTTCACGGCTGCTTCGATGAATTTTAAAACCTCATCTCCTGAACAGAGCAAACATATTGATGGTGACCCCAAACTAGGGCAATCGCTGAATGTGTACTCTTTTCCAGGGAAAACGTTGCATTCAAATTTTTACACATAATATGGAAGAATCGGCGATTCTCTGCACTTGAAGAAACTACAAAGACCAGTTTTAGTTACTTTTCTCTCCTGTGTGAGGTTCTTCAAAGGAATTTTTGGGTGTCTGTCTGTGTGTGCTGTGTAGTATGGCGCCCTCTATCTGTGATCGCCGCAGTGAAGCCTTGAAAGTGCTGTAAAAGTTTAATCAAACTGAATAATCATATAAAACTTTGATTATGCACACTGAAGAGAATCATAAATATGACATCAAACCTCAACACACATATTGATGATCAGATTTTCACACTGACATCAAACAAAGAAGTTTGCAAATGATGGGTTGTTGTGAAGGTCATGAGAGAGTGACAGCGAATAAACGGACAGCATCGGACATTTCTGCTGTGTGCTGGTAGACGCAGATTGACGCAGTCTTCTACCTGCACTCTTAACAGGATTTCTGTGCTGTTGTAGATTAATCATGTCCGTGTGTTTATTAGTCCGGAATATGGCCTGCCTACTTTTATACACCATGAGCCAAGATATTAAATGGGCTTTAGGTCGATTCTTTGTTGAGCTCCCGCGTGAGAAGACTTGCAATTAGTTTTGATTAGTCAGCCTAGTGTGACACAAGAATTCAATTGTGAAGCGGAGACTTAAGTTTTGAAAAACTCTGAAGTGGAACACAGTTTTTATGGTTGAGAATAATTCGGTCATCTGGGGATGATAATTGTTTAGGTGTGAATCCCAGACTGCAAAAAGTTTGTTACCAAGGGATCATGATACTCTATGAAAGAGTAATGGAATATAAATGATGAGAAGGAAATGAGATATGAAATTTTATATAAGATCAGAAAAGTATTGCAAGGAACACGTTGAAGGGGATTTTTTCAAGCAAGCTATAATATTGACATGATATATTTTGAATGGATAGGAAGTGTCTTTAAAACATATTTAGCATATTTTGGTCAGTCATTGTGCTCCAGCCAGCCTTTTTCTACAGAATTAAACTTGAGTGTGCCTCCGTGAGTTGGTCACACAGCACAAGCTTTCTGCATTTTTCACAAAAACACTTGACTACATGTACATTCTTTATGAGGAAGTGTCAGTTAAATCTCTGCTGGATCACTGACTGTACTGTGAGGTAAGCAGAGTGGGTCGGCAGTAATAGATGGCTGCTGTTGGTCCTGTGTGATTGATTGGCCCTGGCTGTTGCTCTGAACTTAATTGAGAATGTCTCAGCTCAGACCACAAAGACAAAAAGGTTTTTTACAGTCTCAGTAATAAAGTGGAGATATGAACTGACTGTTTGACTCTTGCTTTCTCTCTCTTTTCTATCCCTCCAGCCCGAGGAGCTGACTGATGTGTTGGAGATCAGTAACATAGTATTTACCAGCATGTTCGTCTTGGAGATGGGATTCATGCTGCTGGCTTTCGGCTTGTTTGGCTACATCAGGAACCCATACAACATATTCGATAGCATCATTGTTATCATCAGGTAGCGTTCATCAACACATGCTTGTATGTGCAAAGAAGGTTTTAACTGGCCAAAAACTGTTACACCTCAGACCTTTTAGAGCTCCAGTAGTAATTCAAAAACTTTTCAGAGGGTGACACACATGCCCCTGGAATTAGTACTAATCCAGGTGAATACCGATTTAACTGCATGCAGAATTAAAGAGCGCAGACAGCAAGACAGCCCACTTCATTTTAGAGCCTCCTCTCTCGTTGTGTTTTTTTTTTTTTTTTTTTTTTTCTCCTCTTTCTCTCTCTCCAGCTTGTTAGTCATTACGTTTTCAATGTCAGGTTCCCTGCAGCAGCACCCGTCTTTGGAGTAGCCAAGAGACGGGCACAGTCATGATGGATCTCACAGGAGCATCTTTACTTGCTGCCACAGCAGTTTCTTGATCCTGCCAGCAGTACAGGCCTACTGTCTGGCTGTCATTTAGTTAGGGCTCATATTGAAGAGGGGAGTTTTTTTTTAAATGTGCTATCATGTTACTGATCTTTGTCTTGCTGGTTCGTTTGATCATGATAAACAGAAGAGATTTACTCCTACTGAGACACGTCAACACAAAATATCATATTCATTGTAATGCTGACACCATATATAGATAAGAATATAGTATAATTGCAGATGATTGTTTGTGTTTCTTAGTGTGTGGGAAATAATCGGCCAGTCAGATGGTGGGCTGTCAGTCCTGAGAACATTCCGCCTCCTGCGGGTCTTGAAGCTGGTCCGTTTTCTTCCTGCCCTGAGGAGACAACTGGTAGTGTTGATGAAGACCATGGACAATGTGGCCACATTCTGCATGCTGCTGATGCTTTTCATCTTCACTTTCAGGTATTCTACATACAATATTGTACATGCTTTGCCAAAAATTTACATTTTTTGTGTTATCATTGATGAAATATATCAAACCCACAAATTGCCTTCATTTATATCACTTCTGCTTAATCTAATTCCTCTGCAGTATTCTCGGTATGCATTTGTTTGGATGTAAATTCAGCCTCCAAATGGAGAATGGAGACACAATCCCTGACCGCAAGAACTTTGACTCTTTACTCTGGGCCATTGTCACTGTTTTCCAGGTAAGTGCTCGCCTGTGTAACTAAGTGGTTGTGGGCCATTGCTCAAAGATTGCTTTCTCAGCTTTTTTTTTTATGGATATGCTAAAGGTGTACTTACACTGACTCAAATGAATAGTTTGACATTTTGGGTTATATGCATGACTGATACAACTGTTGTGCACAGTTACTAATTATCCGTAGTTTAGCATAAAGACTGAAAATGGGATATCAGATGCCAGCTGTCATCTTCAGGAAACCAAATTGGTCTGCCAGCACAAATTTCACTTTGTGCTTTTATGGTTCATTATATACTAGACAATGTCTTTGCGGGCGCAGTTACTCCCTGGTGTCTCAGGCTGGTTGCCTGGCAATATCAGTAATGTCAAGGTTAATACCATGTAAGTGGTTGATGTTTTCATCTAAGTCTTTAAAGTGGAGGCAACAAGTGGATTCCCCAAACTATTCCTTTCATGGAAATGTTTACTTAGTTTTTGTCACGTAGTCTGTTGTTTTGTTTAATATCCCTGGTTTGTCTATTAGCAGTTCTACAGTTTTGTGTACTCATTCTCAGTGAATCATGGATGTTTAACACATCTATAAACACCAACTTGTTACAGAAAAGCGTTTCATTTAAGAATATTCATATCAGTGGACTTGCCCTGTACTTGAAATGTGCACTGCATAGAGTTGGACAGGTAATCTTCATGTAAACAGCACCTTTAAAGCTGCTCTGCAGTAAGTCAGGCAGTCAGATAGAACTAGTTTGTCTGTAGTATGAGACCTTAAACATGGTATTTCTCATTGAAGCTTTATTGACTCCGAAAAAATTGACGACAGAGCATCCCATCCTGAGTACAGTTTAAGAGACACACTTGGCGTTGTGTGTGTGTGCGCTCATATTTGTATCGCAGCAATGACCATGTGTGCTACTCTGCCGCCCAAAATCAAAATTTGTGTGTGTGTGTGTGTGTGTGTGTGTGCGAATGCCAAACTTAACTGCCAAGCGCTGCTCTTTAGTAAAATACTGTGAAATGTGGAATTCTGCTTACGTGCTCACTTTCAATATTATTACTATTTTCTGCTCCTCCTGTGTAGAGATATCCAATCGTTCCAGATAGATTGTCCTATTTTCTATAGTGGATATATCAGCAGAAAGGTAGAACACACAATGCAGCGAAATGTCTCAGTTTGCTGTGCATGTTGCTCCGAGAGTTGCTGAAAAAGCAGTTTACCCAGAACTGTGTGCCATGTGAAGAACTAAACTCACGACACTTACTGCTTTTTTTTTTTTTTATGGGAATAGCTACTGAGTTACTGTATACACAAATCAATGCACACGTGCATCAGTAAATATACAGACAGCATAATGAATGTCCTTCCTGCTGCAGCATTGAAATGACTGGGAAGTGACAAAGTGAGCTTTCATGCTGCATCATGAGCATTGTCCTAGTTTTAAATGCTTTCAGCACTCACATTAAACACAGGTGCACACAAACACACACATCCTACACCCACCTGCATATACTTTCCATGTCAATTTATAGTAAACCCATGTGTATGAAGTTGAAGCACTGTGGCAATAAAGGCAGCTCAATACTGAGTTTTATGAAGCATTTACATCCCACAAGCGCTGTAAACGCTAATATTGCTCCATTTCTTTCATTACCTTTCCATCCATGTCCCCTTTCTGCCTTTTTCTCTTCCTCCTCTTTACTTGCTGACCCCGAGTGTCAGATTAGCTACATCCTTTTCTATAAGCACCTCTGTACATCCACTCCACTCCTGTGTAATTTCTGCCTAATCCTCGTCAATGCTTTTGTGTTTCGTTCAATCTTTAGATTCTGACCCAGGAGGACTGGAATGTGGTGTTGTATAATGGCATGGCCTCTACCTCTCCATGGGCGGCACTCTATTTTGTTGCTCTCATGACATTTGGCAACTATGTGCTCTTCAATTTATTAGTTGCCATCTTGGTTGAGGGCTTCCAGGCGGAGGTGAGAATTACCATTTTACTGCAGTATTTGGTTCAGTGTTTTGAGTTTTGATCTGCAACTTTAAAGCTGTGACTGCAAAGAATGACAAAGAAAAACGTTAAATCCATTTTGTTATTCTGTCTAAAGAGATGTATTTTAAGGTGCTCTGTTATCATGTGCACCCCAGGTGCAGCATGCATCATCAAGCATAAAAATCTCCTCTCAGCATTGAATGCAGTGCGCTGTAGTGTAATTCCTACTTGATTCAGAGAGAAGCCTCCTAAAATATTTGACATTATGTTCAGCTTATGGTTGGAAACAGGTTAATGTGTGCGTATGTTGTAGGGTGATGCTAACCGTTCAGAGTCAGATGATGAGAAGAAATCAGACAACTCTGAGGAGGACGAGAAGGTAGAACAGCTCAGAGACACCGGTGAGTTAAATGATTCTTTAAATTGATGTCATCGTGTGTTTATCTGACTGAAAAGTTACAAACATTAATGCCAAAACAGGTAAATGAATAAGTGAAATTAAGTAAATGAAGTCATCCATTCTTCTCCTGGACAGAACTGAAGATGTACTCTCTGATGATGACAGCTAACGGTCATGTTGACCCTCGTGGCTCGATGGCTCCTCCTATAATCATGCGAACAGCAGCCACGCCCATGCCAACTCCTAAAAACTCTCTGGGACCTGAGTCCATCCTTGGGGATGAGCTCGTATATAGAGAAGACGTGCCTCGATATGGTGAGGTGGCAATGGGTCTTTCTGAGATGGGAACCGATCGTGCTGAGTCTCGCTGTGGAAGCTCCACCTCCATGGGCCCCTTAGCCTTTGATCAGCGTTCTGCAGTGAGTTTTAAGTGGAAAAGTTTACCCGAAACCGATTTATCAATCAATTTACAAATCAGCAATTAGTCATTATTTAATATGGGTGTCATGTATGGTGTATATATATCATTCTCTCCTTCGTACTCCTTTTAGTGAATCCAGAGTGTACACATAAACTCCTCTTTCCTTTAAATGTTTCAGTCTGCAGGTGGCCTGAAAACCAATAAAAAGACTGCCATGGCAGATGGATTGATTCTGCTAATGCTATTTGGTATTATTTCTGAATAACTAATGATACATTTATTTATTGATTTTTTTTTTTTTTTTTCAAATTGGTGTTACAGAATCAGATCAGCTAACTTTCGAAACCCTGTCTTATCTTGTCCCTCGTCTTGTCCTAGTTCATCATTGGTTATTGGCTGTTAGCTAGTCTGTTACTTAGCAACTAAAGTTTGTACTATTTTGGCAAACTTTTTCATTTTTCATTGAAATATCCACAAACTTTGTCATGACCTGGGGTAGACTGCTTTTACCAATGAGCATTTTGGCACATTATTAGGGTCTGACATAAGTCTCTGAGTGAATAAATTCTACGTGTAGACATTTTGTTTATCATGTAAAAGCAATGAAAGAACAGACATGAATCAAACAAGCTTAGTTCTGGAAATCTAGTTCATTTTGCCTTTTAGAATTAATTGTTTTTCTTCCAAATGATGCAGACACAGCGTTACACAATGGTCACCCCAATTTATTGTCTCAGCAGGGCTACTCAAGTCCTGGACAGCGCTCCCCTCTTCCTCCCCGCGGGTCCAGCAGCTCGTGGGGAAGCCGCCGCTCCAGCTGGAACAGCCTGGGTAGAGCACCGAGCCTCAAAAGGCGAGACACCAGTGGAGAAAGGGAGAGCCTATTGTCCGGAGAGGGAGGAGAAGAGGAAGATGGTGGGAAGGAAAAGGAAGAGGCTGGTGGAAACAGCAGATTACGGCCGGGCTCCTTGGAGTTGCTACAGGTGTCCACTCTATTGCCTTCCATAATAACGGAGTATGGAGACTGTAACGGAAGGAGCCTGACTCATGACCCCAACATGACCTCTGACTCTAAGGAGGAGTCCTTGCCTGAAGATGATATAGATGATGATGTAAGTATTGGTGAACCTTGAAAATGTTTAGGAGGGCAGCAGTATAAAATATCAGGATAAAACAGAAAATATGATTCAGCACATTAAAACAAATAAAAACAGATTCAATTTTTTAGCAGGCTGTATTGATATCAGTGAAAGGGAAGTTTGTAATTTGTGTAGAAATGATATGCAGATATGAGGGTATTGGAGGGGAAATAGGGGATGAGTCCACAGATACTCAGTTCAAATCCATTCAGGGCCTTAAAAACAAATAAAAATCTGATAACCTTTAATGAGAAGCCAGTAATGAGGAGCTGTGCTCTCTCCTCCAGGTAGCTCAGACCTGGCCTGGTGGCTGTTTGTCTGAACAGCTGAGCCTTTGTATTTGTGCTTTTTTATGTAAATCCTTTATCTTTTAATCTACCCTCACTGAGTCTGTTAACATATTTTATTTCATTTATTCTCCCTTGCTCACTCAGTTTTCTTTTGTCTGCTTTGCCCTTTCACTCTCTCTTACTTGGTGATATTATACAGTATGTTTTTTGTTCACGCTGTCAGGCCTGTAGGGACGCTAATTGTCATGCTGTAATTGATTGGCTCAAGCTGTAATTATTTTCTCGGTGGGTGCAAAACAACTTGTGTATGTGCACTCACTATGGTCATGGCTGTGTGTGTGTGTGTGTGTGTGTGTGTGTGTGTGTGTGTGTGTGTGTGTGTGTGTGTGTGTGTGTGTGTGAGTCTGTGAGGACTGTTGAAGGGTGTACTTCCCCGGGGGTTTTGGATGACCTCTGTTGTGACAGTGTTGATTGTTTTATTGTCTCCAAATTGAGTTTATAAACCCATGAAATCCACAGAAACAAAAGGGCTCTCCCAGGACATTGTGAGTATAGGAAGCTTAGTACAGAGCCTCTACTAATATATGTGTGTATGGGTGTGCATTTGCATGACACAAGACTATGGCAACAGCACGTGTGTGTGTGGCTGGCCAGGTTAGATGTGTGTATGCGCGTGTGTCTGTTTCAAGGACTAAGGATTTCAGCATAGAAGATATCCAAGTAGCATTTTTAGTACACACACACACACACACACACACGCACATGCACACAAGCACGGATCACAGCCTGCCAAATAAACAGTGTCTTTGGGCTGCTTGACTCTGGGCTCTTTTTAATTAGCATCGCAAAAATATAGAAGCTGTGCACCTAAGCATTGCTTGTGTTTGTTTTATTACAAACTTTAATGAGTTTCACTTCACTTTCTATTGAGGCCAGGGACTTGCTGGGTCATGTGTTATCCTCCAGTTATCTCCAGCTTCACTCGACTCCGTTAAATTTAAGTCTAGAGAGACTAACATCAGCAACACTGTAGAACTATGTTTGTTAATTAATGCATTTGTTGGTTAATTGTTGATAGAACATGCACGATTCACCCTGTACATTTCTCAAACACGGTGAAGACATAAAACATAAATCCACAATATAATACACTTTCACAAAATAAAGGTTGTTCTACTTTCCTTGTCTATCGAATTAGTGGAGAGGAAAATACCATTCCTCCTCGGCTAATACTGTGTGTTTATCACTCGGCTCCTATGTTTTTGCTCCTTTGGCTGCAGGCTCGTGAAAAGGATATGCCAAAAAGTTAGTTGCAATTTAAAGTTTAGTTTGGGCATCCATGTAGTTTTAGAAAGAAATGAAAATGAATTTCCTTTTTAGCAGGACTGTTGCCAAACATAGAGACAGCTGCGCCACTTGAAGACAAAAATGTATTCATTTGTACAGAAGACTGAAAAACATACAAATGTATAAAGTTTTGGGCCCTTGTCAGAATCTTTTAACGTGCTTGACATTTTGAATATTATTAGAAACACTGATTTCATGTGATGGTGGTGTGATTTGTGATTGTGGTTTCTGGAGAATAAAGATGATGATAAGGTGATAGTTGCTTTGATGTTGACAACAACAATAATAAAATCAAGACTTTATTTCCATAGTATTTTTCGAAACAATTAACAAAGTAATTGACATGATCAAGCCAAATCCAACAAGAAGCAATTTAAACAAATTTTACAAGTCAGATCTCCTCTGGTAGGTTGGGCCAGAGGACCAGACAGCGAAGGTTCTGTCACTTTGATCTAAAGTCTAGACTAGGGTGTGGTGTGCCAAGAATTACTGGAGTGTCCTGGTTTGTAACAAAGGCGCCCGCCAAAACAAAATTAAAACTATTTTGAAATCAGTGCTAAAATGAATAGGCAGCCAGCGTGAAGATGCTAGGCCCAGAATAATGTGAACATAGGTTTTCAATTGCGTTAGGAACCGAGCTACAGCATTTTGATCTAACTGTAGGCGGTGGATTGATTTTTGACTGAGACGGATACATAGTTGCAACAGTCAAGGCAGGGGGAAAATAAAAGCATCAAAGTTTTCCCTTCCCTTTCCCTTCCCTCCCCCAAGACTTCACCTTCACTATATTGCTGAAGTGGTAAAAATAGGACCATACAACATTTCTTCACCTGACGTTCAATACACAAGTCTTCAAAAAAAGACATTTTTTAGACCAGTGTTATATCCATCCTGGTTGCAAGGGGTGCTTACGGCCTGGACAGGTCGCTAGGTCTGATTGTTACATTAAATTGTGTGTCGTCAGTATAGCAGTGAAAATGAATGGTGTGTTTAGGGACAATGCTGTTAACCAGCAGTATAGAAATGGAAATATAAATTGGACCAGGGATTGAACCTTGGGGCTGCTAATTTAGCAGCAATTAAGACACGCCTCTACACAGACAATCACCGATTGGAAAGATAGGACCTAAAACAGTTTAAAGCCATGCCACTGATATCCTTCCCACTTCTCTTCTCTGTTTAGTGAAAGAATTTTGGTTTCTGTTGGTGGTGAAGCTGACATTTGACCTTTAACCCCTGCAGAGCTCTATGTGCTACTCCATTAAGAAGGAGCTTCGTGACATGAAGCCCCGCTGGTGCAAAGAGCATGAGGACTGGACGCTTTATTTGTTCTCTCCAGAGAGCCCGTAAGTCACAAAAACAGCACATAACACAAAAAGTTTCAGTGAAGGTTTCTGGTCCTCCTCTGCGCTTCTTATTGCTTTCAGTGATCTTATTCCCCGCTCTCATTGTTCTTCTCTGTACGCCTATAATGCTGGTAACTACTGATCAATGGCTTTAACAGGCCGTAGATGTTTAACAGATGCTAGACATTACAGATGTGTGCGTGTCTGTGTTTAGATTCCGTTTGTGGTGCCAAGCTGTGATCTCTCACAAAATGTTCGACCATGTGGTTTTGGTTTTCATCTTCCTCAACTGCATCACCATTGCTCTGGAAAGACCTGACATACAGCCACACAGCACGGTGAGACACACACATGCAATCCACCCACACACACACACACACTCTACAAATATTAGCTGTCCACATACACTCCAACTAGAATTTTTAGTTTGCAAATCAAGGCAGGCCTCTAAAGCACTTGGTTTGCTTTACTCACATAAATGGTAAATCAAGTAAATCAAAAAAAGCTTCTGGACACCAGAGGCAGATTTACTGTCGCTCACTCAATGTGGACAGAGAGATAAAGTCACTGAACCTAAACTGCCCATAATAAAATACAATATTAGCATGGTACCAGCTCCATTCAAAGATGTATTTTCATCTTATTCTCTCCTTTAGGAGCGAGTGTTTCTGAGTGTGTCCAACTATGTTTTCACTGTGATCTTCCTTGCAGAAATGGCTATTAAGGTAAGCATTATTGTGAAGGTGTAATTTGGAGAATGTGCTAAGTGAAAGTAGTTGAATTTCTATTAATCTAATTATTGATCAATAATTGATTTGCAGGTGATGTAATACTTACATAATCATTGTGGTCTTGATCAGGCTCAGTGTTTTGCGCTTTAACTCCAGGTTGTAGCTCTTGGTTTCTGCTTTGGGAATCAGAGCTACCTCCAGTCCAGCTGGAACGTCCTGGATGGTGTGCTGGTGTTTGTGTCTCTGGTCGACATTCTGGTCTCTCTGGCCTATACTGGCGGAAACAGGATCCTGGGAATCCTCAGAGTCCTCCGCCTGCTACGAACACTACGCCCACTCAGGTAAATGCTGCATTTGTGTGAGTGTACATGTAAGTAGTGACCTGGACTGCTGATGCAAGATATGAGAAACACCTGTTTGTCTGCATTGGTGTTTTTCAGGGTAATCAGTCGAGCCCCAGGGCTGAAGCTGGTTGTGGAGACTCTCATCACCTCTCTTAGACCCATCGGGAACATTGTCCTTATCTGCTGCGCCTTCTTCATTGTCTTTGGCATTTTGGGCGTGCAGGTAGTTTGCATTCGCACACAGTAAAACACACCATCTGTGGCTTGCTTAAACGAGTTTTAATTTCACAACACAGACATGTAAGTTTGGTATAAATCCAGTCTCCAAGCGTACTTTATTTGTTTGTTTTTTTTTTTCATCTTGAGAACAAAGCGTTTTAACCTTTGCAGCTTAAATGTCAGTTTTGTTGAGTGGCTCAGTACGTGGTTCTGGCTTGAGGGGAGATTGGAAGTGCCTTGAATCTCAAATGGATCATAAGCCTTTGTTCCTTTAGAGTATAAATTTTGAAAGAATGACAATTAGGATGAATGTAAAAAGGGTCAACAGGACCGCAGGTCTGCTTTTAGCCAAGCACTGGAGAAAAACCTCTGATAAGAATGTTTTTAATGAAGCAGCCTTTTGTTTTTGCCATGAACACTGGGATGTTTGAAAAGCTGCGAGCTCTGGCAAAATTGAGATAATGTGTAAATGACAATCAAAGAGCCCCGCAGACCTATCTAAGTCTGTCTGTCCCTCTCACTCCCCAGCTATTCAAAGGGAAGTTCTACCACTGTGAAGGGCTGGACACGAGAAACATCACCAACAAGTCAGACTGTCAGCAGGCGAATTACCGCTGGATACGAAGGAAGTACAACTTTGACAATCTGATCCAGGTGCAGAGGAACAGACTGAACTACTAACACAGTCTAAATAAATGAACCTTAAATGCGTAAATAAAACATTGCACAGGATGGTGGTGTGTCTCTCTCTGTCTGAAAGCATATTGCATTTGCTGTGCATTGACTTGCATGTGTTTGGTTCCCATCCAGGCCCTGATGTCATTGTTTGTACTGTCATGTAAGGATGGCTGGGTGAACATCATGTATGATGGGCTTGATGCAGTGGGAGTGGACCAACAGGTAATGATGTGAGGAATGTGTTGAGACTCTCTGCAGGTTGGCAGTCAGAGCTAATTATTTATGACTGACTCTGTGTCAACTACATAAATTTGTATGTTTACTATAACCCGTGTAACTCACAGCGGACCCACATCATCACTCCTCTCTCCTCAGGCGGCATTATGTGACATATATATCACCTTACAAAACACTACGTGAAACGGGTTTCACAATGCTAAATCATGCTGTGGATTTTATATATCGAGCCAGCTCCCATCTGTACATGAATGAAGTATGCTCAACGATATTTTTTTATGAATAATCATCATAAGTTTTACCCGTAACACATGTTAGAGAACGGTGTCACACTGGCCTCAATTGGAGGCTCTGACCCCAACAAGTGTAAATACCTGCCATGGAAACAGTGAAACCACCACTCTTTGTACTCAAGTGTGGAGTGAAAATTGGACAAAAGAAATGAGGCATTTATATCAGGCGCTTCAAAGTTTGATTGATGGTGCTGTCTTCAGATCCAGGACTGCCTATGGTGTAATGTGCTTAAATATTGTAGCTTTATATGAGATACACTTTCAACAAACGATAAACTGCATGCCAAAGAATTAAAACTTTTGTCTGCGACAGCGTTAAAATGTTGGATATGCTGCACTTTCCGTGGCATCACCTTTTAAACAAAAAAAAAAACAAAGAAGCATCTCTGACGATGCACATTGTCGTTTGTGTATCTTTTTTGTGTCTTTATCAATTGATTAAAACAATTATCTCCTCTTCTCTTCTCTTCTCTTGTCTCGTACCAAGCCCCAGAGAAACCACAACCCCTGGATGCTGCTCTACTTTATCTCCTTTCTGCTCATCGTCAGCTTCTTCGTCCTCAACATGTTTGTCGGTGTGGTGGTTGAGAACTTCCACAAGTGCCGGCAGGACCAGGAGGAGGAGGAGGCCCGCTTACGGGAAGAGAAGAGGCTCAAAATGATAGAGAAAAAGCGCAGGAGTAAGGAGAATGAAGGGGCTGGTCGGTAGTCTATTTTTCTGAGCACTGCCTGCTTTCAGAGCCTGACGAAAAAGAGAATGACAGAGAGAGAAAACAGGGAAATCGATTGAGAATTGAACGGGGAAAACAGAGGGAGAGTTGACAGACTGGCTAGCTCACGCAAGCAATGACTGATTGCCGACAGAAGGCGTGGGCTATGCCACTCTGATGCATGTAATCGCATGACTGCAGCCCTCCCCCAGTTCCTCCCCCAACCCTTTCCTAACACTGCATGGAAAACTTCAGATACCAGGCCATTTTAACCGACTCCTCAACCGTTCATTTATTAACCTAATTAAAAGTTTGTATGCTCACTCTTTGAATAATAAAACTGCCAACACTACTACACTAGAGTAAATCATGACAATATCAACAAAGTACTAAGTAGTCTATTTATTTCCTGTTTTGATCCCATTTCTTGTACAGAATGAGAACTATTAATACATAATTAGGATTTTGTTGCTAGAGAATTCATCACGATGATTAAAACCTTTGTAGCACTTTATGAGTGTGAAGGTGAGGTTGGTGCTTTCTACCTTGTGTCTCAGGGAATTTTGCAAGCAAAATTTTTATGGGTCAAACATTGATGCCCCTTCCCTCCCTCCGAGCGCATGCACAACCTTGACTCTGAGGCGACTCAAAACACAGGCAGAAGAAAATATATGCTGTAAATATGCTTTGACTGGCAGACTCAGAAACATAGCAGGCATTTTGACTGCTATATCTCCAAATACTCCGGGTGATAGAGCTGTGACGAGATGTTAAGTTGCTTCGACGAAGTGGATTCATAGCTCAAAGAAAATTCAAGTACACGCTTGCAGAAACATGAAAAACACACCACCTATTGCAAAAGCCGGTCCAAATGCTCACAGAAATATTTTATGTGGACTTGTTCCGTTTGGCAATGATAGAATGCAAAGGCTCGTGCCACCATCGGACAGCAGCACAAAATTGGATCAACACACTCATCTCAAAATTTACAAGAGGCAGTATATGGTGTGAGCTGGACACCGCTCCTTTCATCTTATGTTACTGACATGTCTCACTAGTCTAAAACTGCTAAAACTCTCGGCTAATGTGATGAATTTGAGCAAGCTACCTCACATGCAAAAAACAAAACAAACAAAAAAAAAAACTCCTGACTCCAACATTTGGCAGATCAGTTTAAGCTCGCTTATCAGTTGTACCAAGAAGGTTTTAGACTATTGAGATTCGTATGCAGGGTTCAAATCTCTTAAAGAGGTGGGGGTGGTGTTTGTTCAACATCACAGGCATTTCCAAAAACATAAGAGTCAATTTATCTGTGATGCAATGTTGAAGAATTCATATTAAAGTAATAAAATCAGTATGAATATAAGGTTCAGAAATATTATCAACTGTTTGTGTTGTTGAACGCACCCCCACGCAGCCACTCTCAACCACTGATGTTAACATCAATGGGCATGTCAGCATGCAGTTGATAGACAGGGCATGGTGGACATTTAGACATTTAGCAGGGTGGGGGGCAGGGGGTCACAAACATGTTGCACATATAAGCACAAAATCGTCAACATGGACATGTGAGCACACAGCCAACACATAGCTTGACAACTTGACATAAAGCATGTCAAAACAAGCAGTGTTGCATAAAAATCAAGGTTTTGCTAGATTTTTGATTGCATCTACATGTAAAGTCGGTTTGTCATTCATACTTAGAGACGTGGCTCACAGTTTTCTTATAGAAGCAGCAACACACCCATCGAGAAGTATAGTTTTCTGTCTTAATGGAATTTAAATGGATATGTGTCAGAAACCTTGCCATCCTGATAACAAAATCAAAAGAAGAAAAAAAAATAGAAGTCATGAATCCTGTAAATAACAACAACAACAACAAAAAAAAAAACATGCTGATGTTTGGTAGATGAAGGATCAGTTTTTTATATTGGTAGAAGATAAACTCTCATAAACTAGCAAAACTATGTTGCTACAATCAGTGCTCCTCAGTTCCACCTGACATTTTGTTGTGTTTCTGTTACGCCTTTGAAAATAAGAACCATCAGAGCTTTTCTGCTAAGATGCGGCTGTGCGCTGTCATAAATGACCTTACACAAAAGCAGGTGCTGGTGTGTCTTAGGCTAGGACACATTGTAATGTGTGACCTATGAATTCTAGAAAAAGTAACTGGCTCTCATGTCCTCATCTACTTAAATGTGCCATGTGGGCAGTGTTGTGCACAGACTGTGTGAGAGGCAGAGGTGACAACAAAAAGCAGGCGGCACCACTGTGAGCTGGGTTATAGAGCGAGAGTTCAGTTCAGTGCAGAGTGGTACTTGAAATCGGAAGTCAAGAGCCTCCTCTGATGTGACTTGAAGCCAAAAATAGTGCCTTATTCCTCTTAAGGCGCATACTTTCATTCTCAGCATAAAGGTGGTGGTGGTCACCCTGCCCTTTGTTGCCTTTTCTTGTCCTTGTGCACAACACTGGACACATGCAGTGTTTTGAAATCCAGAGCAATCACTCACGATTGAGCTCTCAGGTTCTTGCATATTTATCTTGCCTTGTGTTGCTCTTTGTATTTGTTTGTCTGCTCCAGAGGCCAAGCAGAGGCCTTACTACGCCGACTACTCTCCTCTGCGTCTGTCTATCCACACACTGTGTACCAGCCACTACTTGGACCTCTTCATCACCTTCATCATCTGCATCAATGTTTTCACCATGAGCATTGAGCACTACAATCAGCCGCAGGTAATGCTTCTCCTGACAACACAAATATGAAGGTCAGTTAAGCGCCTCTAACCTCCGCAGTCTGATCTGTTTACATTTTACTATACACAGAATCAGATAAACTTTCCCCATGCGCCAATGATGGCCGAAGTGTAGGCTACCTCGAGCAAACAAATGCTAAGAGCATGCATGAACATAGCAGACCCCACCATCAGCTTGATGCATCAGAAAATATGTAGTGCTCGGGATTTTCTAAACAGAGCAACTGCTGTGCCGCAGTCGCTGCGGTACAATCAACCTCTGCAGCAAAAGTGTCTTTGCAAGCAGCTCCAGTTTCCAAAAGAACTAGACCGTGCTGCTTTGACACGTCAATGCAGTTGTTGTCAAGAGAATGGTCATTATCAGATAACACAACTCCAGACAGCGCTGCCAGGATCAAGATAAACACTGATTTGTGATTTCTGCTTCCTAATGCAGCGAGCTCTCCTTGAGAATCTGTTTTATGTTACTACACAATGTTTAGGTCTAAAAATGTTCCTCAAGCGCCCTAATAATTTTGTTTGTTAGTCCTTTTGAATGTTGTTTAATGAGTTGAGGTAAAATGGCAAAAAAAAAAAAAAAAAAAGCTAACAAAACACAAAAAAAGATTTAAGCATTTCCAAGGAAAATGGATAAGCATCCGTGAGTCGTATTTATGAAATGTGTCTGTGTTTGTCTTTGTCTGTGTGACCAGTATTTAGAGGAGGTTCTGAAGTACTGTAACTACGTGTTTACCTGCATCTTCGTCATCGAAGCCCTGCTCAAACTTGTGGCATTTGGCATACACAGGTTCTTCAAAGACAGGTAACGCCGGGAGATTAATGTTGTTGTCGTTAAAGTATGCCATAGTTAAAAGTTGTCATGTATCTGCTGTTACTGGCTCACCTGGTGGAGTACAACTATCAGGGCTCAGTCCAACCCCGAGCCCTTCTGCTTTATGTCACGCCTTTCTCTCCTCACCACCCTCCTGTTACAAAGCAAAAAATGCCCCAAAGTATTAGGCACACAGGAGGAATAGGATAAAATAGCCTGCCTTCATAGGTACAATAGCGGATGTGTCAGGGAGTCTTATCAGGGATATACTCAATATTTCCTCCAACATAGAGATTAGTGAGTGGGCTACACATTAATCTCAACAAAATGCTCACTTATCGCCAACAACAGCAAGGCAGCATGATGTCTTCCCCTCCTTCTTATCAGCCAGCCACGAGTAACATTTCTCCACTAAGGAACTGCAGGTTTTTAAAGAGCCGCAGGCAGCCCGCTCTTTTTTTTTTTTTTTTTTCTTTTGGATAATATTTCTTTGTGTGTTTAGGTGGAATCAGCTGGATGTAGCTATAGTGGCATTATCCATCATGGGCATCACGCTGGAGGAGCTGAAAATGAATGCAGCGCTGCCCATAAACCCCACAATCATCAGAATCATGAGAGTACTCAGAATAGCACGAGGTAGTCACAAAAACACGCAAACACACGCACAAATACATACACACAGTACACACACACACACACACACATTGCCCAGTCTATACCTACACTTTGTGCTTTTCGATAAAGGAGAAAGACGCAGTAAACTCTCTATAAGTTGTGAAGCACTTTTTATGTTGCACATATATCAGTCATTAAACATCATGCCACAGGTGTCTCCTGACTTTGTGATATAAATACAAATCAGTCTCCCTGTGGTGCAGTCCTCCAGTAGTACCATACTGTGCCGTTGTTAATTCTTCAGCAAATGGGCCAATCAAAGCAGCGACAGCTCACAGTTAAAGACTGTTCCTGGGTCTCTCTCGCTGTCTCTGCAGTGCTGAAACTTCTGAAGATGGCCACAGGGATGAGAGCTCTGCTGGACACGGTCATGCAGGCGCTGCCACAGGTAAACACAGACTCTGCGGAGGGCTCCGACACAAAATGGCAATTCTGAATTGTGCTTTATTTATGTTGTTTTTTATGAATATAGGCTCAGCATGAAAGTTTTCTTTGGAATAGCAACCCCTCTGAAAGATTAATGCCGTTTGATGAATATTTAATGCGAAGCACATCCATCGACGTTCATATTTTGACCCTAAAATGTCATACTTGGTGCATTTCTCGCCTTACGTCCTGAAAGCTGGCCAGAGCACTCTGTTGGATGTTACTAAATGTGTATTAAATAGTAATAAGAGTGAAACAAACCACATACATGCAGTTGAGGAACCTAATTTCCATTATTTAGCAGTCTTGTCTTTGAAGCAGCTGTTCAGCCAGCTTCTGTCATGTTACTCTTTCTGCTGATTCTCTATCCAGTCAAAGCAGTCCTTTTAAAGTGCGTCCACGGATGTTGTGGGAGTCTCAGGTCTCTCTCTCTCTCTGCCTGGCACAGAGCAGCTGCACGAAAGATTATGATGCACACGCAGCGACAGACGCTTGTTGTTCTGCTGTTTTTTAAATGTCATGTGTACAAATATAACACAGGGCACAGAGTGCACGAGTACAGAATTTACCGGAACAGGGTAAGGGCCAGCTCCCTGGGAACGCTGTGATGGCATGATGCAGATGTAGTCACAGAAAGTGCGGGAAGTTTTACTGGACGAAAACGTAGAGTTTCAGTGTCTTTTTATTTATGTTGTAGGCGTTTCTTCAATTCTGCCTTCCTGTGTAAATGTCAGCAAACAAATCGCTCTTCATAAGCATAATGCTTATAAGTCAGTGTTCTTTCCATTAATGTTGGAATATGATGAAATAATTGGCAAATGGTGCTGAATACTGTGATATAAATCTTAAAATGTCTTCTCTGTGCTGTTCGATGTGTGGGGGGTACTAACGTGCTGTATTTTTTCAGGTGGGTAATCTTGGTCTCCTCTTCATGCTGCTCTTCTTCATCTATGCTGCGCTGGGAGTGGAGCTCTTTGGCAAACTGGGTCAGTTGCACTACTGGAAAAGAAACACACATACACATAGACCAGAGTCTGCATGCTTTAATAAGAAAAAGAAAATTCCACTCATTACTGCCACAGTCATGACTTACAGCAAATTTCCCTGTCTGAACTGTCTCTATCCAGTCCTCCCTCTCTCCTCCCATCTGTCGCTCACTCTCCCCGCACCATTCTCACATCAGAGGCCCATTTTAAATAGAAGAAGATGACATTTGCATGATCAGATTTATTTACATATTGCTTCCTCAATAGCCCAGTTCTATCCTGCTCATTTTCTCCGAGAGCGGAAAAATGTGCCAAGAAAGAGGATTAACAACACGGAATCTGCAGGGGGACAAAATGAAAACAACTTTGTGATGAAGAGGTTGCCTCCTGCAGAATGTTAATATGGGATGTTTGTTTTCTAGTCTCTAAAAGTAAAAATCCTGCTGTGATCACAGTGATTTTTGCTGTCATGCACTCTCTGTGAATGATGTTTTAAGGCTTGCAAAGCTGGAGGAATTAGTTACAGTTTGGCTGAGAATTAGAGAGAAGCTTGGCAGAAAATATTGCAGTTCAGCATGATGATGGTCAGCAAACTTTACTATTACTCTGAATCCATTATTTGCACAGTCACCACTGGTGGTTGGGTTCTCCTCTGGTTCTCACCTCATTTGAAACATTTTTAAGCTCCTCAAAGTTTCTGTTGAATTTCTCACACAGCCCTGCTCCTGTATATATCGTATATTTCCCATGAAAGTGTTCAATAAAGGAACTTTGTTTGTTCCGTCAGACAGCTGATGTCTGATTTGTATGCTGGCAGATAGTACAGAGGAGGCAGCTATAAAGTAATAAACATCTCCTTTCATGCCAGCCGCAGCCAGGACCATTCTCAGCTTGCATTTCCATCCATCCACATGCCATTTTCCCAAATTCTCAGTTACACCTGGAGTGAATGTCTTCAAATCTGGCACAGACTGACTACTTTCATTACGTCTGACAAAGATGAAATGACAGACGCAAACGCTTTTTGGCCATATTTATACACCAATGCTACAAAAAAATTAAGTAACAATTTAACACGAATGTTGAAGGCGGATAAAAGGATGTGGTGGCATTATATATCCAAATGATCTAGGTCAAGCTCCCAACACTGTAATGTCGCAATGTCAAGTATTTTTTAAAATTCAGTTCTTCTTCTACATCCCACAAAATTCTGGAAAACTATCTGATTTATACACATTAGAACCACTTTGATTGGACGATGAAAGTTTTCTGCCCTCAAAAAAAAAGACTGTGCGATCTGAAAATTCACTGGGAGACCAGAGACGTGAGCTATGTTGCATGTTGGCACTCTGGGAGTCTTCACTTTTTGCTTCTGATGTCTGCAAAGGCCCAAGGGATAAGCCAAGGTCATGAGCAAAGGAAACAGGGAACACGCTGGAACAAGGATTAGAATGTGAACACTCATTGAATTCAAGCTGCTGTTCGCACATATTTTGCGCCCACTTAATATCTTAAATCTCTCATTTTCAGTGTAAATCAAACCACTGATCACTTGAAAGGTGATGTCCAGATGATTTCTCATATTTACCTCCATCCGTATGTCACTGCATCATGTCTCAGACATGGAGAAAGGAAGATAGATTATGCCTGCCTGACGGGGAAACTGTCGAAAATCCAGTTTGATTTACAGTCAAATACTCAGTCAGGTATTTTTTCTTTTTCATGTAGTTAACTATCAAGGATCTGTCTCCTGTGGATCTATTCCACTTTTTTCTGTCTTTACAATATATAACATTGCTGGTATTTTTCTATCATAAACAGTGCTATTATAATCAGCTGCTCAAAGTTACACGCTGGTATCAGGTCCTCTTGTTTTTCTCCCAGCTGATACTCTGAATAAGAAACAAGCTGCGTTATACTCCAAGGACAGTCTGGCTGTGCTCTAACATCCTCTTGTAAAGGAAGATATTGTCTTGGTAAATTTTATGATTCTGGAAACAAGCTCCTGAGGGCTCTCTGTCAAATTGATCCTGAAACTTTCGCAGTCCTCCATTAGACAGCTGTTGTCTTCCCCTGTGTCATGTCCACACATACACACACACACACACACTGATCAGCTGGTGTGCTCACTCTACACTGTTTCTGAACATGCTGACACTCCCATTATTGGACTCACATTAATGCATACTATTTTTATGTTTATGAATATGCCTTCTGAACAGCGAAATGTGTTTGTGTGTTGAATAGACTGTAATGACAACAACCCGTGCGAAGGCTTGAGCCGTCATGCAACGTTCGAAAATTTTGGGATGGCCTTCCTCACATTGTTTCGAGTTTCCACTGGCGACAACTGGAATGGGATTATGAAAGTATGAGCGCACACGCATTACGCACACTCTCATATGTAATGACAAGATTATCTCATAACCACAGAGAGAGCAATGACCTCCAAAACCAATTACGGAATAATAAAGTAGCTTAGAGCTAAGCAATGTCACATCTTGAGTTTTACTTTATAAAAAAAAATGTAATGTATGACATGACATAACCCCAGAAATACCCAAAAAACACAGTCACAGGGGTTCAAGTGGCCTCAAACCTGTCAACCCTGCTGTAGCTAATTTGGTAAAAACATTGAAATCCTTGACAACTGATTCTGCTTTTGTGGCCATTTGTTTTAAATGATAATGATGATATGAATCATTTGTAGTTTCTGTTGCGGCCATGATCATCCAGTCACACCTCCAAACTCCACCAGAGGGCAGTCACAACTTTCCAATAAACGGCACAAACTCTTTTTTCCATTCAACCTGTGGCTTTAACGTTGAGTCGGACTTTGTGCGAACCACAGCACACATCTTTCTGCTCTGTTGTTTGCAACTAAGAAGGTCACACACCGATGATCATGTTTTGATTTTATTCCAGAGCAAAAAGGTTTAGCGTCAGCAGCATGCGAATGTTACATCCTTATTGTCATGTGAAAACCAATACAAGAGAGACAGAAGTTTTAATTGATTTGAATCGATTTGTTTTTCTTTTATTTAACTTTATATAATTTTTACTTTTTAATGTTTTTTTTTTACGTTGTTAGTAAACTAAAAAGATCAAATGTTTACAAATATTTAAGGTCCCCATTTTCTCAATACATAATCTTGATAATGTTTTGCAATTCCTAAAACTAATTTCTTAAAACCTTAAATGCCTTTCTCAAAAGTGTAAACCCATAAGCCAGTTGTCACATAGAAACCCAGAATTTATCATATATCATATAGAAAAATAGAAAATGTAGCTCCAGAAATTAAATATTTTTTATATGGCCATTTCATGTTTACACACTTGGAGAATGTAAGTATTAAATATCAAGATTCAGCAAATAGTAAAACTTAAGTACAACAGAAGGCAAAAAGAACAATTTGTGCCTAACAAGAAATATCAACTGAGTCAACAAATGGGCTCAAGCCTCTGAGCATTTGGTTTAGAGAATGAGATTTTGTGTTTTAGCAATTTATAAAAATGCAAATAGTACTACTGTAAGTATAGAGCTGTTGATGTCACCGCACAGAGAATAATGTTATACCAACTATAATGTCAGCACGTGTCTGAAAGCTTGTGTATCACTCCTCCAGATTTCTACTCTGCTAAAATCCAAAAAAAGGCGCCGTTTGTTATTGTTAGTTAACAGTAAAGATTAAAAAAAAAATGTTTTAATATAATCTGGCCCACTGCACAGACAATTGGCATATCCTGTAATAACTCTGTTTCTCTTAAGGACACACTAAGGGAGTGCCATCCAGATGACCGCCACTGTCTGTCCTACCTGCCATGGGTCTCTCCAATTTACTTTGTCACATTCGTGCTCATGGCCCAGTTTGTGCTGGTGAATGTAGTAGTGGCTGTTTTGATGAAACATCTTGAGGAAAGTAACAAGGTACAGTAAAGAGAAAGCACTCAGGCCTGCATGAACAAAAATAGTCGCTTTAGCTAAAGTTACGCAGACACATGTTTTCCTACTATACTATTAATACTAGATTATATAGAATTTTGTCTCGTTAGCGGCCTGCTTGTCTTGGAATAACGCTAATTGCTCTTTTAAGTCTACTGCCATTTGTGGTCATTCAATAGATGAGTATGATTTCTTTATAGGAGGCTAAAGAGGACGCAGAGATGGATGCAGAGATTGCCTTAGAAATGGCTTTGGAGAGGGAACGCAAACTAAGCACAACTTCCAACAACAGCTCAGTGGGAGGAACATATGTTGGGCCATGTCCACATTCACCTGGAGAGGTAAGATGGACGTCACTATGTTCAATAGTCTTGAACATAGTTCCCAAACTTCATCAAGTTTGGGAACTTGATGAAGTGGAAATTCACATTAAGTGTAAGTCAGGATGTGATGTAAAAACTGGGCATAGTGTTTCTGAACTGTCCTTTGATTGTGAGATGGGTGTTTTGCAGCGTTAGATGTTGGAATTGTGCGGTCTCTGTCTCCCCCTGTAGGAGGAAGAGGTCCAGGATGAGGACCAAGATCTGTTGTCCTCGAGGAAGATGTCCGTATCCAGGATGCACTCTCTGCCAAACGACAGCTACATGTTCCAACCGGTGCGGCCTGCCAGTGCCCCCCACCCCTTGGAGGAGGTGGAGCTCACTCCCCAGCACCAGCATTCAGGTGTCTTATCTGTTTAGACTTTAAATATTTAGCATGATGATTTCATCCTTTTGTTAACCAGCTGCTACAGAGTTGATTCTAACATGCACAACTGATAATCCTGTTCAAGTGGTTGCTGCTGAGTAAAGATTTAAAAATTAGTTTTAGTTATGAAGGTCCGGTCACACTCTGTGATTTTGCCCTATATGAGAGAGAAGTTTAACAACTGTGAAAGAAACCTGAAAAGCCGTGCTCTTAGATCACAGACGTGCCCACCAGCAGCCAAATTCAGAGCTTTGGTGATCAAAGACAAATGCAGACAGTGTCAGAATTTTATGTGGCAGCTGCTAAGACCCAATGTCTACTAACAGGCCAAATGGAAGAAGGCACCAAAAGATCGAGAATAGACCGGCAAAGATTAAACTGTTTTCATTCGGTTTTTTTTGGGGGGGGGGGGGAGCACATACTTTGCCCTTGTTACAAGCTAACCCATTCTCTTCTTATCTGTTGTGTTTTTTAGATGTTTCACGTTTAGACAGAGGTGATTTCTATTCAACGAGAAGAACAAATACACTTTACAATTACATTTATGTTGACATAGTATCATTTTCTGACCAGTTCCAGCTCATGTCTGTAAACAGTCAAAGTAGGAGCGAAGTAAACTTGCTGAGAAAACTGATGAGAACTGTTCTATCTGCAGTCAGATTCTAATGGCATGTTGTGGCCAGGCTCTGGACAGACCCAGCTCTGTCCCAAGGTACTCACTGCAGTGGATGAGCTGATAGACGTGAAATCTCTGCAACTTTGTCACAGGCTCATCCGCTCAGCAATGGAATGGCTGAATACTGGTGCACTTGGTAGCCAAGCTGCAAATTCAAGAAATGGGTTATGGGTGTTATGGGCCTTAAAAAAAAAAAAAAAACAGTAATCACAGCTGCTGTGCTTCGCTGTGTGAAATTTTAAAAATATTCAATGTGACAGTTTTATAATCACTTGGCTTTTCAGCTTGGACTACAGGGACTAACCTAAAATGAAGTTGTTAATGATCTAACTTATCTGATCTGACTTTGTTGCAATGTTTTGGATCTTTAATACTTCTGTTAAATCTGAACTCACAGGTCTGCAGGAGCTGTGTGTACAGAATGCCTAAGACCCTGGTTACACAACTTACAGCAGTGAAATCAACACAGATTTAGATGATGATGGGGTCCCTTTCTCCTCATCTCTTTGCAACCACACTTTGTAGCTGTAGAGAGCTAGATGTTTTCCAGACCTCTGGGATGACAATGTAAATATGTTAATGTAACCAGGGTCTAATGCAGAATCATGGCCTTAAATTCTAGTGTGTGACTCTCTACGCCGCTCGTGTTCAGTTCAATGCTACCACTTTATTGATAACATTTCTATTTTTGTGAGCAAATATGTGTTAATGGCTCCCAGTCAGAAAACACTTTGATTTCAGATTTGAGGAAATCGAAGAGCAATTCATTTTTATTGATATTTCAATTGAATTGGCATTTTTTTTATTCCAAACATGCTATCAAGATAAAGTGTTAGTGTGTCTTTTATAATGACTGCATAAATATATTACATCACCCACAGTGGAAGGACTTTGTCAGTTTGCGTGTGAGTGACTATGCATGTGTTTTGTTTTTTTTTTTGCATAAATGCATGTGTCTGCATTGACGTGTGATCGTATTGCGCATGATTCAAACGCTTTGGATTCAAACCCCCTCAGGCTCGGTGACGTCGATCCACTCCCAGCCATGCGAGAATCGCACTCTGCTGCAGGTACCAGACGCTTCCCCCGTCCACCCACGGTCACCTCCCACACTCACCCTGCCCTGCATAGCCCCGCCCACACCCAGCCCCTCCCCACGTGCCCTGCGCAGACAGGTAGGACTTGCCGACACTCACACACCATCACAGACACACACAGGCTTTTGAATTTACTGACAACAGGTGTCCTGGTGGTGTGTTGGTGCGCTCTGTGTTGCAGGTGGCAGTCAAAGTGGATTCGGTGGAATCCCAGGGTTGTGAGCAGCAGGAGAGGCCAAACCCTGTCCCGCCTCCCCTGTCTCCCTCTCCCTTTTCTCCTCACATTCACTCCCCATCTCCTCTTCCTCCTCCTCCTCCCTCCTCCCCTTCAGCTCTCTCTCTACCACCCTGCTCCCCCTCTGCCTTCCCACTCCCACCCCCATCTCCCTCTCCCTTGCCTCCCCTACTGTCTTCTCCCTCTACCCTCCCTCCTCTGCCATCTTCTCCTACGCTTCTTCTCCCTCCACCACCCTCCCCACGTCTTCCCCTGAGACGCCCCAGCCTTCGGGGACCTAGACCACCCTCCGCTGCCTCCATCTGTGACCCGGCCGACGAGGAGGTGTATCACATCACCAGTTCAGCCTGCCACAGATGGAAGGATGAAGAGGAAGGCGGGCATGAGAGCAGAGGGAAGGCTGGCCGCAGCCACTCCCTCTCTCCTTATACCTCTTTCGACTCCTCCCCTCCTCCTCCTCCTCTGCTAATGCCTTCATCCTCAAAGAGCACACTAAGTCTGCTTGCAGCAGGATTGAAGGACCGTGACTTTAGGAAGGGCTTTAGCATTGACACCCAGGCCCTCTTGGATAAGCCGTCATCATTGTCAGTCAGTCATCCTGACGACCAACGCCGCCACTCAATTGAAGTCTGTCTCCCGCAGGCTGTCATCACCGGTGAAGACCAACTCTTTACGCAGGAGACTCACCGATCTGAAAAAGGTGGTCAGGCATTTCCTGTGAGGGTGCAGTCAGTCGGGGGCGGCCACAGAAAGAAGAAGATGAGTCCTCCCTGTATATCTATCCACCCACCCTCAGAGAGAGAGCACCCCCAAATCGCCTCTCCCCCAAATCTGGCCGGCTGTAGCATGATGCTCAGACGCAGGACGCCATCTTATGACTTGACACCACATACACAGTCAAACGTGCATGTACAAGACATCTTGGCGGATACTTCGATGTGCACAGGGACGCCCTCCCCGACGCACATGAGGCTAACACCTATCCACGTACCGATGCAAGCACACTCACCAACTCACACACTGACACCCTCACGGGCATCTACGCCGACTCAAATTCACGCACACACTCCGCCACACCCGTCCACACCTACGCATCCACATGTCCCCATCAGCCCAAACATCTTCATTCAGCCTCATGCACCTCTCATCCCAAACCCTATGCCCTTTTCACAGACTCGCTCCCTCTCCCCTGCTGCAAGGCACTCCTCTCTAGCTGGGGATTGCATCACCCTCCCCCAGTTCACATTTGATCAACCACAGTCCAGATACATGAGCAGCCTGTCAACTGGCATGTCGGACACTGATACAGCCACCTGCTCTTCCCCTTTCGATAACAGACTGGGAAGTGGCACAGGATTCAGTGCAAAGAACCGGAGGACCGCCCAATGAACATCAAGCATTGCCTTCAGGAAGTCAATTAATCTGGTCCCTAATCTCTGAAGCTGGAGTAGTGGGTACTTGGCCGACCTCAGCTAAGGCTGGTGCTGAGGGAGTGAGTAAAAGAAGTTAACTGGGAGAGGGTCTTCTTTGTGTTTTTTCTTTTGATGAAGAACTTAAAAAAGACACTGATTACCCTTTCCTGAGAGACATTGGTACAGTCTTGTCTCAGAGTAATACGCAGTGGATCCTTTTTCCTGAACCCAGTGCAAAGGACAGCAGATCCACCGAGGCTCTACCAGTCCGACACTACCCACTGTACATGGTGTGTGCAGACTGGTAATAATAACACACCAGGACTAAAGCCACCTAACTCCGTAGCCAAAGTTTTTTTTTTTGAAACACTGTCCCTACCCACGCAAGCCAATCAGGAAGCAGCGTCTGGCTGATAACCTCTGACTTTTACAAGAAGTGGTTTGTGAAATGCGAGCGTGGGGGGAATTATGGGATATGCAACTTCAGGTTTTCTACAGAAGTTCTACTTGCCCCTCCTCTGCTCCTCGATCACATTGATCAGAGCAGAATGTGTGTGTGTGTGTGTGTGTGTGTGAGAGAGAGAGAGAGAGAGAGAGAGTGAGCAAGCGTGTGTGCGCATTTTCCTATGAGCGAGTTTTGACAAATTTGTTGTCATGGAAGTTGGCCATGTTATTCTTACGTCTACAATGACAGAGAGGAGGAGCAGGGCAGAGCTGTAGTGTACGTTTTTCTGTGTATCTGTGCAGTGTAAATAAAGGAAAATACTGTATTTGGTGAGATTAAAAATAGCTCTATCCATATGCACATATTTTTATAGAAATCTAAAATGTTTTTTGCACACAAATTTGAATTTCAAGTTGCTTGTTTATCCTCTGTTGTCCTCTTGTGAATGTATGTTTCTTTTCAAAACAGAGTGAAGGAGTGAAGGACACTAACCCTCCTCTCCACAGACAAGCTGATGTTGAGGAGTGGGATTTTATTTTTCTATTTTGGAAAGCAGAAAGGAGAAAGCAGGGGTGTAATGTGTTTCTGTAGCTTTGTTTCGGATTTCTATGTATCTGGTGTCTAAATAACAAACTTAAGAAGTAGGCTCAGTGGGTCAGGCCAAAATTAATTTAAGATCTTTTTCCTGATAGTTTCTGAAGATAGTGCAGTTTTTAAGTTTGTAATGAAGTGTCATGGGGGCTAAAAGCTAAAACTGTGTGCTAAATCTGAATTAGGTCATTACTCAAAAAAACTCAAACATTTGTTTTGTTCAATAGCAAATGAAGTAATCAATTATATCCAACACAGATAAAGAAATAAATGACCCCCATACAGTAAATCAGAAAACTAACATCTTGCAGGCAGCAAATATCTCTGTGGGCTGCTGGCTGTAAGCGTCGTATATAACATGGCCAAAATCCAGTGTTTAAAAAGAGCACGGCATGGCTCCACTGAGCCTTTCTTCTACAGATGTTTTCATGCTGAATCAGCTGACACCACTTAATGTTTCTGTGCATCTAAAGACAACCAAACTAACTAACTTACTAAATATGTGTAGCCAGAGTGCAATAATAATATATACTTGTGGAAAATATAGTGACATCTACACTATATAAAACAACCACACTCTTGTGTTCGTACATACTGTAGAACTACTATATATGATATAAACCCATTTTTATATGATGATCGAGATTGTTTCTATCCCTAGTGTTCATGCTTCTTTAGGTTTCCTGCCCCCTGCGTGTGGCTGTGGTGGCATGGGTGTGGTAGGCAGCAGTGGAAGGTACTATAGATTTGTCCAAAAGCTCAGGCCCACCCGCTGATAGTATTACTGTGAGCAGAAGAGTGACATGCATAACTGCTAAGAACTCAATAAGCCGTTCATCACCTCTTTCATTCTCTCGCTCTCTCTTTTTTTTTTTTTTTTTTTTTTTTTAAATCTAAGTAGCCCTCACTAACTCGAAACACATTTATGATAAATGAATCCATCCTCTGGTGATTCATGCAGCTTCCTAATGGTGTGAATGTGACTGAAAGTATGTCAGGGTGTGTTGAGAACGAGTGGCTGAATGTTCTCTTATGAAGCCATACTTTTATTCCAGCACAGCACAATATATTTTTCTGTTTTGTGCACAGTCTGGTTCAGCACAAGCACACAAAAAAACACGCATGTAAGCTGCTTGGTACTCAGTCCCCTCTCAAAGGCAGCAGGCTGGAATGAAGTTGTCTCTCTGTTTTTTTTTCTGTCTGATTACCATGTAACATACACAAGTCCTTAGTTATCTGAGTGAAAATCAAAGTGCTTTGATGCTGTACCATAATCAGTACAGGCTCAGTTTTTCGTGTCTGTGCATAGAAAAAAAAATATTTATCTTTATAAGCATCGTCAGGTCAGAGAGAAAAGGGTCTTTGCAAGTTGGACAAATGACATTTATGTCCTTTTTTCAGATGAAGAATTGGTCTTAAATGCAGTTAAAATGGAATAAAAAGACCAGCCGAGTTTTCTGATATCGCTATAGAGATTAGTTCTCATAATCATCCTCAGATGATAATTTTCCTTTGACACTCTCATCTCTGTATCTCTATATCTCCCAAACAGTATGCATGTAGAAGGCAAATCAAATAAAAAAAAAAAAAAAGAAGAAATAATACGTTGGCTTCGTTTTCCCCACCGGCCAACACCTTTTGACCTCTTTGTGCTACACCGCAACCCTGTGATTGGTCGTCATCCACATTCAGCTGTACAGCTCTTCTGCTGTGAGTTCGGGAAAAAGTGAGGCAGCAGTTGCAGATAAAGTTAGATAAATATCAGAATCTTGCAAAGATAGATGGACACATGTTGTCCTCCCTCCTGAGCGTGGTCCTGTTGGTCCCTCCCCCTGGTTTCAAGTCATTTGTATACAGTATGTGTTTGAACACACTGTTGTTGTGCAACTGCTTCGCCCCGTCTCATGTCCTCTTCCTGCACAGATTGTCAGTGATGGAAGGTTTTTAACGGTCTGAAGACAGCCTCTTTTTGTCTCATTCCTATATGACTTAGTGCAGACAAACCCGACCTACAGCATATTGCCATAATAATCAACACAGTTTGGTAGAGTGATTGCATAATTGTTCATACTATTTGCAGATCTTTGGATCTCAGTATTTAAATCCTGTTTTTGAGGAAACAGTTTTGACTATTGCATGTTCTGATTTAAGGAAAAAAAAAAAAAAGCTTTTGGGAAAGTATCATCTGGGTGTTTTAGAGATTTTGATATTTGCATTTTCAGATGTTTCCATTTGTAAATTGACTACCTAATTGCACTGGGCTCTTTTTAATTGGTATCTGATACAATACTGATTAAATGACCCTATTCTTTATTGTCCAATGCAATACTGGGTGGTTATTTACTGTATGAGGATTGAGCGCCTCTTTATGCAGTTTTATAGAAAGAAATGGAATCCTAGTTGGTTCTATTTTGTTCTGAACCAATGTTATTTAATGTCGAGGTGAACCTTTTTTTTTCACATGCTCTAAAAACGGTAGAACTCAAGTGATGGTGAAACTAATTAACTAATGTATATTTTATGTAGGAGTAGCCTCAGCTCTGATCTGATGCTGTGTAACCGACAGATCAGCATAGTAATCAGTTGTGTTTTCCAGGTTGACACTGAGCTGGTCCTGACACAACACAAGTTTTACCACAACAGCCGACTCTAGTATGTCCGAATCCGTGATAGAACTTGACTTTGATGAATCAGAAGCCTTGTGTTTTCTTTCTTTCTTTCTTTCTTTCTTTCTTTTTTTAACCCTTCAGTGATTGGCCCAGACAGCCCCACCCCCACCCCCTCCCCTACTCCCAAACCCCCCATGCCTTACAAGGAGGGGAGGAGGTGAGGTCTATTTGTCAGAGGAGAGCCAATGTGTCTGCAATAATAAGCCCTCCATTATTCCCTGTCATAAAGGGATGGGGGGGGGGTCATCCAGAGGAGGAGGTGTCTAAAGGCTCGACACACAGTCAGACTCTCTACATTGTATCGTTGCTGATTATTGTGTGATGACCAACCGTTGTCCTGAAGGATGTTTCCCTGTCAATTAAAAAATACAAGATTTTTTATTCCTGTCATATGTTGTCTGTTTTTATTCATTTATTTATTTAGATGACATCTATTATTCCTTCAGTATATATTTCTCATTTGACTTTTAACAAGGGGACAAATTTCAGTCAATGGCCAATCATAGACAGGAGCGAATAGGTAAGAAGAGATACAACATTACAGATAAACGGGAGAGGAGAATGGATTATGATTGTCGGAGGAATTATGATGAGGAATATGATTTTGTATACGCCATAACTTCCAAGTCAAACAACGAAGAAGCTGACAAGGTCAAAATGGACAAGAACTTGAACAAAACCACAAAACTTCACTTGCTCCTGCTTCCCTCCATCCACACATATGTTTCCGTGTGCTCATTTTTGAAAATGAACAGTTGGGAACAGCTCCCGTATTTCCAGCCAGGACAACGCTGATTAAAATGTCAAAAAAAGGTATGAGCAGCATTAACTGTTAGCTTCACTCGTGCTTTTGCTCCACCGTGTTAACACCGTTTCTCTGAACGTCTCCTCTTCATTGGCGTCTGGGTTGAGGAAGAGAATTCACTGAGGTTTATCTGCTTTTTTTTTCTTTTTTTTTTTATTCCACTGCTGGATTATGTTTGTCAAACCACTATTTTTAACTCTCAAAATGTTAACAAGCAAATGGCAAGAAAATCATTCGTTGCCTTAAGTTTTTCCGACCAGTATTGTATGCTCCCAACTGGCTTGATAAGGTTGAAAAACCTTTATCATGCTAAATCAGCACATAAACTAGTATGCACCAAACTGGTGTGATTTTCTGTAAGGATGTATCATAAGCACTAGATGGCAGTGGTGTTGTGGTAGATTGCCAAATAAATGTGTGAATTGATGAAAGCATTATACAGTCTAATGGAATCGTTTACACTGATACTGGAATTGGCTGTTTGGTTACAGCTTTTATAATCTTTTATAATTGTCCTCCTTCGTCTTACTTTGTTGAATGAGGTTTGCCATTTCACCAAAACACAAATGAGACCATTTCTTGATCAATTGTGGAAGAATGAAACATATATGACATTGAAATCAAACTGAGTGCCCTCCAAAAATGCAAGTATGTGAATATTTAATGTGCTGTCTTGTCGTGGAAAGAATTTCTATTAGAACGGGAAAGTCATACATTTACATTCTCAGTCTAAATTCTGCTTTTGCTGCAGTCTCAGCTCAGGACTGGGAATTCACTATCACAATACATTCATTCAATACAACGGAAGATGGCACTGTTTAACGTGATATGCACAAATATGATGGTAACCACCAGTGCTGTGCTCAGTTTGTGTGTGTGTATGCGTATGTGCGCTAGAGTGCATGCATCTTTGTTTGTGTGTGTGTGTCTTTGTTAGTGAAGCAATGTCACTTGTAATATGTTCCTGTGAGAAGTAAAAGGTCAGGATGACAGATCCCAGAAAAAAAACAAAAAGGCTGTCTCCTCCTTCCTTCCCTGACACAAGCAGCAGCTGCGAACAGCATTTCTTTTAAAATGCCACTATTTATTTAAGCCTTCGTCTGGTTATTACTGTTGCACATTCAATCCTAGTTTATTGTTCATTTGTAATAAAATCAGTTCTAGCCTTTGTGCACATTTCACACAGCACTGCCTTTCGATGTGGACAGCAGATAGATTCAGGCTTTCAATGCAGCTGTCTCGCTGTGTTTGAAATTAGTCAAAGCTACAGTCAAAGAGCGACTCTGCCTGTGTCCATTAAAGAGGCATCTCTCTTTTTGCCTTATGTTCTCTTTGAAGCCTGTTTGAAAAGGCAACATTGCAGATCGACTCTCCATATGTCTCTGCACTTATCTCCTCTTCAAACAAGTCAGTCACCTGTCAGCCAGTCAGGTTTTCCATCTTTATGGTGCCGTATAACAGCTTTTAATTGGATTGCCACATTCTGGTGTTCAGCAAAATGCTCCACAAGATATCACTCTTCAGAAAGTTTCCTCCTTCGGCACCTGCTTGGAGCGCACGTGAAGCCAATTTGTCAGGAGTTGATATGACGGCTTTTTCTGTTGGGACAGCAGCTAGCAGGACGTGCAAAAGACACTTTGCACCAAGAGGGTGAGCCTCAGCTGCAAAGTCTGATCAAAGTCTGAGGTCCTCTTGAAGGGTGAAGGAGAATAAAAATCCTTACATTGTAGAAAAAAACACACCTCTGAGGGGCCGGTTTTCCATTTAAATAATTTAAAACTGTCAATAGATATATAAAAAAAAAAAAAGTTGGGAGATAGATGACCTGATATGTTTGGTTAATGGAAAAATATTCCCTTCATATTCAAGCATCACAAGTGTGAGATTTAAAGAGATTTTGATTCCAGAAACAGAAATAATTATCTTTCTTTTTTTTTCCCGCTTACCTTGTAGATATGCAGCTGTCGATACTCCATTTGAGCAATTTTTAAGACTCGGGTAGTTTTGAATGAGGTCACATATCAGCAGACACAATTAATCATTTTTCAAAACACGGCAGTCATCAAAGCCATCAAACTACATCCTACAGGTGCTGAGGCTCCAGAAAGTCAGCAACAAGTCTCCAAAAAACAGTCCTTTTTTTTTTTTACAAAACTAACCTGATACCTTATTCAGCTACCACTGACACCCGAGAGGCAAATATGGTGGAACAACATGTTATAATGTGGCATGAAGACATTATACTAAGCGATCCCTTGTTGCAGAAAGTCATCTTTCAGCTCCAAGTGATGAGTTTGAGACTCACTTTTTCTCTCGCCTCCTCTGAAAGATTTTTGCCTGAAGGCTCCCTCGGGAAATCAAGGTTATGGTCACTACAATTGTTCCATTTTCGTTATGATTATTTGAATATGCCCCCTTCATCCATGCAGATCCAAAACAAAGCAGTGGGGAAGCATCCTAAATTGGTGCATTACTATGCATGTACTGTAAATGTACCATGTCCTGCAACATAACCATTGTTCTCTCCTTTTGATGTGCCCACAGTTTCACCTTTATGCAGTATACGTTTTTAGATTTCACTCCATACCAGTCTGTTGTAAGTAGGCTGACTGCTCTGTAGTAGTGCACGGCCTAAATCATTTATGCCTGGCACAACGTGAACAAGTGGGTGCTGTGAAATGCTGAGTACTGGGTGCAAAGAAATACATCTGCTGGAAATGGAAAAAGCAGGAACATGATAATGATGATGATGCTGTTCCCAGGGATGCCACAGGTGGTGGAAGATCTGCTGGTGGAGACACAGCTACGGGTTTAGTTTGTAGGCTTAATTTACATCACATTTATTTATTTGGCAAAAGCTTTAATCCAAAGGGACTCACAAGCGAGGGGCATCCGTACAGCTTCAGTGCAGCTGTAACCTTGATTTAACTACCTTACCAAGCCAGTCCAGTGATGCTAAATTTTAACAGAGCTCCTGTGGGAACCTTGTGATCTGTGCTTGTGGTGCAGCTGACATTCACCAGGGTCAGCTGGACGTAGAGCTTGTCGTCAGGTCGTCTGGCTTGTCACGAGGGTCAGTGAACATAACTGTCTGTGTCCTCAGGGGCAGACGATATAACTCATATGTTCTGCTTCATCAGGCTTTCAGTGCCCTCCAGGCCTAGGCTTAATGCAGCTGCTGCTCCAAGTTAATGCAGGTATGGTCCTCAACTTTACCTCATTAAGTTTTCATCAAGTTCCATTGCCTTCCTCCTTTTGTCTTTTATTATTGCTATATGAATATCAACAGCACCAACACCAGGAAAGTAACACCGGACACCTATAATATTATGTGTATCTTTGCTGTACCTGTGTATCCTGTGACTCTTAAAGCAAGCAAAAAAACTTCTCCACTACCCGATGAAGCAAAAAGATAAGTTGGGCGTTCAAAAGCCCCTTTTTTGAAGGAGAAACACAACGCAAATACTGACTTAGCCGCAAGAGCAATCTCCACATTCAGTGGTCAAAGATTTAAGTATGAAAAAGGTCAAGAATCGTGCTATTTCATGATGAAACCAGTGGCGCAGCAATAACAGTGTATGAAGCCACGCTGCTGAGGGAAGTGGAATCATTTCTGATCTCATCGTATCATTCCATTGGTAGCTAATGAGGCTTATAGGTACTTAGTCTGGAAGTGCTCAGAGGAAGGTGTGGGCTGATGCCGAAAAACCCTGACATCATTTTCGATTGAATGCCACACAAAATAAGAATAAGAGTGGTTGTTTCACTTCAGTGACCGCACTGCAACAAGGCTTCAAATGAGCTCCGAAAAGCTTCTCCTGATGGCTTTCAGACTCATTTCTAATTTACTGTATGTCATTTAGTTTTATGGTTGTTTGTTTGTTTGTTTTTTTTTTTAAACCAAAAGTATCAGTCAGCCTCCATCCTTTTAATTTAATCAGACATGCAAAAGACAAGTTGTGCCTTATTTTCATTGAGTGTCTCTCTTCATGTAAATACACATTCCTATGTATGAGTCTCTGTCTTCCCATGTGTCATGCTTTAAATTATACCACCATATTATGGTCACTATATTTGTTTGTTGGCAAGTTTCCTTATTGGAATACTGCATCTGGAAAACCACAGGAAGTGGGTGAATCATATTTAATAAAAACAGATGAGGAAATATGTAGGAGACAAATTGGCCTCCATATGTTATGTTGTGGTGATGTGTATGCGTGTTTGGGGGTACTGGAGACTGGAGCATCTGTTTCCCTATCTGTCAGTCTCATATTTTGGGTTGGATTATCTGTGTGTGTGTGTGTGTGTGTATCCCACACCCCTTGCAGCCACTTAGTCTCCCAGACAGCTGTTTGGTGACCTGGTAACACCCCTCCTCCCTCTTTTTCCCTCCCACAGCATGTTATACACACACACACATACAGCAGCAAATGTCTGCCACCACTGGTATCCCCAAGCCACCAGACACGCATGTATACACACACACACACACACAAACAATCAGATGCAGACACCTTCTGTCCCATTCAGCCACGGCTGTAATCATCCAGGTTTGTCCATTCATAGCTGGAGTTGGAACAGAACATTTTTCCATTGCACAAGCCTTCTTTGATTTTTGATGATCAATGCTGGAAAGAGAACACGTTTTTCTGATGGTGCATGAAGACCCCTGTTATGAAAGGAACCTTGCATGAGGACACCACGCAGGGCCAACTGCTGCACGGAGGGCTGGGGATTTGCCAGTCAACTCAAATAACTCAGCCACATACAGCCCAAATGAAACAGGCTGAAATGCAGACAGCTCTGGGGGTTTATGTGTGGTGTGAGCAAAGGAGGGGCGTTATAACTTATGAAGTGATTGTGAAACCACCGTGCAGAGGGAGAGTCACAGCTTATTTGTTGTGTCCGGACAGTCTGTGTTTCAGTGGACGTCGTACAATCACCGGCATCCACCGTGATAGCCACCGTGGCAGTTCCAGGACCTCTACCGGTGCAACCAGAGAAGACTTTTTGGACATTTCAATTTGGTTCCTTTGGCATGAAATCACCAAATGCCTGAAATGTTCTACAGTTGGGAAAAGTCACTACGCCATTCATCCATTCAGAGATTATTTGGGTTTCTCTGGAGTTCTTCAGTCTTAAAGCTGCAGATTTTGGCCAAACTTGTGATAATGCTAATTTTACGATCCTTTCTGCAGGAAGAATCCAAGTTTTATCAGCATTGATTAGAAAAACACACTTAGGTTAGGTACCACACTCCAGTAAGAATGTGCCATGCCCCTACTGCTAACTATGACATTCATGCACAAGAAAGTACGGCCAAACTGTCTGGAAAGTATCCAATAAGAAGGCACTGGGGTGCTGTCTGACATTGTCCTTCTGGCTTCAGTGGACCATCATTGCTGATTTGTGCAGGACCAGTTTTTAGAAAGCTGAGAACACACCTTCACATCCGGTACACACACCAATCAGCATGTGCAGCTCCAACTACAGTGGACTTTACAGGAAATGTATGGTTTGCTTTTCCTGATCTGTTCTCTCTGCAGCCGTGACCTGGACAAGCAGCTTCGGAACGGATGCAAAGATAAGTAGAGGTACTCTGATTATCCCACCATAAATATTCTATTCCTCACCTTAGTCTAACCTGTAACTCTCCATAATACCGCAATTCCAGTTTCTGTCCTTATCGATGTAAATCTGGTCCTAGATTTTGATGCCTTGTGTACGCTTCTATCTGTCACTCTCCCTTTTATCTCACGAGCTAGAAAAGCCATTAATATTATCTTTAAAGAAGGTAGAGCATGCTGAATTTTCAAGCAGCAAAGTGCATGCAAACAAATTACCCTTAAACCTTTTTTTTTTTTACTTTATTATGTCTGTGTAAATAGTAAGAATCAACAAAATTGGCCGCATGGGGAATGAATCATTTTGGCGCACACTGAAGTTTGTTTTCCATGAGATCACAGTAGACTGCTGATTTGACTGGGAAGCTTAACAGAAGCGGTGTAAGTCTGCAGTTTATCAACTAACGGGCGAAAATTCGAAAAACCGGTCAAATGTAGGCTGTTGCAATTCAGTTTATGTGTCAAAGCAATACTTTATGTGTTAAATCAATATTGAAAAACAAAATTACAATGTAGATTGTCTGATCAGACAGAATAAAAAGCATTGTGGGAAGGCTGTACAGTATGGAGTAGGAGGCCTACACCCCAAAGACACCACATCGCAGAGAACCATAACATATAAATTCAGAAAAATAGCGTTATGTTGCTGCAGGAAATGGGAGAAAGACTTCACGGTCTGTCTCTGCATCTTATTCACGCACTTCTCTCTTATAGATATTAGTATGCTGCATTCCTGCTGTGCATCGTAGTACGCTATGGTGCATTTTATGTCATTGCAGTGTTATCAAATCCTCCTAAAGGAATGCGAATGACCTAAGATATTCAGATTATTTGATCTTAAGGCACTTCAGTCTATCTCACTGATGGTGTCACAGTAATATTCCTGTAGGGAGATGAAGTGATATGTTTGTCGTTCCTTATAATGAGTCTATAGTGACTTGACGGGGCTTCATGACGTTTCTAATGCCAAATTTTACTTTCTGTGACATTTCTATCAAATCCTTGCTCCTTACAGGTTTGCTTTATTTATTTATTGCTCTATATATCCAAGGTTTACTGGAGCTCTCATTAGCTGAGTAACAGGCTTAGTTGTTGATCAAAAATTGTTTGTTTACTGTATTTGAATTCAGCCGTATCAGTGTGGTGTCTCATCATGCCACGAGATATCCTAAAATAGTACAATTCTTAAGCTGCAGATGTGCAAATAGCATCAAATAGCAGATCCGCACAGTGGAGAAGAATCACTGACCAGAATCCAAACACATCAGACGCACGCACACGCACTCACACACAGTCACACTCCAATTGTTTGATAGTCGTTTGCTCAGTCAGGTGTGAATTGTGACTATATACCCGTTTGTGAAGTCCGTATTACTGCATGTAACACCCTCCCCCCTTTCTCTCTCTTCGATGCTCTGCTCTCTCCTCCTCATTCCTCTCATCAGACAGAAAGAGAGAGTGGAGACTGTACAGCAGGGAGACGTGGAAATTCAGTCAACAGCTCCCAAGACATTGGGAGGTAGAGATCCACTGTGGCTGAGCCCAGTAGATGCTATGCATAACAGACAGACAGACAGACAGAAGGACAGATAGAGCGATAAACAGACTTCACATTAAAGCTACCAGGTTGCACTCACTGTATGTTTTCTGTATGCTATGTTTGTATTTCCCGTGGCATCTTATCTCCTCCCGCCCTTGCTCTCACTGTGTCTCTCTCTCACTGCCTTTGCCCCCACTTCTCTCTCAACCCAACCAGTCGAGGCAGATGGCTGCCCCCGCCCCCCGAGCCTGGTTCTGCCTGAGGTTTCTGCCCCTTAAAGGAAATATTTCCTTGCCACTGTTGCCAAGTGTTTGCTCTTGGAGGGAAATGCTGGGTCTCTTTAACAACTCCATAAAGAGTTTGGTCTAGACCTGCTCTCTGTGTAAAGTGCCTTGATGTAACTTTGCTAGGATTTGGTGCTATACAAATAGATTTGATTTGGTTTGATAGATAGATAGATGGATAGATAGAAGAATCTGACCTTCTCTGATGGGGAAGTTGAGTGGAAGTGGCACCTGGCATTTGGCTTGGCATTTTCTTGTAAAACCCCATCACAACAGCCAAGGTGGGACTAACAATAGCTAACTAACATAGAACAAACCCATAATGGAGAATTGTCTAAATTTTTTCCCCCCAAGACAAACGTGTGCTTTGTCCTCCCATGTATGCTATTGCTTTATCCTCATGAACTTTATGATGTGGCCAGTGTTCAATATGGCAGTATGACGTGTAATGTTAGCCGCACAGTCTAACATCATCTCAGCCTGCCAGCTTCAATGCACCCAAAGCACGAACTGGATTGATGTAGGTGTATTTCCGGTTGTGTCCTGGGACACAGAAAGGAGAGGGAACTGTTCCCTTTAAAGAGGAACTAAAGGTGCGCCTCTGTTTCCAGGTGTCCAGATTGCACCGCTGCGCCACCTGCGAAAACTTTCCCAACTGAACAGGAGTTGAAAGAACACGATGAGCTGACGCGTTTCCAGGCAGCAACGCAGAAAACTTTCAGGTAAATACCAAGTGTCCTGCCGCAGATGACGGGGGGACTAAGACAAATTGTTAATTGTCACTTTAACAATAACTAATTCACCGCAGGGCGCAGTGACACTCGGAATTCATTAGTCGCCACACCCCGTTTAAAAAAATCAGTTAATGTTAGAGGCGGTTTTTATTTTTGCAGACTAATTGATCAGCAATCACAGCTTGTCTGGTGTGTGTGTGTGTTGGATATTTGGACGTATGGTAACGTTGGGAGGCGAAGGTGGAGCAACTGACTTTCATGTTTCCATTTCTTTTGAATACTGTATTTCCCTTTGCACCACTAGTTGGTGTATATTCTTCTTCTCCTTTGCCCACATAAAGCCTTCTCTGCTCTGTTGTGCTCCAGTTTTCCGGATGGATTGACTGTATGAATACCCCAAAAGGCATGAATGGAGAGAGGCAGCTGTTGCCAGAGAGAAGCTTATTCCTGACCAAAAAAAAAAGTGAATGGAGATGGTGAAATTTCCCGAGGAGGAGAGTGAAATTGTTCCCTGAATCATTCTGTGATTTAGCTCAACTCTGCCTGTATTAGTGTGAGCTGCTTTCTGGAGGAGCTTTAGCGCAGAGAGAGAGAGAGAGAGAGAGAGAGAGAGAGAGCTCGACAGACAGACGGACCGACAGTCAGTCTATGTATCCAGCTGCCTCTGCAGAAGCGCGCAGGCATACACATAGACAAAACGTCAAATCACACGCACGCGTGCACATTCAGCATACGAACACACACACACATGCACGACGAAGGAGAGAAAGAGAGAGAGGGAGAGAGAGACAGAGACGTTGGGAGCGGGTCCCATGCAAGCTCTGCAGGCTGGCGGAGCCTCTGCTGTAGTAGTCAATGTGCGTGTGCGCCAATGTGTGCGTCCGGCGGCAGCTCGCCTGCCTCTTCCCTCCTCTGCGCTCCTCTCCTCACACCGGGACAGGAATAACCGGATACCGGGAGCTCTGATCACACAGAGGCTGGGTCGGTTGAGCACCCCCCCCCCCTCCTTCCGCCCCCCAACTCCAAAAAGAAAACGATGCTGTGCGGGGCCAGCACGTATTGCAGTGGAGAATCCGCGGTAGGCGCACACACAATGAAGATTGGATTACAACAACAGTGATTTTTTTTTTTAAACCTTTTTTTTTATTATTATTATTCTCAGCTGCGCGCCCGAGAAGTCCTGAAACGGTGAGGGGGGATTTCATTCAGTATTTTTTTTTTTTTTTTTTTTTTTTTGACACGGTGGGAATAATTCATTGCCAGAGATTTTCCTCCTGTTGTGCGGTGTTTGTGAGAGTGATCACCATCAGAGGCTTGCATGGTTTCTCAGAGGAGAGAGGGGACTGTTGCAATGTCATCTCACACTACTGTTTTGGAGCTCTGTGGAAGGGAGATGCTGTAAGTACTTTGCCGTGTCTGCTGTTATTGTTTTGCTTTTTTTTTTTTATTTTAGACTTTTTAATTTTTTGGTTGGGATGATCGTGCACAGTCTCTGCCCCCCACCCGCCTCTCCTCCTCCCCCTCCTCACCACCCACCACCCGCCCCATCCCCCCATTTCTCCTTATTAGCCGTGCGGGCTTTTACCCACAGGCGTCTCTTTATCCAAAGTGCGGCACCCTCACCACAGAGAGCACAGCTGGCCCCCCGAAAACACACTCAACTGGGATTTAAACGGCAGGAAGGCTGGCATCTATGAGAGGGAAACAAACAATCAAGCAAACAAACAGAGACCGAATTCTCCTCTCTGGGATCTTACGTCTAATGTTAGAATTTCCTCTGAATTCATCAGGCTGGCGCAGTGAGCTGGAGCGCAGGCTGCCTCAAAGCGCATCTGCACCGGTCTGAGCAGAGCAGGGCAACCCTAACACGTGTATTCCTTTAATATCCCTTTAATATAAATCCACATTCATGCGTAAACTGGCTGTGCAGGTGAGAGACGCAGAGATGTGCCACTTTGGTTGTTGAGCGCATGCACCTAGCATCTCTCACTTAACATACAGTATGACCACAAACACTTAAACCCCCCCCCCCCCCCCCGCCCCAAAAATATGCGATTACTGCACAGCAATAAGTAATGGAGCCGCTTACTGGTGGTTATCCAAAGGTTGGACAACACGTTGCAGGGTTTCAGTCTCACCAGCGGTTGGCACAACTTCCAGCTACTCTCCATCCCAAACCAGGACGGACAAGCAGCACGACAACTGGAAGATCAACAGTTAGTAGCCCATCCTAGCGCATTCTTTCTTTTTTTCTGTTGCAGTTCTATTTATTTATTTGTTTTTGGACCAAATATTGTGTCTGTCTTCTTTGGAAACGCGACAGAAAGTGAACACGGGTATTGCCTTAAATAATCTGTGTGTGCGTGGAGCGTCTTGGCCACGGAAGGAGGAGACAGTTCCGTGTCGGACCAGTAGGGGTCACACTTGTATCGCGTTGGCTTCATTGAACCTAATGGAGAATAAATATAGACCCCCCACGCCCCCCAACCCCACCCCCTTGTTCTCCGACTCAGTCACGTTGTTAAAGCGCAGTCGTCCTATCACAGGGAAGCTCGCTCTCTCTCCCTCTCTCTCTCTCTCTCTCTCTCTCTCTCACTCTGAAGGCATCAGCCTCAGCCCATGGAAGGGTAATCCATATTTTTATGACAGCAAAAGGAAATAATATATTAACCCACTACCTCCTCTAATGTAGATAAAGGCCCCTGCCTCTATACTTTCACTGCTTTGACCGCTCAGTCTGTGCATGAGTACGTTCATGTTTATTGAGGCCAAAGAGTTTTTCTTAAATATTTTTGAATACATTATTGCTAATCATGCATCTGGAGCGCGGAAGACAGCAAGTGAGAGACTGAAAGAGAGGGTGAAACGAGGGTGTGATTGATTTTTGATAACTGCGTTATTTACATATAGATGAAGCTGACCACAGCCCTGAAGTTGTCCAGTCAGAAAATGCTCCTAGCAAACGCAAAGCGGTTAAAATCTCAGTTGCCACGAAGCAAAGAATAGAATGCTTCTGCAAAGCAGCACCACCGACGTATTTCATGTTCATTGGTGTCGTTTGTGGCAGAATAAAACCTGTCATCACCTTCAGAGAGAGTCCTTTCGTGCTGGGTGAAGACAGGAGAAAGTGCAGGCCTAAAGGAGTTTTTTTTTTTTAAACCAAATTATGTGTCTTAAAGTGTGAATAAGTTCCCCATGCCCTTAAAGAAAATTAAAGAAAAGTGAAATTCAGAAGTGAGAATGCTGGACCGGGCCTGCTGCAGAAAGAAACCGATACAATTAGGACAAAAAGATCTGAAAATAAAAGAGTGAGGAGACACACACAGTGTAATCTTCCAATACAGCACAGAGGTATAGGTGTGTGGGGCATCAGGTGCAGATCGAGAGGGAGCTCCGTTCACATCCAATATATAAGAGAATACTAGTGAGCTCCCTCTTTCTTTTTCTCGCTCTCTCTAGCTCTCTCTCTCTCTCTCTCACACACACACACACAGTTGGTTTGTAGGGACCTAAAGAGGTATGTGCAGTGGGCAGACAACATGTTGAAGCCTGAGTGGTAACAGACGATTACTTCCACTGGGCTTCTCATGGGCGCTCATGCACACGTCAGGGCACACGGAGCAGATGGCTGGGGCCTGAGAGACAGAATGAGTGAGGGAATGGCGAGGGAGGAAATGGATGGAGGAATGAGGTGACAAAGGAGAAGAATGTCAGAGGAGATGGGGAGTGGTTTTTGATGGGTTAACCCAATCAATAGAGGCAGATATAGCCATACCTTTACAGCCAGACCGTCTCAGTCAAGCCTGGTAAAGTCCACACTGCTGTAGTCAGCCCAAGCCAAAATCTTCCCCTGATGACATCATGAGGGTTATTTTCTCATCCAGTGATAAACTCCTTATGAACCGCTGAGAATATGCGACTATTTTGGCTTGCTGTGTTTTACCCTCAATGACCCGCAGCCTGATTTTTGCTGTGTGAAATCTGCGGAATGACCCTTTGATTAATGCACCCACTTTGCTGTGGTGCTTCAGAAATGTATTTAGATTAGCTGTGTCACAAAGCAGTGTAGGTGGTACTGGGACATTTTGTCCTGGGACAAATGTTGAGCTTCTGTAGGTGGTGTGCTTCTCTTTATCTGTTCAGCCAAGTCGTCTCTGCTCACGCTTAACATCATTTCGTTTACTGGCATTGCACGGCAAACCAAAGCTGCTGCTGGTAGATGGGAAATGTGTCACTGCCTGCACAGCAGGGGAGTGTCCTGGGAAAGACCTACTGAACAAGCAGGTGCTGAGATTAGAAGACCTAACCCTTAAAAGACACAAAAACTCTTTCATCTTAAAATTCTTTATCTATAGTCCTTTCATCAATCAGAATTGGCAACATATCCGGACACTGTCCTAACAAATCCTGATGTTGGTAAGCGTAATTGGCACACAATTTTTTTGGGAGAGTAGACAGGGATGAAAGGAGACAGAACCCAAAGAATGAAATCAGCTTCAAGAACAAGGAATAAGCGGAGAGGATGATGGAAAATGTTTTGGGATAGATGAACACATGGGGAAACAAAGACGAGTTATTCTTTTTTCAAAATAGTATTCAGGTTTCAACGTGTTGAGTTATGCGCGTGGATGGCAGAAAAGTCTTTCGCAGCTGTATCAGGTAACAATGTAGCATGTCCCAAATACAAACAGCCACAACTTTACTACGGTTGACAGAAAATCTAGTCGTTAGCTTAAGCACTGTAAGCAAAGAACTGCAGCATGTCTGTGGCCACAGATGGGAGTCACGCAGAACTCTGAAAGGTTTTTTTAACACTCAGAAGCTCTTTGCTGGTTCCTTGTGACTGTAACTGCTTATCAGGCGTAAAGCTTATCTTCTCTGGAATCATTTATTGTCCCTTTTTCTCATAAGGAACTGCTTAAAAGTCAGGATTGTGTCTTTAAAACACTGCACCAACTTACAAAAATGCTAAATGCTACTTTATGAACTCAAAATCTAAAATATTCTCTCGGCTGTATTGTTGCTGTGTTTCCATCAATATTGCTTTCAGATCCTGTCCTCTACATTTACAGGACAGTAGGGAATTAAAGCGAATGGCACATTTTGCACACAGGAGTGAATTTGGCTGAAGGTGAAAGAAAGATAGTGGGATGAAAGCTGTAAGGTAAAAAGGAAGGATGGACGGACAAGTGAACAGATGAGTGGGCCACGAATGAATGCAGTGAAATAGGAGGAGCCAGTGTGAGAGGGAAAAAACATACAATATTAGGGGTCTTTTACACACCAGAAAGTGTTTATACACACACACACACACACACACTCTCTGGGCCATGACATAGTAAAACACACACTTATCATCCTTGGTATCAAACTGACTTTGTAAATAAATCATATGCATAGAATGTGCGCACTATGTGAATCAAATTTTAATGCCATTTAGGAGGATTGAATGCCATGGCAGCAGTAAATGCAATCATATTAATCATCATGTAAAGATAATGTCGCTGAATTATTGATGCATGTGAAACCTAGTTGTATGTGGACCAGAAATGTTGGCTTTGTGGGACTGAAGCCTCACGGGAATTGTGGTAATGGTATAGAGATTTTACTGCTTGCAACCGTGTGCGCAACGTGTGTTTGTGGTTTTCTGAGTAGGAAGGTATAGAAAAAGATTAAAAACAATTGAACCAATATTTCATTTCATGCTGGTCACTGAGATGGTGACTGATTTTAGAATAAGACGTGCAAAGGCAACTTTTATTTGATGCTTTGGTCGGGAAATGTGTGTGTTTGTGTGTGTATGTGAGATTGATAGCCAATAGTATGGATGTGCCTGCCAAACATCATTTACTGTTGTGGTGCCAGGAAACAGTAGCCTTTGTGTGACGACAACCTGTCCCAATCCTATTTGGCTAGGAGATGCTCTACCCTATCTCCCTCTCCCTGTGCTTCCTCCTCCTTCCTTTCACCAGTATTACTTCTCTTACAGTCGCAGTTTTTTTTTTTCTCCTCTGTGCATTTTTTTCTTATATCCTTCCCTCTCTTGAAATCCCCCAGTGATGCTGCAGAGTTGAGACAAGGAAAGGGGTGGGGGGTGGGGGGGCAACATTCAGATTTTCACACCATCCATTGGAACTGAAAGATGCTCTTTACAGCGGTGGACTTGGCTGTTACTATAAATACCTTTGTAAGCAAATGTGGTACCAGTGTGACCCTGGTTTGGTTTGTGGGTCATTACTGCACTACCTATCATGATTAGCATTTGTGTGGTTTCTCCCAGAAAGTTTTTTTGTTTTTAGGAGAATACCCAATGTCCTAAAATAGCTTAGGAGCTTTTTGCTTTTGTCGGTTTGAAGATGGTTTCCATGAAAACTGAGGTTTGCAGCCTATACAAAGGTTCCCCTGAGTGCCTCTGTGTAAGGTCAGTGTGTGTTTGTGCAGATCACATGTAGGGATGCATGTTCCAGTGACGTTCATCTTTAACGTCTCGGCCTGGGTTTTCTTGAAACTTCCACTGAAAAGTGACTGGTCCCAGTATTACTGAGATATTAATAAGATTTCAGACATAAAGTGATAATAGCAGCCGCTGCATTGGTCCAAAGATTATGACCAGCAGCCTTGGGTTGAATCTGCCTTCACAGGGACACTCTGTCCTGCTCAAGTATTCTTGGACAAAATCTTGAATGGGAACACTCATCATGGGCGTGCCACTGTAACAAATAAATAATTTGTTGGTTCAAGACCAGATTTATTTGCATCGATCAAAATGTGTGCAGTGTCTGCTGAGTGTTTAGTGAGTGAGGCTGCACTTTGTAAGAGATGTTCAGGAAGCTGTTCATTGATCATCATTGCAGAAAAAAGTTGTGGTTAAGGCTGTGCTAAAAATTGTAAGGGGGGGGGGGGGGGATTTCACCTCCTGTGAAACAGTAAGTATTAATAGACTATTTCTCTTAAAACAAAAAGTACCTCGAGTAGTCATCCCACTGAGAAATAGATATCAGCCCCATGGAATGATATTATTTCACAAGCTGTCAGGGAAAGCCATCATCTAATCCTTGAGCTTAATGGGAAAAGGAAGACGTTGACCTCTCCACAGAGACAATAGAAAGTGCTCTCTCTGTGTGAAAAGACTGAGATTTGGATGATTCGTCCTCAGGTCTGCTCTAACATGTTTATGCACAGTTAAGTTCACAACAGAGACTTCCACAAGACTATCAATTTCATTACAGAATCACAAGGTATGACAAATCCTTGCCTACAGAAAACAGCCTAAAACCAACCATCGTATTCACAAATAAATATTTCAGCTACAGCGTTCTCACGCTCTGCTTCAGAGAGGCAAGATTTGGAAAATAATGGAAATCTTGACAACCAAAAAACAAGTATTTAATTGTTTAGCCACATGTGACGTCCTGCTGTGTTCTTTTGTCGATGATGTTAATGCATTTTAACGCTTCGCAAATGAGGCAAGTTTCTTATGATCTCATGATCTCTGGGTTTAAATCTGCACTGCCTCCAACAGTGGCGTGATGAATGACATCTCCTGGGAATCAATCATGAGCCAATGGGCTACACTGACGCAAAAACACGCAGCCCCGTCACTGAATCCATAAATCTTCAACAGCGCACATGGACACATTATGTGGCCATGCTTTTCTGATTTTGCTCATGCTGTACTGTTCAGCACACCTGCTCTGTGATACACATGATCATAAACTCCTGCACACACACACATCCACACTCACTCAATGTTTCATGGTGTCTGAGTCTGGGCGTTCAGGCCAGTGAGTGTTATCCCGTGGGGAGAAGGGTGCTTTGGTGACTGCGAGGTGATGTCACTTTGCTCCTCCGTTCGTCTGGCGCGGTCACCCTCTTACCTGGCTGTCACTCACCCCGACTTTCACACTCTACCACATTTATGTACATGTACATTCTCAAATGCACACACAGATACACACACACCCAACACAAAATTCAAGGAACAAAATGTTTCTCTCAACTGAGAAAGCCCGTCCGGCTCTCTCTCTCACAACCTTCTGCCTCCCTGTCCGAGGCCTGCAGTGCCACTTCAAAAAACGCAACAGAACACTATCTGGCATACCAAGCTATTTATAGCACTGTTGTTTATATTAGTCTGTTCTTCTAAGCCTTTATATAATTTGTCTCTTACTTACCTCTAGGGATACTAACTGAACTCTGAGAGTTTGGCAGCTGTCACCACTCTCTGCATTGAATCAGTTATGAACACATCTAATAAATACAGGTGAAGAAATGCTCAAACCTGAATAAACATAATGGGACAGCATCAGCATCATTTCTTTTTCATTTATTTTATTTATTTATTTTTTTAATTCCCAAGTGTACTGTTACTAAAAATAATTCCCCAGAGTCCCACTTAAAGAAAACAAAACAAAAACAGTTCTTCCCATACAACTCCAAAATCATTGTGCTTGCAATATGGTGTCACTTCCACTAGGTACTTTATAAGGTCTTGTAGTTTTTGCACTTTTGATTTATTCAGCTACTTTGGAATCTGTGAAGGTAGAGAGGGAACATGATCTTTGGACATTAACCAACATTTGAAATGCTGGTTAATTATGAAGAGGGCTAAGAGTCAGTTGCTCTGTGATGCTGCATGCAGCCATTGCGGTGCTTTGAACTAAATGCCAGCATTAGCATCTTACCATGCTCAGAATCGACAATACTAAAATGTTGTCGCTGAGAATGTTTGCCGCCTTAGGTTGGTTTATACCAACACTTTGTGACGATGATGAACAAACCATGAAACATTTTGTAGCTCGTCAGGGGATCCTGAGAGGCGAATTAATTTGACATTTCATTCAAAACCAATAAATGTGACCTTATGGTGACTTTAAAGTTAAAGTCAACCAGGAGAATCACAAGGGAGCCATGAAGGATTGACGATTATACTGTATAACTGTCTGCCCGTCTCCTCTGAATAGTACAGTTTGCTTCTGAAACAACAAGTAGATACTTAGTAGTTATCTTTTCTCTATTGAGCCTCCACAACTTACTCTCAAAGCCATCTCCCTCCCCACAAGGTTTATGTGTTTAATAACATTGCTGAAAAGACATGAAAAAGAATAGATGCGACTTAAAGGTGTGGTCTTGTATTAACGATTTGTCTCCTCTGTCTTTCTCTCTCTGGCATCATCTTCCCATTGTTCTCTCCCTTCTTCTTCATCTGTTCCCCCCCCTCCCCACCACCCCATCCTCTCTCTATGCAGGGGATGAAGTGGTTCAGCAGTATGGCCCTCAGCAGCAAAAGGAGTAAGAGGAGGAGTAGAAGGAGCAGCAGGGGTGGTAATGGTGTTCTGCTCACCTTTGTCCTCCTGGTCGTGGTGACTCTCATTACGGACCCCGCAGCTGCTCAAAAGCAGCGAACTGGTGGTGCTTCGGAAAAAGTGCCGGTTCTAAACATTGCGGTGATCCTGGGACGCACACGTTACATCTCAGATCGGGACATCCGGGCACTGTGGAGCAAGGAGGATCCCATCGACGTCAACGTGGTCACACTGCTGGTCAATGAGACAGATCCAAAAAGCATCATCACTCACATGTGTGACCTGATGTCTGGGACTAAGATCCACGGCGTGGTGTTTGGAGATGGCACCGACCAGGAGGCCGTTGCCCAGATTTTGGATTTTATTTCCTCACAGACGCTTATACCTATCCTTGGCATCCATGGAGGGTCGTCCATGATCATGGCTAATAAGGTATGGAGGAGTGGATGTGGAATCAAATGTGGATGGATGAGGCAGAAATGTTGGTTACTGATGTGTGCATGAAGTTGTACACAGAATTGATGAATGCATTAATAGAGTTACAGTTGTTGGTGGATACAACTTTGCAGAACTAACACCATCCTGCACACACTCGCTTGTCAGTTCACGCAGACTGACTGTCGACACACTTTAAAATGGTAGTGAGACCTGAATGTACAGTAATCATGCCTGCTTGTTGCACCTTACTGATATCAGTGCAAGTGGTGTCTGTGGAGAGAAAACACAGAAAGGAGAAAGAGATGATGTGGCGAAAGTAGAGGTGGGGGGGGCATGAGGTAAGTATCTGCAGAGAAGTGTTGGAGGAATAAGAGGAAGGGAAGAAGGAGTGATGAGTAAAGAGGGAAGGGTGAGGAGAGAGGAGAAAACGTTACGAGTGGGTGTTTTTAGTTGTCAATGACTATGACCGGCTGATGCAGTGAGCTGTAATCCAGGAAGTCTCCATTCATTGTGCAGGCTTCCCTCAGACAAGGAGTCCGGATCTGTTTTCACATTTGAACAGGGCACGTCTCTCGCCTGCCAGTCACTTTGAGCTGTGAATAGGAACAGATAAGCTGCGTGATAGTGGAGATCCATCTCAGGTGCTAATAGATGCTTAGCTCCTGGGTTTCATCAGATTCACAAAGGGGCAGTTTTTCTCTCTGTCATTTACCCAGTAGATCAAAGAAGGCCAGATCAGCCTTAAAGATGCTACATATAGCTTCTGGAACCATCAATGAGCCATCGTCAGGTAATCTATGACACCTCACCTTAGTGTAAATATTGTGAATAAACGAGACTATAGTTGAAACAAAATGCGATCTCCTTTGTCTAGGTAGTAGATTATTTCCAAAGTAATGCCACACTTTTTATAAACCCTGTGGCTTCCTTTCTCCAAACTACTGCCCCTACTATGTGTTTGTCTTTTCCTGAGGATTTATTTCTCTATAAACCTCTCTCCCTCTGCAAGAATTACCATTGCTGCAGTTGCACTGCAGGAATAGTATCCTGCCACAAAGCAATATCACTCTGAAGTGGTCCAACAGATTTCTCACCAAATCCAACCCTGTGGCCTTGAATAAAACTTGCAGTGTTTGGGGTGGGGGGGGGGGGGTCAATGTAGAACCTATCAGCGATTATCCCGTTTGCTCACAGAAAATATATGCATGTCTTGAAGTCGCCGCAGAAATGGTTCATTGATGCTTTAATGCTATACGCAGCACTTAAGAAAAAAAAAAAGGGGGGAAAGCAGGGAAGGGGAGAAAGGGATAAGTGTGCACTAAAGGAGGTGAGTGTTGGAAAAGATGATGTGTAGAGAGGAAAGGAGCGGTAGGGATAATCCCTTAGTTTGACCAGAGGTGAAGGAATTACAGAATGTCCTGATTGACACCTGCCACAAAGCACATATTTGAGCAGGGCATCTACACACACACACACACACACACACACCCGTTACACATCACTTGCATAATGTATTCCCCAGCCCCCCTAATGTTAAACATCACAGCTGAACGCCTAACTATGTCCCATTCTGAGTAAAACCCTAAAACCATTTTAACCAATCTTAACTGAAATCCTTTAGTGTAGTAGGCTCACAGTTTCTGTGTTTACACACACACATATACACACACACACACACGCACTATATCCTCTTTCAGTGAGTGGCATTGAAACAGTAGCAATTCAGCTCCTTGACAGCAGGAGTGTTTCCTCTGTAGGCACAGATGAGGAGAAAATAATCCACTTAAAAAAGCTCGACCTACCACTTTGTGTCGTCTTTGTTTTGTCTCTCACGTTTTACTGCTGACTTCACATCTTATCTGTCTTTCCCTGCTGGATTAAAATCCACACCCTAAAGCACATGAGCATCTTTCTCTTGCTGTTCTCACACAGAACTCCACACAGTTCCCTCCTCAGGCTGTGGACACGATGTCAAACCTGTTGGGCTTGCACTATATTTTAAGTAATTTTCACCACCTGTGCCTCATTTCACTGTTTTCCAAAAGTGGACAGGAGATACAAGGTTTTTATCTGAGAGTGCTCGTTATGCTGGGCATCTGAAGAAGCACGAGAGGATTGTCATGTTTTTTTACACCATTTGCAAATTTTTATATGTTCAAAAAGAGGAAATTCGAATGAGCGTGTTGGTCATATTTGTTGAATTATGTGCCAATTTCGAGTTCTTTCTGTAAATTCTCCCTCTCCGACATGTCATTTCTAAGCTATTCAGCTTGTAGATGATTATCTTCATCACAAATTAATCTAACAAAATATTTGTACCACAGCATGACATAAAATGTTCTGGGTTCCTAGTGAGGAAAATGAATATTTTCAGATCACTCTATTTGTTTAACCAAGAGCCCAGAATTCAAATGGGTTTGACTTCCAACAGGAAATTATAGGGGGAAATCCTCCATGTCTCAATAATGCATCTAAGTATAACTATTTTGAGTTCTATTGTTCAGGCAACTGTAGCTAAAATAATGTTGTTTTTCTTTGTTGTTTTTTTTGTGTAAGAAACTAAATATTTGACTGCAAAACTCCTGATATGATGTGAGGTCCTAGCACTTACACACAGAATAATGGCTGTGACAGTGTTAAGTGTGTGATAGCTACCACTGGTTTAAAAAAAAAAAAAAAAGGGCAGTTAAATTGGTTATGCGGTTGTTGCTGTGTTTTTCTCTCCCTTACAAGGGTTAAGATTCTTCCAGTGTGCCGTGTGCTGTAGTGTCTTCTTCTGAGGTTTACATCAAATATTTTTTTGCCCTCCCTTTAAAGTTTATATAACTCCTCGCCCTCTGTAGGTTACGTTTTATACAGTTACCCTGTGAAGTGTAAGTAGTGGAGCCTTTCTGCCGCCTTGTTCCATGCAGATTTCACTAATCCTCATGTGAAATATGAGGAGACGCTCGCCTCCGATGATTATGCCTTGTAAGACCCTCAGTGTGTTTGTCTATTCACGATTACGCCTTCATACTTGTGTATGAAGAGACGTGTATGAAATTTCCTGGCAAATATGTGCTTTAATGCCTTTACGTGCACTGAAAATACTTTTACTCCGTGTGTGTGTTCCCTTTGCCTGTCACTTGCAGGCTAAATCTCTTGGTGCTGATGACTTCCAGTTAGAGCAGTATCAACATGAACCTCTGGAGAGCACTCTCTGAAAGCTTCCCTATTTAAAAAAGAAGTCCCTATTTGCGCCTCATCTCCTCTCTTTTTTCCCCCCCTTGCTTTTCAGTTTTCCTCCTCCTCTCATGTTGTCCCTCCACCCATCTCTATATCCTTTACTCCTTTCGGTTTTCACTTGTTAATTAAATAAATGTTGCAGGTTCTCCTTCTCTTATTCCCTTCCATACATCTCTCAGCTTTTGTTGAATAATACATCACTTGAAAATAATCCATTATTGATAAAGGAAAGAAATGTCTTCTCTTGCTGCATTCTAACCAGTTCAGCTTGAAGGCACCACCCTGGCAGCTCCTTAAAACTGGGTGGGTAGTAAGAGGGGAGAAAAAAAAAAAGTGCTTTTATTATCTTGTTTTACTGTCTGACATTCTTTACCCTCACGTTGTTATTTTTCACCTTTCATTTGTCAATTTGTCTCTTTAATTCTCTCATCCCTCCCTCGCATCATGTTTTTGTAAGAATTGCATTTTCTCATTCCCTCACATGTTGTATAGTAATTGTGTGGTTGGATTTCCGGCTCGGCCTGTTGATTAGTTTCATGCTGTTCCCATGCTAAATGGTTATTGACTTTCTTAGAGGTCAGCACTTGGATCATGTTGGTCACGAACACTACTCACTGTAAGTCTTCGTCAGTGTCTTCCCTGACTCAGAGCGGCCCGTTGGCACGTCCAGTTTGATCTTAGTGATGTTCTCTGATGTTTCTTTTTTCTCTCCTCTCTTCATTTTCCCCCTGTTTGTAGAGCACACCTCGTGAATTTAATCATGGTCTGAAATCCTCGGCTGTGTTAACAAAAGCAATGGGAGAAAACTGTTCCA